>NW_006921788.1:4400004-4433949 GCF_000298275.1 Orycteropus afer afer
GTGGTAAACTGTGGTCAATGACATGAGACAAAGTATATGTGAACTGCTGTATGGAAAGTAAATTGGCTCTGTAAATCTTCACCCAAATCACAATAAAATAAATAATAATAATAATAATAAAACGTGTGGGAGTTTAATGACATCCCAAAGTGAGCCAAACTGGGCCTGAGCCTCTGCTTGGTGAGGCCAGGTACAAGCCTAGGCTCCCAGAACCCTTCCAAGAAGTCCTGAGCCTTGTGATCCCCCAGGTGCAGAGGGCAGGGCAGGCCTAAAGGGAGGATTTGCAGGGGTGTGAGTGGAGCTCTGGAGGCAGCTCATGGAAGAAAGCTCTGACCCAGCACAGGGAGAAAGTGAAGTGGTTAAGCTGGAGGCCCTCTAGCCATACAGTTGGCTTTATCCAGCTTTGTCTCCTCCAAGCCTCCTTCTCCTCAGAGAAGTAATCCATAAATTGACTCCTCACAGTGATGAGCATATTAGTAAATCTTCTTGTTGTTATGTGCCAGCGAGCTGGCCCCAACTCATAGCGACCCCTCCTTGGGTTTCCAAGGCGGTATCACTACAGACATAGACTGCCCAACCTTCCTTCCGAGGAGTGACTGTCAAATGCCTTAGGCACTATGCTACCAGAGCTCCCAGCTGTTATTATTTCTATGATCACACTTCCTAAATTAAAAAAAAAAAAAAATCAAACAAATGGATGGTCTAAAAATAGAAAAAGAAAAGAAAAACCCTCCATTTTGCACACTGACCTGCTCTTTTGGACCTAACCATATGGAAGCTCTGGTAGCATAGTGGCTAAAGCACTTGACTGCTAACCAGAAGGCTGGCGGTTCAAACCCACCAGCCACTCCTCGGAAGGAAGGTTGGGCAATCCTACTTCCGTAGTGATACTGCCTCGGAAACCCAAGGAGGGGTCGCTATGAGTCGGGGCCGACTCGACGGCACATAACAACAACAACAAATATGGATAAGTGAAGAGTGGGTATATAAATTTCTGAAATCTCAGGGTTTTATTTTTTTTAATTGTGATTTGGGTGAAAATTTATAGAGCAAATTCACTTTCCATACAGCAGTTCACATACACTTTGTTGCATGACATTGACCACAATTTACCACAATGCAACAGCTCCCCTCCCACTTCCTCTCCATAGTTACCACTTCCCTGTGTCCATCCCTCCATGTATTCTTGTCGCCTGAACTGTCTCCCTGTGCATAAGCAGCCCTTCTTTCTCCCATAATTGTTCTCTCCAAGGAGTATATCTACCTCAGGTACATGTTCAATTCATAGGCTTGTCTTCTGTTTGGCTGGAAGCCACAGGTGTGGGCTCAATTCCAGACCTGAAGGGCAGCTAGGGGCCATAGTCTCAGCGGTTCCAACATGCTCTATTGGATCAGCAAACCTGGTCCTCAGGTTTGTTTTTTTTTTTTTAAAAACAAACATACATTACTTTTGTAATAAAAATACAAAAGGAAGAAATCTAGCAGATAAGGGAAAAAAAATCAAAAAAACCTTGTTTTAAAACAGAGAATTGAAACCATCTCAAAAAGGTAGTCTAGAAGAGGCTATTTCCACCATTACTGTCCAAGGAGATGTTCCTTTTTATTAAGACTTCAGGAAGGAAAAGGCAGAGTTCTTGGATAATATAGTCGATTGTTATACAACCCGAACAGTGAAAAAATTCTTCCTTTTATCTACTCCCTTTTCCTCACTCTCACCTCACAGCACAGTCCTTTTGTTCTTTCCTCAGGAGCTAAAGAAAACAGATGGTCATACCATCCTTTGAATTTGTCATTGGATGACACAAAACACACAGTGTTTTTCTGGAGGGACTATGTTTTGTACAACAATATAGATTGACATATCCCAGTTTGCTCTTCACACATAAACACATCAGACTTCATTGACAGTGAGATAGTCAAAGGAATTTTACCAAATGTATTTAATTTAATTTAACATGTAGTTACTGGATGTCTCCCATGTACTTGTTACTTTATTATGAGCTGCAGAGGTCCCTTAATACCTTAAATTTTTATAGGGGGAGACAGATGATAAGAAAGAGATAAACATTTTAGGATCGCTTAAGATTAACTAGGATAATACACTCATGTTAATACTATTAATATTAAATAACCAAAAAAGCCAAACTCACTGCTGTCGAGACTGTCCTGACTCATAGCAACCCCTCCTTCGGTTTCTGAGGTGATATCTCTATGGAAGTAGATTGCCCAATCTTCCTTCTGAGGAGTGGCTGGTGGGTTTGAACCGCCAGCCTCCTGGTTAGTGGTCAAATGCCTTAGGCACTATGCCACCAGAGTGCCTTAATATTAAATAGAAGAACTAATAAGATCTTCAGAGTTGAGACTAAACTAAACAAGATGAGGAGAAAATGTTTGTGATATTTATTGAGTGCTTACTATTTGCCTGTGAGGTTAGAGGAACTCTGGAAAGGAGAGCACCACAGATCATGCCAAGGGTATGCAGCAAAGTGGATGCAGGAAGAGGACTGCACAAACACTAAGGCATTCAGTGATGATAGATGGGTTGAGGGTAGCAACTCAGCTGCCATCAAGCCAATTCCAACTCATGGTGACACCACATGCATCAGAGTGGTACTGCACTCCATAGGGTTTTTAATGGTGGATTTTTTGGAAGTAGAATACAAGGCCTTTCTTCCACCATGGCTCTGGGTGGACTCAAATCTCCAACTTTTAGGTCAGTAGTCGACCATGTGAACCATTTGGACCACCCAGGGACTTTTGCATTGAGCATTATTGCTGTTGTGGTGTGCCCTCGAGTTGATTCTACTTGAGGGTAGGGGCCCAGATCTTCTGAGGATGACTTGACCTGGTTTATTGACAGACCAGAAAGGTTTGGGTCTTGTTTTGGTCCTCTGGTACCACTGTGACAGAAAATACCACAAATGGGTGCATTCCTTTAACCAACAGAGATTTATTCCCTTACAATTTAGGAGGCTAGACGTCCAAATTAAAAATGCTAATCTCTAGGGGTTGGGAGAGAGACCCTTGACCTTGAGCTTCAGCTCTGCCTCTTGTTCCCAGCCCACTGAAGCTGGAGGCTTTTTGTAACTGAGGCAGCTGCTGGCTGCTGAGGCTGTCAAACCCAAGGTCAACAAGTAAAACAGTGTAGTCCCAAGATGATTAAACAACACTGCAGGCCATTATTTCAAGTCCAGAAAAAATCCCAATATTGGCAGGGCATGGCAGGCTGCTGACTGAAGACTCGGCTATATGCAGGGTCCAAGGGTGCCCAAAACTAGAGACCTTCTTCAAAGTTTCCTCTTATATACTTGGAGCAGCCTACATCCCTAAGGCAGCTGCTCAGCTGCTCCAGTAGATTCCGCCATGGAGTTGATTACCATTCTCATCATGGGGAATAACTACATCCATAACTGCCCTGCCACTCATAACCAGGCCCAGCCAAGATGAAGCATAACCTTAAACCACCACAGGTTTCAATGACAAAGGGGATGTTACTGGAACTCATAGAAACAGTAAAGAAAAATGTTGAATTTAAACAGAGTGCTTAAAATATTGTACAGGAAACCATGTCGGTACATGGAAACAAGAAAGCAGTTTAAAGTCAACACTGGATCTAGATTTATCATTTCGGAGAGGAATCTTCACCTTGTGTTTCCTCTTCACTTTTTTTTTTCTTTAAATCTGAAATTAGCATGCAAGTTTAGTACCAACTCCTCCATTTTCTCTTACACTTCTTTACCTGCATCAAACTCTTCTTACTCCAAGAGATCCACCTCTAACTAATCTAAATTCACAAAGGAATGCACTAAAGAACAGACATCAGGTCACACATATGCCATACATGAAGCCAAAAATTCAACACTATATTGATCAGTGATAGGCTGTGGGTATTTCTCTCCTATTTTAAAAAATTGACTAGTCATATTGCAAAGTGATACTATTTTAGCATTTTTCATAAGTATGCACTTTGTAGACCAAGAAATTAAATTGAACTTCCTTGCTAACAAAATAAAAGTTTACTGTAGATCAAGTACTGGAAAACATAATGTAACAAACATAAGAAAATGTTATATATATACATCAGGGGAACATACACATCTCTAAATAGAGCAAATAATGTCAGGAAATAGATAGCTGCTATTTCCTCATGTCCACTCTATGTTCTTGCACTTTACGAAGTCTCTGGGGAGCTTACTCATATTGGGTTACACTTTGCCTTACTAAACACAGGAAGTCCTTTCTTTCTTTCCTTTTGCTTATCAGCATTGTTCTTTAAAAATTGCTATCCTGTTCTGTTCACTTTTCTTGAACCATAAAACTGTCAATAGGTAAAACATCTCTCTCCCACCCTGAAAGTCAACAGGCTTCTGAAAATCTGCAAAATTCCACGCCATATTCTGTGCATTTTGAGACTCTCTTAGTTATTTCAATTTCTCTATTTTACTTCCAAGATAGTTCTTTTCTACCCTTACTGATATCCAAATGAGTAATTAAGAACCTTCCAATCTTCCAACTTGCATAATGGGCCTAAATAGTGACAAAATTTCTCTTTTTTATTTCTGTGTTACTTGCTCATCTTTTCTTCCTCAAATCATGTTGCTTAATTTCTCATCACCCAAACGTATTGTTGGACTAGCAAAGCAATTTTCCTCTAGAGTGCAACGTAAATTTTCCCACAGTGAAGGTTTTCTGTTTACCTGCCTGCACCCTGTAGGTCAAGAACATGAGTGTGCTATACTCAACTGTCACAAATATTCTGGGTTTGCATTGAGTTTGATATATGAATTACAGAGAGTGAGCCAAGTCTATTTAAAACCCAGCCCTCAGTCATTACTCATGTTAGGGACTATGCCTTTACAGGCACCCATGGTGATAAGAACTGTACTTGTAGCTTCCCTGGGGATTCTTTGATAAATCTGACCATTTCCTTCACGGCATTCCCATAACCTCATAGAAGCCTCCCCTAATCCAGTCAAAAAACCCATTACGGAGACCAGGTCCAAAGCACAGGGACCATAGAGAGGGAGCTTCCCTCAGATGGCACTGCAGGTTACTTATACTAGTGACTCAAGGCCCACAGCTAGGCAGAATTTCCATGCTCAGTCAGCAGTTCTCAAACCCCAGTGTCTGTACACAAGGATGGGAAGAATGTGGGAAGAAATTACTAATAACTAAGTACCCTGGATTGCACATTCTTTTCTATTTTTCCTATAAACAAGAATGATTTGCTAAGCATGTTTATTTTTTTAAGAAAGCATTTTTAGAGTAAATAACAAAAATAGAATGTCTAATGTCATGCATACCCCTTATCGATGTGGGAACCAATAGCAACAAACTCTTCCTAATAGATTTTTTGAAATGTAAATTCAGTAATTATTTTCTTTAAAAACAACATTTTTGGGTGATATTTACAATAGTATTCTTATTTATGTACTATTATTATTAATAGTATTATGATTTATGAGTTTAAAAAACCCTGCTAAAATCCCCATACCAAAAAGGGAGAAAAGTTTTGATATTACACTAATTTTATTTTCCCCTTGAGAATGAATCATCATGTCACATATTCCTTAGAGGCAGAAGAAGGAACCAACTGTACGTCTATTACCTAGGAGCAGAAGGTGGGTTTGTGCAAAAATGGCAAGGAGGCCACATGTTCTGACCTCTAATCCTACAAGAGGAAGACAGGATTACCAGCAGTAACCCAAGGCCTATTCCTACAAGGCCAGACATGCTGCCTCCCTCCAGCCCTTTCTCCAACCGTTCCTCCCAAAGCACCACTGCCTCTCTCCTGGGTTCAATAATTCGCTGCAGTGGCCACACAGAACTCACAGATTATGAGGTTTATTAGGGAAGCACCAGGCTACAATTCAAGTTCAGGAAGAATGCTCAGTCTCTCTCTCAGCCCACCGTACCTCAGCCAACAGTCTCTCACAGTCTCTTTCCCAGCAATGCTGGTCCCTCGGTGTCTCACTCAGCAATGCCTGTCTCTTGCGTCTCTTTCCCAGCAGTACGTGTCTCTTTCCGAGGCGCGTGTCTCTTTCAGCAGCACGTCTTCCTCAACCAGCAGTCAGAGAGAGTTCTGCCTCTAGGAGGCCTCCTTTTGAGCCCAGCAAGGTGGTCAAACTAGCCAATCATAGCATCAGAACTCTAAACACCTGAGAGAGAGTGGGCACCTCCCAGAACATTGTTTTGTGCCACTCCCAACAGAAATACTCCAGGTGGACAACTTCAGCAATGAGGAGCTCCTCAGTTGCTCATAGAAAATCCCACCTTTGAGTTTACAAAGACTTATGGGTAGAAAAGCCACACAAAGTAATTTACTACACTGCAGTTTGTAAGAAACTTTCTCCTCTGTCTCACTTCCACTCTACCCTCCAGGAAGAAAACTATTACTATGGTTGGCCAAGGAAAGGAAGATTTGCTGTCAATAGCTGTTATCAAGGTGGTTCACAACTCATGGCAGCCACACTTCTTACAGAATAGAAGTGTTCCATAGGGTTTTCTTGGCTGTAATCATCACATAAGCAATTTGCCAGGCCTCTCTTCCAAGGAGCCACTGGGTGGATTTGAACCACCAACCTTTAGGTTAGCACCTGATCACCCTTAGGCCACCCAAGCTTCAAAGGTTTAGTGATTTCCACTATATGGGGCTTCACTCTGCTTGTTAGAGGTTACTGTGCATCTCTCCAATCTGTCGAATTTCTAAGAGGCAGGCTTACATATGGTAAGGGCTAAGCCTGCTCCAGGACAAGGACATAACCCAATAACCTTCTATCTTCTGATCTATACTTTCATCCTCCTAATGAAGTGGTAACAAAGCAGACAGAGTCCTTACTTGGAAGGTAAGTTAAGAAACCTTGAATGGCATCCTACTAGAAAAGGCCTAACATCCATGTTTCTTTTTCTTTTTTTTTTTGGTACAATTTCTATTCTTGTATAAAATTAGGTAAAGTAGATTTGGAGGCATGACCAGATAAAGAACAGTGGACAGCAACTTTGGGGAGTTCTTCAGGCTTTAAGTCGCTGTCTCTTGCTCATTCCTTCCTTCCTTTTGACTTGTCTCTGCTTTGGCTGTGCTAAGCGTAAGGTGACCATATAATTTATCATCCAAATAGGGATACCTTTGAAAGTAAAAGGAATCACTTTTAATAAATACACCAGGACATCCAGCTAAGTTAGGACATATGGTATGACTTTTTCTCATGATGGAGTAGAAAGATTAGATATACGAGTTTGAGCTTTGAGGAAGATGAAAGCTTGGTTTTGGCCTATTTTGTTTTTTCAGTCATTTTGGCCAGCTGGGCTCAGGAAAGGAGTTCTCAATAGATCCACAGGTCTAGATCTTCCTAGTCCAGATCTGCAGTGGGGCTTGGGGACAAAGCATTTACATTCTTGCACTTTGCCTCATTCTTGCTTCATCATTTCTGCACAAATTTCTCAGGCATTCTGACGACAGAGTTTAAGTACTCCGTCTCCTGTCTAAAACACTATCATAGACACTTACAAGCATCCATTCCATTATTTACTGCAACAAAAATAATTCTACACCGTTTGAGGGAAGCATTGTGGGGGTGTTTCTGAGACTCCGGAATTGGTTCATGACCTTTTATGTCCCTATCAAGCAGTTCTACTTTGTCCTATAGGGTGGCGATGGATCAGAACAGCAGCAGATTCTAGCATCTATTCTGCCATTATAATCCATGTTATCGATAGTCACATTGTGGCAGCTTTTGCAACTATGAATATAAGTACCACTTACTGTTTCCAATTCTTTCAGTTTTCTGGATGAAATAAATTTTAATTCCAGTTTCAAATATAAATAATAATTCTAAATCCTTCCTCTCTGAATTGATTCCCTCTCACTCCCAATGACCTAGGCCTTGCTAAGACCACAACCTAGAAATATCTGCCCCAAACAAGCTATTCCACCAATCTCACTGTTGTTATTAAGTGCTGTCGAGTTGGTTTTGACTCATAGCAACTGCATGTGATACAGTAGAACTGCCCCATAGAGTTTCCAAGGCTGTAATCTGAGTCCCTAAAAAACATCAAAGTACCTGAAAGCTGAAAGAAAAACAATCATGATTTCATCCTAAAATTATTTCAGAATAAGTTATATCACTTTTACCCAAAGTGAACAACCTAGACATTTTTAAGAAAAGGCTCTCCATATGTTTATATATCCATCTGGGACAGACATTACAATTTACACTACCATTTTGCTTTCATACTGTTTGGAAATATTTTCCAAAGAAATAATCCCAACAAACTTACTTTTTAAATAAACACTCGCAGACCTTCTGCACTTAGATTTATGTTTCAAGTTCTCTGAGACGCCATAGAAAAGTTATCTTGCTTTTGAACAGAGCACTATTACATGGCTACCGAGTAATTTCCATCTCTTCAAATTCATTCTCAATCATGTAGATAAACATGAACCAAATGAAAAGAAACTAAGAACTAGGTTCCCAAGTGAGCAGATGATGCAAAAGTAAGAACAACCCCAGAGCATGATGTTTCAGAGTTTGCAATTATTTCTTGTTGTGAGGTGCCATCAACTTGATATCACCTCAAATTGAATCCATATGACAGAAAAGAACTGCCCCCTGGGTTTCCAAGGCTATAATCTTACAGGGAACAGATTAGGTGGCTATAAAGACAATCATTCACATCCTCAATATTAATATTTAGGGCACTAACTGAAAACAAAGATACTATCCCCTGGGAAAAGGAAAAATATTCCTTCATACAAAATACCTTCTGGGGAGAGAACTGGAAAATGAGACCATCACAAGTGGGCACAAGGAACTGGGAAAAAGAACCCTGTCATAGCAAGTGTTCTGGCTCTAGAATCAATACAACAATCTTGACAAAAAAAAAAAAAAAATGAAGTGGAAGAATCCCCAAACACAATACTAAAACAAACAAACAAACCAAACCCACTGCTGTTAAGTCAGTTCTGGCTCATGGCAACGCTATGCACAGAACTGCTCCACAGGATTTTCTTGGCTATAATCTTTACAGAAGCAGATCTCCAGGCCTTTCTTCTGCAGCACCACTCAGCAGGTTTAAACCACCAACATATAGCTTAGGAGTCAAATGCTAACTATTTGCACCACCCAAGGGCCTCTTACTCAATCCTAAATTTTGCTATATAGCTACAGTATTGAAGACAGTGGTCCTTGGTGGAGGGATAGCACATAGATCAATGGAACAGAATATAGAAGCCAAAAATAGACCCAAACAAATATGCTAAGCTGATTTTTAACAAAGTTACACAAGCAATTCAGCGGACAAGGACAGCCTTTTCAAAAACTGGTGCTGCAGCAATTGGACACTCATAGGCAAAAAAAAAAAAGTGAATCTCAATCTGAATCCCACAACTTGTTTAAGTTAAAAGTTACTCAAAATAGACCACAGGCTTAAATGTACAGTGGGGAGTCCTGGTGGCACAGTGGTTAATGCTCAGTTGTCCACAAAAGGTCAGTGATTCAAACTCATTAGCTACTCTGTGGGAGAAAGATGTGGCAGTCTGCTTCCATAAAGATTCATAGTCTTGGAAAACCTTTGAGGTACTTCCACTCTGTCCTCTAGGGTCATAAATGAGTTGGAATTGACTCCACGGCAACGGGTTTGGGTGCGATTATCATTTACTTTAATTTTTATTTTCTATAACTTGTTGTTGTTATTTGCTGTCGAGTCGGACCCGACTCTAGCAACCCCTCCTTGGGTTTCCGAGGCAGTATCACTAGGGAAGTAGATTGGCCCATCTTCCTTCCGAGGAGTGACTGGTGGGTTTGAACTGCCAGCCTTCTGGTTAGCAGTCAAATGCCTCAGCCACTATGCTACCAGAGCTCCCTTCTATAACTTAGGTCATAATATAATTTTAAAAATTAGCTCAATGGGTTGAGATCTGCTGAGGAAGAAACAATTCACACATTACCTTCTCTGTTTGTACTTTTATTTTTCTGTGCTATCTCTGCCCTGGAAAAACGATTGAACATCAGATGGTGGAAGAAAAACAACTGTGAAATTTTCTCTACTATGATTAAAATTTTCTGAAGAGAATTCAGAAACAGTTTCTGCAGTATATTGATAGAGAAATGCTATAAATTCAAGCCAGATTCAGAAAAAGATGTGGAACAAGGAATATCACTGCTAACGTCAGATGGACCTTGGCTAAAAGCAAAGAATACCAGAAAGATATTTACATGTGTTTTACTTACTATGCAAAGGCATTTGACTGTGTGGATTGTAATAAGTAATAGATAACACTGAGAAGAATGGGAAATCCCTGAACATTTAGTTGTGCTCATGAGGAACATGTACATAGACCAGGAAACAGTCGTTTGAACAGAACAAGGGGATATGGAATAGCTTAAAATCAGCAAAGGTGTGCATCAGGGTTGTATCCTTTCATCATTCTTATTCAATCTGTATGCTGAACAAATAAGTCTGAGAAGCTGCACTACATGAAGAACAATGCAGCATCAGATTGAAGGAAGACTAATTAACAACCTGTGATATGCAAATGACACAATCTATCTTCTGAAAGTCAGAAAGACTTGAAACATTTACTGATGAAGATCAAAGACTTGTGCCTTTGGTATAGCACAAGATCGGGCAGTATGGATTACAACTCAACATTTAAAAAAAAAAAAAAATCCTTACAACTAGACCAATAAGCAGCATCACAATAAATGGAAAAAGATTGAAGTTGTTAAGGATTTCATTTTACTTGGATACACAATCAATGCTCATGGAAGCAGCAGTCAAGAAATCACAGGATGTACTGCACTGGGCAAATATACTGCAAAAGACCTCTTTAAAGTGTCAAAGAGCAAAGACGTCACTTTGAAGACCAAGGTGCGCCTGACGCCAGCCATATTTTCAATAGCCTCATATGCATGTGAAAGCTGGGCAATGAATAAGGAAGAATGCAAAAGAACTGATGCATTTGAATTGTGGTGATGGTGAATATTTAATGTACCATGGATTGCTAGAAGGAACAAACCTGTGTGAAGGAAATCTAGACAGAATGTGTGTTAGAAGTGAATATGGCCAGACTTTGCCTACTGGGCTTTGCACCAATCCCTGGACAAGGTTATCATGCTTGGTAAAGTAGCAACGCAATACACTGCCGTGGAGTCTGATCTGGCTCATAAGGACCCTCCTTGGGTTTCAAAGGAGATGTGACTATGGAAGTAGATTGCCCAGTCTTCCTTCCAAGGAGTGGTTGGTGGGTTTGAACTGCCACCCTTCTGGTTAGCAGTCAAATACCTTAGGCACTAAAGCCACTAGAGCTCCCTGAAAGTAGAGGGTTAGTGAAAAACGGCAAGACCATCAATGACATGGATAGACACAGGGCTGCAATGATGGGCTCAAGCATGGCAAATACTGTGAGGATAGTGCAAGACTGGGCAGTTTTTCATTGTTATACATAGGGTCGCTATGAGTCGCAAGTGAATTGATGGCACCTAACAACAAAACAACGTAATTTTGTGTCCTGAGTTGTCCTACTTGAAGCAATGTGATGTTATATCACTAAAATGGGGAATCTAATGCAATTTGCCACTCACAAATGGAAACATATAATTCTATGATCCCTAGACATCAGTGTCTTTAAGAGAAAACAAATGTTCCATAAACATGTCCCCTGAACAATCTTACTACTTGATAAAGTATTATGCCTACTGCTTCTCAACAGGGAATATGCCTTCACTTTCATCAATGAAAGTTTTGAATTGAACAAAATTGGCTTTTTCCAGGATACAATAAAATGGGCCTAAATTATATATTCCCAACTGCTAACCAAGAGGTTGGTGGTTCACGGGCAATTGGAGGCACCTCAGAAGATTTAGTGATCTACTTCCGAAAAATCAGCCACTGGAAACCATACTGAACGCAGTTCTACTCTGACATACACGGGTCGGAGTCAACGGCAAGTGGTTTTTCAGTCTCATCACACCTATGAACCTTCCTAGGTCCCTTCCCAATTACTGGCCTCTGAGTTCAGAGATTCCCAAGAGATGGCACTGCCCACTATAGGCATTTTGGAGATCTGTGGAGATTTGCCACCAGCAACTCTAATGCATTTTGCCTTCAAATTCACTCACTGGCAGACAAAACTAACAGCTATGCCATCCACCTGTCATTAGCTATTGGCTTGTGAAAATCTTTTTCCTACAAATCAAATGAAAAAACAAAAAAGATTTCAATTAATTGAGCTTCTAGTGAGCTAAGCTGAGGCTAATTCCAAATTGAGAATCTTCTCTCCTAAACTTACTTTTGTTCCTTGGCTCCCTTGTATCAGTTAATGATACCCACTCCCAATGCTCACCCCATCTCCTAATTCTACAACAATAAAAATGTCATTGAGAACGAACTATGTGGCAGGTTGTGTGATATCAAGGATGAAAGAAACATAGTTCCCTGGGTCAAGAAACTCACAGACAAGGAAACCACATAGTCCAATTACATAATCAGGGATATTTGAATTCATCAATAAATCCCCCCCCCCCTTTTGCTTCATACATTTAATCATTTGTCAGGACCTGTTGTGACATCTCTTCCACTTGTTTCCTCCTTTAGAACCTAATTATCTAATGAACTTAATTAGCTGTAGCTTAACTAACTAGAAGTTCAATTAACTGAAATCGTTTTTGTTCTTTTCATTTGACTTGTAGAAAAAAGAGGTTTTCACAAGCCAACAGCTAAGGTAGGTGAATGGGATATCTGTTATTTTTGTCTGTCAGGCACGTATTTCTGCTTCTTTGGACCACAGCACGTCCATTTTCTTCTGGGGA
This sequence comes from Orycteropus afer afer, assembly GCF_000298275.1. Lineage (NCBI taxonomy): Eukaryota > Metazoa > Chordata > Mammalia > Tubulidentata > Orycteropodidae > Orycteropus > Orycteropus afer. The sequence goes on from NW_006921788.1 coordinate 4,412,814, forward strand.
TCCGTATCTTATGTCCCCTCTCTGGTTTGGGTTCATGTGGTTCATATGGGGTTGATCCTACTCCCTGGCTCAAAACATGGCGCACACCCCACTTTGCCTATCACGGGGATTAGGGGTCACATGATCCAAACTGTGCCAATGAGATGTAAATCTGGGATTTTGGGGGGGAAAGAGAAATAAAAAGAAAATTCAAGTTCCAGTGCTGAGTAAGCCAGCTGGAGTCCATTTGCTTATCTCAGCAAAGAGCTTCCAGGAACATAGGAAGTTAATAAATCCCTCTCCAACAACACCTTCACTTTGCATTTTGCATTTTGCTAACACAGTTGGAGCTGGCTCTTGGACACTTTGCCACAAAAGTATTCAACTTCTTCTTTTTCTTTTTTCTTTTTTTGTTTTGTTTGAATTACTGAGGCTAGTAAAAACTTTCAGCCTGATGTGCAATGCTTTAACCACTACAACAGTCTATGTTAAAACTTGGTATCGGAATGATGACTGGGAAATCTCACGAAACAATACTATGATACCTTGCATGGGAAAAGGTGAAATTCTGGTAAATAGGCTCTACTTAGTAAAGCAGAAAAATGTATAAACTAATTTTAGATTCTTTCCATTGAGTCAGATACAATTCACAGCAACCCCTCCTTGGGTTTCCGAAGCAGTATCACTATGGAAGTAGATTGCCCAACCTTCCTTCCAAGTAGGGGTGATGGGTTTGAACCCCTAGCCTTCTGGTTAGTAGTCAAATCCCTTATGCAATACACCACCAGAGCTCCAATTTTAGATTCTTTAGAGACCACAGACAAAGAGTGTTTCTCAGGACACCCTTTTGAAAAAAAGTTTCAGAGGTAAATGTGTATGAGTATGCCTGTATATCATATTCCTCTCTTGGAAAGTCACAATGTACATTAGCATATTAAGTGCTCTGTGAAATTGTGCATTTAACAAACCTGTTTTCCAGTCCTCTTTAACCATGTAATTTTATTTTACTATTATAATTTTTGCCTTTGTGATACCTAGTAACATCCCACAGCCTAACAGAATTTGAATCCCACTACCTACTTGGTCATGCTGTCAGAAGGGACCATTCCGTGATGAAGGATATCATGCTTGGTAAAGTGGAGGATGAGCGAAAAAGGGGAACCCTCAACAAGATGGACTGACACAGTGGCTTCAACAATGGGCTCAGGTATAGCAAGGATCAAGAGAATGGCACATGACTGGGCCGTGATTTGTTCTGTTGCATATAGGTCTGCTGTGAGTCAGAGCTGACTCAATAGCACCTAACAACATTGCAGCATGCCCCAAGATAATGTTGTTGTTGTGATGGTGGTTGTTATGTGCTGTCAAGTCAGACCCGACTCACAGCAACACTTCCTTGGGTTTCCGAGGCAGTATCACTACAGAAGTAGATTGCCCAACCTTCCTTCCAAGGAACAGCTGGTGGGTTTGAACTGCCAGCCTTCTGGTTAGCAGTCAAGTGCCTTAGGCACTACACTACCAAACCCCAAGATAATATATTTCCAAAAGCTATACTGCCAGCATCTTAAGTTTCTTAATTTTGTATTTGAGACTATTATGGCTACTCATGTTTACACGTGAGAGAAAAGAAAAAGGCATGTGTGACTGCACCAGAAATTAAGTGTTTTAACAATTCCAACCTAATTACTTTCTCAAAGCACCTAAAACCTTGCTTTATGCTACCAAATACCAGTCATTAAATAAAAGCCAAGCTGCTACATTTCAGCATAGAATAAATTCCAAGGTATAGCTAATCACTCCACAAAGTTAATCATTCTGTGTTTGTGATTTAATTGCATGAGTTTAACATTTCTTGAACTGAACCAAGTAGACAAGTATAGGTATAATAATATATATATTTTTAACTGTAATCTAGAGATCCCTATATTAGATGTACTAACAGGCACAGTGAAAAAGCAGAATTCAAGGAACAGGTAACTACTGAGAACCATGCAATGTCAGAACCTGTGAACCAAATATATATTTTCAGTGTTTCAATGGTCAACATTCATTCATTCACTTAACAGATATTTACTAATGATCTATTATTGGCTAATCTAGGTGATGAGAACAGTTGTTTTGCTGTCACAGAACCAATTCCAACTCATCAGATCTCATGGGAACAGAGCAGAACTACTCTGTAGGGTTTTCAAGGCCGTTACCTTTCAGAAAGAGATCATCAGGCCTGTCTTCCATGGGGACTTTGAGTGAGTTCAGACTTCAGCTAGTAGCCCAGGGCTTAATTGTGCCACCTAGAGAGTCCTAATGGGGATAGAATGGTAAGCAAACCAGATTTCTTCCCTTCCTTCACAAAGCTTCAAGTTTGGCTGGAGAGAGAGGCCTTGATCAAATAATTACACAGATAAACACAGGGTTGTAGCTCTGAGTTGTGCTCTCTGAGCACTAAGACCCAACAATGGGTGCAGTAACAGAGGAGAGGGACATGGTAGGAGATAGCAGCAGGATGGTTTGCCCTGGGAAGTAACACTTCACCTGAGATGACACTTAAAAGGGAGAAGGAGTAAACAAGGTGAGAAGAAGGGATGGGAAGAGGATGCCAGGAAGAGGGACCAATATGTACAAAGGCCCTGTGGAGGTTCCTAAACCAGAAGTAGGCAATTGTGGCTGGAGAGAAGAAAGCAAGGGGGTGTGGTAGGAAATGTGCTGGCAAGACAATCAGAGGTAACACTACAGTATTTTCAGAAGAAAGGAGTTATTTACCTGGGGGTAAGTTCACATCCACAGGTCTGAGAATTTGGATGGAAAAAGTTGCTATTCTTATTTTCACTAAATTTAAACTAAAATTCAAGGAGTTCTGGTTGCACAGTGGTTAAGGCATTGTGCTGCTAACCAAAAGGTCACTGATTTGAACCCAGCAGCAACTCCATGGGAGAAAGATGAGGCAGTCTAATTCTGTAAAGATTTACAGTCTTGGAAACTTTATGCGGCAGTTCTACTCTGTCCTACAGGGTTGCTACAAGTGGAAATGACTCTATAGCAGGGTTTTTTTTTTTTTTTTTTTTTTTAAAATTTAGCATTTTCTTCAGTCATGAATGCAGGTGACAAAAGTTAGTGATATTTACAACCTTTATTCACCAATAGAAATTAAAGGTACTTTTGTACCATCCTAAGGTTTTCACAGGTACCTTAAAATTCACTTACGTTCACCACTACTTTGAAATGATGGTAGTTGCTATACTTGGCTCTAGATCTTATTATTTAATGAATTAAAAGGAGATCCCATATTATTCTGTTATCCATATATCACCAATTTATTAAAAAAAATAATTGCTAACTATATTTAAATATAGGAGCTCCGGTAGCATAGTGGCTAAGGCACGTGACTGCTAACCAGAAGGCTGGCGGTTCAAACCCACCAGCCACTCCTTGGAAGGAAGATGGGGCAATCTACTTCTGTAGTGATACTACCTCGGAAACCCAAGGAGGGGCCGCTATGAGTCGGGTCCGACTCGACGGCACATAACAACAGCAGCATATTTAAATACAGTTGGTTTCCACTGTAAGATATATAATTTATTTTACACATTGAAAATTATTATCCTGAGTGGTATTCATAGGATTCAGTAGACTGCCGTGGACACAAAAGGTTAGGAAACCTTGCTGTTGTTGTTTTTGTTATGTGCCATTGAGTCGGACCCTACTCCTAGCGACCCCTCCTTGGGTTTCTGAGGCAGTATCACTAAGGAAGTAGACTGTCCAACCTTCCTTCCAAGGAGTGGCTGGTGGGTTTGAACTGCCAGCCTCCTGGTTAGCAGTCAAGTACCTTAGGCACTACGCTACCAGAGCTCCTTAGGAAACCTTAGGAACCTTGTTTTGTCTTTATACCAAGTTCAATGACCACCTGCATCACTTGAGGCTCAATTATCTCATGTGCCAAATGGGGAGTTTTTATACTTTCTCACCCATTATACAGAAGATGAAACAAGTTAATATACATAAATGCTTAGAAGGATGCTAGGGCATAGTAAGGCTCCATAAATGACAGCTATTGTTATGATTATTGATAAGAATCCTTTGTGGGTTTTTTTTAATTGTGATTTGGGTGAAGATTTACAGAGCAAATTCACTTTCTATACAGCAGTTCACATATACTTTGTCTCATATCATTGACCAAAGTTTACCACAATGCAACAGCTCCCCTCACACTTCCTCCCCATAGTTACCTCTTCCCAGTGTCCATCCCTCCATACTCTCCTGCCCCTTGAGCTGTCTCCCTGTGCATAAACAGCCCTTCCTTCTCCCATGATTGTTCTCTCCAGGGCGTGTGTCTACTTGAGGTAAATGTTTAACTCACATGCCTGTACTTTGTTTGGCTGGAAACTACAGGTGTGGGTTCAATTCCAGACCGGAACGGCAGCTAGGAGCCATAGTCTCAGTGGTTCCATCAGGCTCTATTGGACCAGCAAACCTGGTCCCCACCATCTTTTTTTTTTTTTTTTTTTTTCCGCTCCAAATGATTTTGAGTTTTGTTCCACATTGTTCTCCCTCTCTATCGAGGATCTCCTACATCCCTTCCAAGTGGATGACAGTGGTAGCCGGGCACCATCTAGTTCTCTTTGTGGTGTTTTAAGTAGAGGAGTGAATACAAGAAGGTCAGGCCCATACTTTGAAAAGATCACTCTGGCTCCAACAGTAAATAGGAACTGTTTGAGAGGGACCAGAGAGGAGAACAAAATAGGAGACTACGTTTGAAGAATTTTCTAATCTAATATAACTTTTTAGTAGAGGTTTCAAAACCATTCCTCAAATTAGATCTTAAGCAGAAGCCAGACACATAAATCAGATAAAGGAACCACTTTGGCTGAAGCTAGGTGTGGAAGCCCAGAGCCACATCAGCTCATCACTTCCCTCCCCTCTCAGCAAGTCCAACCCAACACACTTACAAGGAACTCCTAAATCTTCAAGTCATAATCCAAACATTATTCATCATTATTGCCTGATAGGACAATTCTGAAACTCTATAAAACCATTAAATAACATCAAGTTCTTATAAATTACAGGACCAGTCATTTCTCAATTTACTTGCATTTTAAGTGTCGGTAGAGATACATTCATTTACTCAAAAGTACTTTTTGAATGCTTACTCTGTGCCAGGCAACATCTAGATACTAGGAATAAGAGTTGTACTTCAAGTAGTAAGAGAAAAATCAAGTGGAAGAGAACCATATTTGGAGATGATCTTGATATAGAATAGTATCTATTTGCCCATGACATTGTACCTGGTAGCACCATATCTTACTTCTTGGCATCCCTGCTTAATTCTAGTGACATTTTAGACCAGCTTTCTGAATTCCTTGCACCTGATGATCCTCTTTATCATTGTAACATTCACCTCCTTCTTATTTCCTCAAACAAAATACAATCTTTTGCTTGTCCTATTTTGAAATACCCGCTGGTACAGATTCCTGGTCTTGCTTTTCTTATTTCCTTCTTTTCTGATATGTTTTGTGTGACTGTTATTATTCTGACAATAGTCTTCTCTTCTTCAACTTTTAGCCAGGCAACCAGCTCAATGCTTTCTGCTGAAGTAGGCTGGCAGAGTTCTCACTCTTTAATCTAGCTACAGTGTTCTCTCTGATAAATCCATCACATGGGCCATCATTTCTCCAAACTCAGAGTTCTCATCTACAATATAAAAATCTTATTTAATTATTAGCCACAAGGTGATGGAGGGGGAAGAAGGTACAAAAGCAGGGTTTTTATCTGGTTTATTTACTGTTACAAGGACAGAGTTCAAAAGATCATCTATCTAAAAGTGGTACTTGAGGTAGGGTGATGGGATGGACAGATGGATGAATGGGTGGCTAACTTGTTGGGGAGATGAAAAGGAGGAAAGAATAAGAGAAGGAAGAAACATTCTGAGAGACTGAAGAAAGTGTAGAACACAAAGAAAATGAAGTAATATCCTCATCATCACCATCCCTACTTTGTAGATATGGGGCCTAAGACTCAAAAAGGCTATGAGACTTTCCAAGATCACACTATCTTTAGACACAGAGCCAGGACATGAGCCCTAGTCATCGCTGCCCCACCAAATCAGGTTCCATGGTACTTAGAATCTAAAACATCACACAATTTGGCCATGTCTTCAAGAAGGCCAAGTGAGATTCTGAAGACACTGAAAACTTGAAGAAGTGGAGTGACTGCCCATACATATAATTTCCTGGAGGATCTTAATGCCATATTTGAATTGCCTACCTTTTTATTGGGAGCTCTTGTAGCATAGTGCCTAAGGCACTTGACTGCTAAGCAGAAGGCTGGTGGTTCAAACCTCCTCAGGTTGGGCAATCTACTTCCTTAGTGATACTGCCTCGGAAACCCAAGGAGGGGTCGCTATAAGTTGGGTCTGACTCGACAGCATACAACAACAACAACCTTTTTTATTAAAGAGCTCTGATGATGCAAATGGTCAAACATTTGGCTGCTAACCAAAAAGTTGGCAGTTCAAGCTTACCTAATGGTTCCATGGGAGAAATACCTGGCAATCTGCTCCTGCAAAGATCACACATTAGAAATCCCTATGGGGCAGTTCTATTCTGTCACAAGAGGTTGTTATGAGTCAAAAACAACTCAACAGCACATAACAACACCCTCCTACTCCTAAAAAAGAAGAAGCAAGATGAACCTTCCCAGAGGCACTAAAAAAGGTCTGAGCCATAAGTACCAGCAAATGCTGTGCAATGACAGACCATCACATTCAGAACATCACAGAAGAAAAAAAAAATGGGCAAAAAAATTAAGTTTTTTTTTTTTTTTTTTTTAACAGCAGAAAAATAACCATGTTCAAATAACACAGGAATAATAGTGTCTAACTCAATAGGCTGTAGTGAGATTAATTGAGATGCTGTGTGGTAAGTGCTTTGGAAAATGCCTGGCAAATAGTAAATGCTCAATAATGCGCACTGTTTTCATTACCACCACCCTGGCTCATTCCTCACAGCAACCCCATGAAGTGGATTTCATCACTCCATCCTAGCAATGAGTAAACCAAACCCATGAGAATCATCCTCAAGGTTTAAAGAGGAAAGAGGACTTCTTAAAGTCTCTTAATCAAGACAACACTTTGACAACACTGACAAAGGACTCTGGTTGAGCCTTACACTCCTCTCCAGTCACGCTGGAAACTCTAATGCTGTAAACAGCAAATGACCCAAACACTACTAAAAAAAACGTGTTGTCACTGAGGAAATTCTGACTCATGCAGACACCATGTGTGTCATAGTGGATTGTGCTCCCTAAAGTTTTCAATGGCTTATTTTTCAAAAGTAGATTGCGAGACCTTTCTTGAGAGGTGCCTCTGTTCAGACTTGAACCTCCAACCTTTAGGTTAGCAGCCAAGAATGTTAACTGTTTGTACCAACCAGAGACTTTTGACACTTCCTCTTAACTCGTGCTTCTATGGCTAATTGCTGAACTGAGCCTCTCAAAGCAAAGCTCTCTAACTGATAATAAAATAAGGTATTAAAAAGCAGAAATCTATTACTTACAACCAAAGACTTCCGTAATAAAATACTGTAAATACTACTCTATTCCAGCTGGATGTCTCTCTGAGTCTGGACAAGCTGACATAATTTGTTTCCTTATATACTATTTTCCCTATAGAATGATGTACGTGTTAGCAACTACTACATTAGGGTAGAAAATGAGTTCTTTTGTATATAAGGTTGCCTCATGCTGAGGCTGGCACAGGACTGAGCAGTGATTTGTTCTGTTGTACATAAGGTCACTATGAGTTGAAGTCGACTCGACAGCACCTAACAAACAACATGCCCAAGGGAAAATTTACTATATTGGATAGCATTTATTACAAAAAAAATCTTTATAAAGGGAAAGAGGGAGGACAGAAGATAACCAAACTAATAATTGTATTAAATAAAATAATTTATTATGTAAGTATCATAATGCTCACATGAAATTTATTCTCATATATTCCCGTGGACCATTCTTTTCAATATCAGTAACTGGTGACATTTAAAACTGGAGCCTAGGAAGAAGAGAACTGGGTAAGAAAAAGACAAAGTGGAAAGGAGTTCAGGAGAAAAATACTTGTGGTGGAAGACTGTCAAGAGAAAGCCCAGAACAGATTCAGATGTCACCCTATAAAATATTGCAGAGACTTGCCAAGCTGGTCACAAGGAAAGGGCTGCAGAGATCACACTGATGCAAGTTGACTGTAGGATATATGTGAATTAAAGAAAAGTAGGAAGTGTGTCCTGGTCATCCTCCCCTTCAGTCCATTTTCCCTCAAGGATTTTGTACTCTATTCCCCCTGTTTAGAATGCCCTCCCTGATTTTTCAATGGTCCACTGATCTTTCTTTCAGGACTGAATCACATCCTTTTTCTTCACAGCACTTATGACCTGAAATGATAAAGTTTACTGAGGTTTTCTATTGTCAGACTCCCTCACTAGAACGTAAGCACAGTGAGAACTATGTTCTCACAATGTTCAATAAATATTTGTTGATGAATGTATATACAGCAGATGTGGAGACCTCTTCTAAGGTTAGATAAGGCATTGGAAAGGGATTTGACATATGAACTGCTGGGACAGACAGGAAGAAATTTTATTTCATGAGCAGGTTCCAAGTGACCAGTTTCTGGCTGCATGTTGCAGTTAAAACCAGGGCAATGGGAAAGGGCACTCTCATTGATTTGTGATATCTGCATGAGTGTGGAAACAAGTATACTAGTGTTTTACTTACCCTACATATGACACTTCTCTTGTTTCCATTCTCCTCAAGAAGCCAGACCGATCCTTATAAATGCAAAGTCAGATCCAAGCACTCCACTTCCCAGAACCCTCAGTGGACCCCTTCTCACTCAGAGTACAACTCCATGGTCATTCATCATCTGGCTCTCTCCTACCCAATAGGTTTCAACTAAGCTGGGCTCCTAGTGGTTCTTCAAATATAAGTATATAAGCACACTCCTGCCTCCCTGTCTTAGAAGTTATTTTCCTTCCACTGAAAACACTATCCCCCAATGGGAATAAAACAACTAGAACAGAAATAACCAGAATGTTGACACAATGTGAGGAATGTAACCAATGTCTAGAAACTATTAAATGAGAGAAGGTTTTTCTGTGTATATTTTTACCAAAAATAAAATATTTAAAAATCAAAACAAAATAAAAACCCACCATCTACTCCAAATATATCCATGGGCCCAGATCTCTTACTTCCTGTAGGTACCTCTTCTACTTTACCAGGGAGGTCTTCCTTGCCCCCCTTATGTAAATTGGTCCCCCTTCACCATAAATTTTTGCCATTTCATCTTGCTTTACTCTTCTTTATAACACTTTCTACCTGACATATGGAGTCCCAGGAGTTAACATGCCAGGCTGCAAACTGAAAGGTGGTTGTTGCTGTTTGTTGTTATGTGCCATCAAGTCAGACCCGACTCATAGTGACACCTCCTTGGATTTCCAAGGCAGTATCACTACAGAAGCAGATTGCCCAACCTTCCTTCCGAGGAGTGGCTGGTGGGTTTGAACCACCAGCCTTCTGGTTAGCAGTCAAGTGCCTTAGGCACTATGCTACCAGAGCTCTGAAAGGAAGGAGGTTCAAGTCCACCCAGAGGCACCTTGGAATAAAGGCCTGGTGATCGGTGGTATTACTAGGGTTGGTATCACCTAGTGCAGTAATTCATGGTATCACCTGCCCCAAGTGGCATGGCCAGCCAACAAACCCTTCCACACTGTGCAGCTCCAACCCTTCTGCCTCCCTGCCTTGCAGTTCCTCCCTCTCCCATTGACCAAGGCAGAGACCCTCCGCCAAATGTTGCACAATACAGCCTACTAGCCTACACCCTAAAGGGAGGGTGATGGGGGGTGGCAAGTTACCACCCTGGGTGACAGGTGACACCAACTTCAGTGAAACCCCTGCTTTGATAGTCCCCTCTCCAGTGGTGCCAGGCTATCTGTCACCACCACAGGTTATTTTGGTGTCATTCCCTCTGACAATGTCAAGGGATACAGTCCTCACCCACCTAGTGATGCCACTGCTGGCAAAAAAAATCAACTAGAGCACAGTTCTGCTCTGATACACATGGGGTCGGCATCATGGCAACTCGTAACTGGTACCTGATATATATTTATTTATTATTTCTATCTCCACCTACCCACCCCCACTCCCAGTCCAATACGTAAATCCCATTAGGAAAGGAGAAGATCTGGTGGCATAGTGCCAAAGGCACTTAACTGCTAAGCAGAAGGCTGAGTTCAAACCCACCAGCCACTCCTCAGAAGGAGGATGGGGCAATCTACTTCTGTAGTGATAACTGCCTCGGAAACCCAAGGAGGGGTCGCTATGAGTTGAAATTGACTCGACGGTAGTGAGTTTGGTTTGGTTTGATTAGGAAAGGAAATTTACCCATTTTATTCGTGGAGTATCTCCAACATTTAGAACAGTGGTACATAAGAAGTCACAAATAAGTACTTACTGAATAAATAAATAAATAAATGAGTTCCCATTGAAAACAAAATGATTCAGGCCTATTTTCATCTAAAAACATTTTAAGTCATTTGACTGCTAACCAGAAGGCTGGTGGTTCAAACCCACCAGCCACTAGTAGGATGGAAGATTGGGCAATCTGCTTCCGTAGAGATACCACTTTGGGACCCAGGGAGGGATTGCAATGAGTTGAATCAACTCAAGGGCAGTGTTTTTTTTTTTTTTTTCCCCTACATTAAAATACATCCATGACCCTCATAGTTTGCTACCCTCCTGCTAGATACCATAAACCCAATTTCCCAATTTGAAACAACTGTAGTAAAAAGCCAGACAGAAATAAACATTTGGCTTCCCAACAAAAAGCAATATATCTCATCATGAAACATGTAATAAAGATACAAGAGAAGAAAAGTTCTCCAACATTACCCTTATACATTTTCTCTAAAGCAATGATTCTGCAAGTGTGGCCCCTGCACTCCATGAGAATCCCCTGGGTATATGTTAAAAATTCAAATTCTCAAGGCTTACCCTAGACTCCAGGAATAAGAAATTCTGAAGGGTTTCCAAGGCAGTAACACTACAGAGTAGATTGCTCAACCTTCCTTCCAAAGAGTGGCTGGTGGGTTGGAACCGTCAGCCTTCTGGTTAGCAGTCAAATGCCTTACGCATTTCACCACCAGAGCTCCTAGAGGAGTCCTGAGGTGGAGCAAATGGTGGACACGGAAGACTGGAGGTGACAGTCCACTCAGAGCCACCTAGGCAGAAAGTCCTGGTGATCTACTTCCTAAAAAGCTGCCACGGAAAACCCTATGGAGCACAATTCTGTTCTGACACATAGGGAGTCACCATAAGTTGGAGTCAACTTGATGGCAACTGGTTAACCAGCCCCAACAGAATATGTGGGAGTTCAGAAATTTATTTTAAATCGGAACAATTTTCCTCCTTCGGTTTGTAATTTCAAAACATGATTCTTCATAAGATGCATGAGAAAGTAAAGTAAAAAACAGTGGATTTCATATATCATCTTAATCTAATTGTCATTTTTGTTGGGAACTACACACAAATACATCTAATATTTGAAATATTTTTTTAAATCAAACTTTGTATTCCATGGATCTACTCATAAAATAAATCTGAGCAACCACATCTAAATTCTAAATTCATCCTAAAGTTGTGATTCTTTCGGGGTAGCAGCTCTGATAATTAGCAGGAATCAACAAATTAAAAAATGACTGTAAGTCATGGTACAAGGAACACTCTAAGGATAGAAAATGTGAATGTCTAACAGCCCCTAGGCCAGAAATTTCAAGAAATGTCTTTACCTGAAGCTGTTTCTTTAATTGCTTCTAATGACGTCAATGCATGTGTTAACTAAATATTAAGTGCAAATGTGAGTACTTATAAGATCAGCACAGCCCTTCAGATCAACAGTTTTCTTATCATATCAGCCCTAGAGAACAGGAAGGGCTAGGTTCCCCACTCACTCAGTCAATAGCCCTTTCAAGAGGCTCATTACCAACTTGGGGAGACAAATGTTATGCCTACAGTATGGCTTAATGACAGTTTATATGAACCACACCAGTTGCCATGGAGTCGATTCCAACTCATGGCAAACCCATGTGTGTCAGAGTACAACTGTGTTCCACAGAGCTCTCAGTGGTTGACTGTTTGGAAGTAGATAGCCAGCCCTTTCTTCCAACAAGCCTCCACGCCTACTTTAACCTCCAACCTTTCATTCAGCAGATAAGAGCATGAATCATTTATGCCCCTCAGGGATTCCTTATATAAACAGGTAAACAAAACTAACTGCTATCCCACCCTGTATCAGCACTATGCACATATCATTTAATTTGTACAACAGCCCCCAATTTACTTACAAATGAAGATACTAAGGTCCAGATAGACAAAGTAACTTACCTAAAATTGTATGACTCAAGATAATAAAGCCAGGACTTAAATCCAGGAAGCTTTGAGACAAGGCTCACTTTTTTCCCCCCTATTAAACATACAGCTAGCTCCCTTGGGCTTGCAACACAGCCCCAAAATAAAGGAACTTTTACTTTAGGATTGAGAAAGATGTGACTAAGAAGGACTTGGATAAAAACTTCATTTGCCAAGGAATGGTCTCTGGTGGGCCCACACTCTTCCCTTTTTTTCTTCATTGATGCTCTGATTCACAGCTGTAAATTTCTTACAAAAAAATATAGGAATCACAGATAGCTAAAATGAGCAAAAGAATAAACTAGAGAGGAAAAAATTAAGAAATAGCTGCACTCGCAACCATGATAAAATTTTAATTTGAACATTTTCTCAGACCAGATTTCAGTTTATCAAGTACCAAGCAAATTATATGCAAATTGTACAAAATGCCTGCATATAATTCCCAAAGTCCCCCCCCCCCCTTTTTTTTTGCTTTCCCTGGGTTGTGGCCCTTGGGAAAATCCCAGTAGAAACAATGGCACTCTTGGCCTCTCGCCTCAGTGCTCGATATGCAACATCTGCCCTAGTGGAGAAGACAAATCTGAGAGAGGTTTGTGATCAGTATGCCATACACATGTTTCCAAGCGAGCCCACCGGCCTCCTGCAATGGCAGCATTAAATCTAAACGTCAAGAAGAATTTATATCCATATATTTTTAAAGTGTCAGCTTAAAAGGTACCAGCCTAGTAACAGGCAGATTTTTGCTGCTCAGCTTCTTTAAAAACCAATGCACAAACACAGCGAACCACTTCTTGGATGGATTCATTAGGCAGAAAGGCTTTTTACAGTTGAACCCAATACCTTTGAAATGAAGACTATGAGAAAAGCCTAATGCTACGGTAGGCCTCTGGGGGGGCAATGTTGTAATTCGTCATACGGCAATGTGCAGGCTACCCAAGGAGTCATCTTTCACATGGCTCAGGTGAGACACATGGCAGCGAGGCATCAATTTTTAAATATACATAAAGAATTCTAGACAGACACTATAACTAGTCTTACCAGCTTCCTTTTGCTTCCTAAATTCACCTGGCCCATTTCTACCTTGGCCTTTTCACTTTTTGACTGTGTTCCTGGGTGACTGCATCCCTCGGTGGCACAAACAGTTTGTGCTTCTACTAAACTAAGTGTTGGCAGGTCAAACTGTCCAGTGTCACAGTGGAAGAAAGGCCTGGCAATCTGCTCACATTAAGATTATAGCCAAGAGAACCCTACGGGGCAATTCTACTCAATGAAACATGGGGTTGCCAGGACTCAGAATGGACTCTAAAGTAAGAGGTTTAGTTGTTTTGGGTTTATTCTCTCTGCTACCTTCTTTGCATTGTTCAAGCTCAGCTTAAATGCTATCTCCTCTGAGAGATAGTCCCTAGAGAAGGAAGGTTAGTCAGCTATTTTCTCTCAGAGTACTTCCACAATCTGTACTTATTTATCTCTTCAAGAACTTACTCCTAGAATGCAGGGACCTTGTGTGCCTTGGAAACCAGAGGATCCCTGAAGCTTAACCTTGGCTTAATGCTTAATGAATATTTGCTACCAAACCAAACCCACGGTCACGGAGTCTATTCTCACTTATAGCAACCCTACGGGACAGAGTAGAACTGCCCACAAGGTTTCCAAGACTGTAAATCCTTACAGAAGCAGACTGCTTTATCTTTCTCCCAGGGAGCGGCTAGTGCATTCAAACCACTGATCTTTTGGTTCTTGATGTACTTGATGCCACCCCACAACCAGTGGTCTTCACTCACTAGTGTTCTATGCATCAAGTCTATTCTTCAACTAGTGGGATTTAATAACGATCGTATGTTGGCACTCATGGACTTGTTTTAATTTTCTTCAGCTACAACTCGAACTTTTATATGAGTAATTGATGGTCTGGCCAACAGTTAGCTCCTGGCCTTCTTCTGACTGATGATATTGAGCTTCTCCCTTGTCTCCTTCCACAGATGTAGTCAATTTGATTCCTGTATATTCCATCTGGTGAGGTCCACATGTATAGTCACTGTTTATGTTATTGAAGAAAGGTATTTGCAATAATAAGGACTGGTCTTGCAAAATTCTATCACTTGGTCTCCAGTGTCATTTCTATCACCAAGGCCATATTTGCCAAGTACTGATGCTTCTTCTTGGTTTCTAACATTCACATTCCAATCACCAGTAACACATATTTTTTGCATGCTTGGTGAATTTCAGACTGCAGATGTTGGTAAAAATCTTCAATTTCTTTATCTTTAGGAGCTCTGGTGGCATAGTGCCTAAGGCTCACAGGTCAAACTCACCAGCCATTCCTCAGAAGGAAGATTGGGCAATCTACTTCCCTAGTGATACTGCCTTGGAAACCTAAGAAGGGGTCACTATTCACATTCCAATCACCAGTCATACATCTTGATTGCATGCTTGGTGAATTTCAGACTGTAGATGTTGGTAAAAATCTTCAATTTCTTCATCTTTGACACTACTAAAGTTAGTGTGTGAATAATAGTAGTATTGACTGGTCTTCCTATCACTGACAGTGTTGTACTTCAGGATAGATCTTGAAATGTTCATTTTGATGATGAATGCAACACTATTCTGCTTCAATTTGTCATTTTCAGCATAGTAGACCAGATGTTTGTCTGATTCAAAATGGCCAATACCAGTCCATTTCAGCTCACTAATGCTTAAGATATCAATCTTCATGTGTGCAATTTCATTTTTGACAACTCCCAGTTTTCCTAGGTTCATACTTTGTACATTCCACATTCCAATTATTAATGAATGTTTGCAGCTGTTTCTTCTGATTCTGAGTCATGCCACATCAGCAAATGAAGGTCCAGAAAGCTTTACTCCATCCTAAGTCATTAAAGTTGACTCTACTTTGAAGAGGCAGCTCTCTCAGTCGTATTTTGAGTGTGTTCTGACTTGAGGGGCTCATCTTCCAGCACTGTATCAAATAATGTTTCACTGCTATTCATAAAGTTTTCCAGTAATATATCACATAATGTTTCACAGCTATCCACAGGTTTTCTCTGGCCCATTTGTCAGAAGTGGATGGCCTCTTTCTTCTTCCCAGTCTGTCTTAGTCTGGAAGCTCTACTGAAACCTGTCCACCATGAGTGACCCTGCTGGTACTTGAAATACTGGTGGCATAGCTTCTAGCCTCATAGCAACATGCAAGCTGCCACAGTATGACAAACTGACAGATGAATAGTAGTGAATAAACAAACTGACAGAGGAGTGGGATTCAAGCCCACTCCTCCAAGGGAGACTGTGACCTGAGCACAGCATCTTAGACTGCTCAGCCATCCTGCCAGTGGCCTCAATACTTGTGTTTTGGTTACCTAGCATTGTTCTGGCAGGAATATACCACAAATGGGATGCTTGAACCAACAGGAGTTTATTCTCTTACAGTTTGGAGGCTTTAAGTCCAAGTTCAAAGTCCCAGGCTCTAGGAGCTGGGTGAAAGCCCCTCACCCTTGGGCTTCAGTTCTGCCTCCTGCTCCTGGCCCACTGGAACCAGAGGCTTTTCTTTACTCAAATAGCTGCTGGCTGCTGAGGCTGACAAACCCAAGGTTGACAAGCAAAAAGGCATAGTCCCAATGTTACCAAACCACATGGCAGGCCATTAATTCAAGTCCATTGAAAGTCCCAAGGGAGGCAGAGGATGGTAGGCTGCTGAACAACGACATGGCTACATGCAGGATTCAAGTGTACCATTAGCTAGAGACCATTCCCAAAGCTGCTGCTTATACACGGGAAGCAGACCATATCCCTAAAGCAACTACTCAGTTGCTTGTGGTAGATCTCACCATGGAGCTGACTGCCAGTCTCATCATGGGGAATAACTACCACCAGTTGCCCAGCCACTCAACCAGGACCAACCAAGTTGACATACAACTTCAACTACCACAATTTGTGAGAAAAATAAATAAACAACTCCCTCATATTTTCTATTTACTCCTAAAGCTTGGGTTCAACATATGGTGATGAGAAACTTTCTTTCTTAGATCTGAGATCCAGGACTGCTCCCTGCTAAGAATGATGCAAGGTTTCTGCCTTCACAGAATCTTGAGCAGAGACACTGAGAGGACTGGCCAGGAGAGGCAGCCCGCCATCCAAGCTCAGGAGCTCCACGCTGCACTTCACAATCTGCTTTGTTCTGGCCTGCCAAGTGTTTTAGCAAGGTGTGGCTGGCTTTCAGCCTTTGCTGCTATACTCGCTACCCAACTGACCAGAAGATGAGCAAATGTGACAACCACTCCAATGCCAAGTGAGTTAAAGTAGAGTAATGAACAGCACCAGAGCATTCACTGGACCTAGGAGTGGGGTGCATGTGAGCACGCTTAATTAGTGACTCAGTTATATTCAAATGCTAGCAAGACTGCCCGGAACAACTTTCCTCACTGATTGGAATAAAGACCCAAATAGAAGCTGTCTAAGACATTTTAAAGAGACTCCTCGTGTCCTCTCTCATTTCATTACATGCACTGCCCTTGGGCAATTCTATCCACACCGCAGGCTTCAATTACCCTCTCTGCGCTGATGAGTCTTCCAGCCTGGACCTTTCTCCTGAGCTCCTCCCACATATCCCATTGCCTCTTGGGCAGTGCCACTTGCATATCTTGCAGGCAGCTCAAACTCAAAATGTGCAAACTTTGCCTGAGGTCATACCGATAAAAAGAAGCAAGTTAATTTCTGGTTTAAAAAAAAACAAAAACAACTACAGTTGCCATAGAGTGGATTCATGGATACCCTATGTGTTGCCAGTGAAGTGCTTAACTGTTTCTGCTACTCAGGGACTCCTATTCCAGGTTTAGATGGCACCAAAGAAAATAAAAAGTCTTCCTTGTGTGCCAGGCTACCTCCTCTTTGATAGGGAAGCCCGTGGGTAAGAGAGGGAGGGAGGGTAAGACTGCACTGTTTTGCTTGGGTAAATGAACCTCGGGGAAATGAATTCTAGATCAGTAATGGCAGTGCAGACTGTCAATAAAATGCTACCCAACCTCCATTAACCCAGCAATTGTTAACTTCAGTGTTAGCTGGGGATTTCTTAGACACGAATGGGCTTAAAGTTGTTCCAAGAAATTCACTTGCCTAGAATTTAGTGGTTGTTTCTTTGGGGGGAAGCTGGTACCATCAGAACAACCCTTTATTGCTTATTTTACGTTTTAAGAGTTTCCATTAATGAAGTATCTTCCAGCACAGGGAGCAAGAGGGGAAGGAAGAAGAGAGGGAGTCACCACTTTACTGTTCTCTTTTGATAATCCTCATAGGAAAATACCATGTCTTGAGCAAGTCCAGCTGACTATCGGTTCTGCCTCATTTCTTTTATGTTTCAATTCACCAACACGAATAGGCTAAGTTATCCCATCCCTGCACAGAGCTCTACTGTCCTTAGCAGTCACCTCACTCTTAGTTGTTTCCAGGTTTCCGCTCCTTCCAATTTTCTGAGACACAGTTGCTACCAAATGAGCACATAGGTATCAACTCAGCTGACTGTATCTACCTTTCCCAACCTGAGGCTCAAACCAGAGAGGCTACCCTATAATGGCCTAATTTCTCCTGCCCTTGATTTTCTCTGTTTCTGATTATCTCTGTCCAGACAGATTATTTTGAGTTGGATTTTTTTTTTTTTTGGGTCTCTCTTATTTGACTTGGCACTAGGAAATTAAAGATTTTACAAAAGAATCAGTGGGGCTTATGTGGGTTTTAAAGTTAGGAATGCTATTGTAGGTCATTTAAATATCTTTTCTTTTTAACTTTTTATTGTGATTTGAGTGAAAGTTTACAGAGCAAATTGGTTTGCCATTCAACAACTCATACACCTTTTGTTTGTGACATTTCATTGCAAGCCCCACAGTCTAATCGCACTCTTCCCACTTCCTCCCTGTGTTTACCATTTTCATTCATCCTTCTTTCCTATCCCTTCCTAACTTCTGAGTTTTATCCCTGGACAAATGCTGTCCATCTGATCTCGTATGGTTGACTGTTCTAATGAGTGTGTACCTCCCTGGGGTTACTGTTCACCTTTTAGGCCTGTCTATTGTTTGGCTCAAAGTTGACCCACAGGGATGAGTTCACTTCCTAGCTTGAAAAGTAACTAAGGGCCACAGTCTGAGAGTTCCACCAGTCTCTATCAGATCAATAAATCTAGTCATTTTTTATGATTTTGAGTTTTGTTCCACATTTTTCAACCATCCCTTCCAGTACTTTCTATCATGATCCCTTTCATAGTAGTCAACAGTGGTGGCCAGACCATCTAGCTCTTCTGGTCTCAGGGTTGGAGGCTGAGGTTCACATGGTCCATTAGTCCTTTAGACTAATTGTTTCCATGTGTCTTTGGCTTCTTTACTCTTCTTTGCTATGGATAGGGAGATATGAATAGTTGCATTTTAGATTGCCGCTTGCAAGTTTTTAAGATCCCAGCCACTAATCATCAAAATAAGATGTAGCACATTGTCTTTATGGACTATGTTATGCCAATTGACCTTGATGTCACCTGCAACTATAGTCCTGGGTCCCCAAGCCCTGCAACTCATTCCCTTTAGGTGTTTGGTTATGGCTAAGAAGTTTTCGTTACTTTGCTGCATTTTATGTACTATATACATTGATATAATTACGGTACATACAAACATATCTGTAGAAATACTATCTGCCAACCTGTGGGTGTAGTCCTCTTCACCTACCCATATCTGTTCATCTTGCTTTTTCACCTATATATCCACTCATAGACTGGTGTTTGTTATTTCTGAGAATGCAGGATTTTGCATGTAATACTATTTATTTTTACTCTCTGTAACTCTTGTGCACCTCTTCCTGGCTTCCTTTTCCTTAGTGAAATTGTGCTCATCGCCCTCTTAGTGTATATTGCCTTTCCTTTCACCTAAAATAATACTTGTCCGTTATGTAATTGGTGATTTTTACTTCTCCTCCCCTCCCATTTCTCCTAACAATCAAAGAATGTTCCTGTGTGTAGACCTTTCCTTGACTTTTTATAATAGTGGACTCATACAATATATCTCCTCTTGTGACTAATCATTTCACTCAGCATAATGTCCTCCAGGTTCATCCACATCATGAGGTATAGTCTTTAACACTGTATAATATTCCTTTGTGTGTATGTACCATAGTTTAGCCATTCATCCATTGATGGACTCTTAGGTTGTTTCCATCTCTTTGCTATTGTGAATAATGGTGCAATGAATATGGATGTGCATTTAAATGTCCTTTTCCAACAGTCATTTTATTCATCAGTTCCTGAGAATTTCTGTGTATCTGATTGCATAGCTATGTAAGGATTCATTTTTTTAAAAATAGCACAAGTAGCACTACAAAGCCAATGCTTTGTTGAAATGCACTTCCATAGTCCCATACGTCCCTGGATGGCACAAATGGTTTACTCTCAGTTACTAATCAAAAGGTTGGTGGTTATAATCCACCTAGCAGTGCTGTGGAAAAAAGACCTATAGATCTGCTGCTGTAAGATTAGAGCCAAGAAAACTCCATGGAGCAGTTAGTTCTACTCTATGACATAGGGTTACCACCAGGAGTCAGGACTGAATTGACAGCAATTTTTTTTTTTTTTTTAAGGTCAGTTAGGAATTCCTGAATGATGCAAAGGTTTAACTTGTTCATTGCTAATTGAAAGGATGGCAGTTCGAGTCCACCCAGATGCACCTTGGAAGAAAGCCCTATGAAGCACAGTGTTACTCAGCTGTACATGACTCAGAATTAACCTCAAATGCACTGGTATGGTCAGTAAATATGCTTCCTCCTTTCTTGTCATCCACTGAGACCACCTTATCCCATTTCGTGGTAAATGTGCATTGTGAGCTATTTCTTATATTTACTTTTACCCTTCCCAATAATCCCTATTTTCCTTCCAAAGTCAAAACATGTCTTTCGACTGCTGCACTAATTCCTCAGTGGCTTTCTCAAATCCCCAATCAATTAAAAATGGCTCTGCCTGCCTGAAATTTTGGAGACCTTTGCTGAAGTTAAGGATCAGTCACAAGTCACCTTATATTGCTTTTACACAGAGGGTAAGCAGGACTCCAATGCAAAGAATTTCAGATTTTATGAAAAGTTTCATTGTTATGGTTTTAAGCCATGCTAAATTCTTATCAAGAACTATTTAAAATAAGAAAAAAAAATTATAAGCTTATATATGGATAATAATATGTTATTTTAAGTAATTTAATATTTTCAGAATAGGTTAGCTTAACTGAGTATTTATTCTGCCCTCCATATTTCACAAAAGGAGCTTTGGTGGTGTAGTGGTTAAGGCATTTGGCTGCTAACTAAAAGGTCAGTGGTTCAAACCCACCAGCCGCTCCACAGAAGAAAGATGAGACTGTCTGCTTCTGTAACCCTATTGGGAGTCACTATGGATCTGAAATAACTCAATGACTATGAGTTTGGTTTTGGTATATTTCACAAAGCAGTTAGCAGTCAGTGGCAGAGGGAAGCCAGCTGTGAGATGCTGTTAGTATGTATCAGAAATAGTTTTAGTAAGCCCCTAAGGGAAGCAATGTTGTTGTTGTTGTTATGTGCCGTCAAGTCGGACCCAACTCATAGCAACCCCTCCTTGGGTTTCTGAGGCAGTATCACTATGGAAGTAGATTGCTCCATCTTCCTTCCAAGGAGTGGCTGGTGGGTTTGAACCGCCAGCCTTCTGGTTAGCAGTCAAGTG
>NW_006921788.1:4434559-4442356 GCF_000298275.1 Orycteropus afer afer
GGCATAGTGCCTAAGGCACTTGACTGCTAACCAGAAGGCTGGCAGTTCAAACCCACCAGCCACTCCTCAGAAGGAAGACTGGGCAATCTACTTCCATAGTGATATTGCCTCAGAAACCCAAGGAGGGGTCGCTGTGAGTCGAATCAACTCTTTTATATTGTTGTAAATATACACAACATCATTTGTCAATTCCAAGTTTTTCCTATGTACAATTTAGAGTATCTATTACACTAATCATGCTGTGCAAACATGCTATCACATGAGTGAACCCTGAAAACTTTATTTATCTATATGAAATGTATCAGTCACAAAAGGACAATTATTGTATGCTCTCATTTACATGAAATTATCTAGAACAAGCAACTGCACAGACGCCAAAGTTTATTAGTGATTACTAGAGGTGGGAAGGAGAGGGGAAGAAGGAGTGATTGTTGAGAAAACATTGAGTATCTGTTAAATTTGGCAACAAATTCTGGTGGTTGCAAAACATGATTAATGTAATCAGTGTCAATGAATTGTACATGTAAAATATCTTGAACCAGAAAATGTTGTTATATATATTTACAAAAAACAAAAACCAAGCTCACTGTCATCGAGTCAATTCCAACTCAAAGTGACTCCCTTTGGGTTTCCAAGGCAGTACATCTTTATGGAAGTAGATTGCTCAGTTTTCTTCAGTGTGACTGGTGGGTTTGAACCGCCACTCTTCTGGTTAGCAGTCAGATGTCTCAGGCATTATGCCACCAGAGTTCCATATATATATATATATATATATATATATATAAAGACAATTTTTAAAAAAGAACCAAGGTTCCCCTTCTCCTTGATAAGCTCATGGTCTAGAGGGGGAAGTAGTGTCACAATAGAATCTACCAAGTGATAATGACAGAGGGGAACTGGGGATGTTAGGAGGGATTCTAGAATAGCCTGGAGCAGGATGAAAGGTGAGGAGGACAGAGGCATGTGAGAAGAAGGGACAGAGATTCAGGAAACGCAACAACACAACGCACTGCCGTGGAGTCAGATCCGACTCATGACCCCTCCTTGGGTTTTGGAGGCGGTATCACTATGGAAGTAGATTGCCCAACCTTCCTTCAAAGGAGTAGCTGGTGGGTTTGAACCTCCAGCCTTCTGGTTAGCAGTCAGATGCTAAGATACAAATACAAAGGTGCTGAGACAAAGTGAGCCTGATGTATACAAGGCCTCTCTGTTGGCTACAGTGTAATGGACTGGGAATGGAAGCAGCATGAGATGGAAACAAAAAAGCAGACAAGAGGCAGATACCATAGGGCCAAATATCATAGGACCATGGTAACAAGGCTCTGTATTGTATATTAACTGCAACAGGAAGACAGTGAAGGCATTTATCCATGATGTTCAACTTGCTTTAAATCCAGTCCTATTATTCTATTTTCATAAGGCATAAACAAAACATTTCCATACCAAAAGCACTTGTGGCTTTCAGTTACCATTTTAAGTGAACCACCCTTTCAGCATGGAAGTAAAGGAAATACTTAGCACAGGATTTGAGGGAATGATCTTTCGTTGATCAATATAAACGTGTTTGCTGTAGTTACTGTGGAAGGAGTAAGAACTTCTATCACCAGAGTCTGACCAAAGCTTGGATGTAGACAACTTTTTTCAGTGCTGACTGGCAGAGCTCCTAAGGATAACTTGCAAACTAAATCTGCCATTTCACACTCCCAAATTAAATATTTCATTACTCATATGCTTCAGGGTTGATGCTGTGCCACATGGAAGTACTCTGTAAATATTCAAAATATGCAATCAAGATGGCAAAGGCATCCCTGGAGAAGAGAGGGTTATTAAGCCACAAAGTTAAAAGACATTTCACAATTTCAAACTTTCCTCTTAAGTTTTTTTTTTTTTTTTTCTCAGTGAAGCCTTTAAACTACATTGATAGCTGAACAAGAAGAAACCAAGTCAATAAATATTGACAATAGGAGGCCTTTAAAAACCCCAAAGTCATGGCCATGCCATTTTAACCTGGGGCTACAACTGTGTGAAGAATTTAAAACCAAATAAATATGAAAGAGCTAAGCATCATTTTACAGGGCATCAGTGTATAGGGAGAAAAAAGCATTTCATCATCAAAAGTGTGGAATTGGACACAGGTCTTCATATGTTCATTTTACCAAAATAATCAACCCTATAAATGTAACCACTTTATATAAGTCAAAAATAGTATTTAGAACCAGCCCAATAAAACCAATTCCCCTTTTACAATTAAACATTATCCGAACCTGAAATTCAAGAGAGCGCCAAATATTTACAGTTGAAATACAACTGTTTTTTCACTCCTTTTAAAAAAAATCAGTTGTAAAATTTGGCAATGGATACAGGTGACAGTGGTAGAACATGGTTAATGCAATCAATGTCAGTGCACTGTACATGTAAAAATGCACACACGATACATGTACAATGTTGTAAATGTTGTTCTATATATATTTTTACAGGAAAAAAAAATCAATCCTATTTAAATTAAAAAAAAAAAACCACTGCAGTAGAGTTGATTCAACTTATAGCGACCCCTCCTTGGGTATCCAAGGCAGTGTCTCTAGGGAAGTAGATTGCCCAATCTTCCTTCTGAGGAGTGGCTGGTGGGTTTGAACTACCAGCTTCCTGGTTAGGAGTCAAAATGCAATGTCACTGCATTATACATATAAAAAAGGGTGAATATGCAAATGTTGTATAATACGTATTTTTATGAAAATAAAAAAAAATCAATCAATCCTATTTAAATATAGAAATTAAAAAAAAAAAAAAGGACAAAAGTCAATAGAAAGAAGATAGTAAGGGCCAGGAGGTGAGGAAGGCCCGTTTTCCTTGGGATAAGCATCCTCTGCCCACTTGCAATTGCAAGTGAAGAGTCTCAGCATAGCTCTGCTGTCCCCAGGGAAAGAGATGATGCTCTCACACTTGAACCTGTGATTGTTCTCTGATAGAGAGGAGCGTCTATCACAGATGGAACTGAGAATGGCTGAAAAGCTTTAACTTCTCAAAACTGAGTTTGGAGAAGTGTTCTTTTCTTTTCATGAGGGGTTAGATAAACAGTGAGGCAGACAAGTAAATTATTGGTAGTAGAAAGCACAGGGGAGGAGGGAAGAAAAGAAGTAAGATAGAGTGAGAAAAGAGGAAGGCAGGGAAGAAGTATGGAAGGCGAGAGAAGAGAAGAAAGGGAAGAGGAGAAAGGGAAAGGAGCTACAATTTCATTTCTTGCAGTTTCCAAAGAGACCTGATCATTGTTTTCAATTAGCCCTTCCCTTCCATTCTCTTCTTCCCCATAAATGTCAGGGTATCTGGGTGGGTGAAGGATGTAATAAGCAAGGAGGGAGGGTAGATCCAACCAAGTAAGGAAGAGTCACTGCCAACTCTATTTCCCAATGCTAAAGAGTTTCTGTGGCCTGGTAGGAGGAATTTCAGGAATTAGAAAGGATGACAAATTGTTCTAGTTTTACCAGACCCCAAATGATAGGACAGACCTACAGTTTATAGCTTTGGCATGATAAAAATTAAACTTTAAACTAGTCAGTCATTTTCAAATAAAGATAGATAAGTAGGTGGGATGTAAGCACAGAGGAGGAGGGAAGAATGGACGAAGCATGAGGGCACAACAGTGAAGTGCTCATCTGCTAATGAAATATTGGTGGTTTGAAGGCACTTGACTGCTAACCAGAAGGCTGGCGGTTCAAACCCACCAGCCGCTCCTTGGAAGGAAGGTTGGGCAATTTACTTCTGTAGAGATACTGCCTCGGAAACCCAAGGAGGGGTCATTATGATTCAGGTCCAACTCGATGGCACATAACAACAACAGCAGCGCCACATGAGAAAAGACCTGGTCATCTCCTTCTGTAAAAATTACAGCCTAGGAAACACTATCGGGCAGTACTGCTCTGTCACGTGGGGTTGCTATGAGTTGGAATCAACCTAGTGGCACTTAACAACAACTATATGCCTGTGTGTGCGTGTGTGTATGTATGTGTGCGTGCACATGCATGTGCGTGTGTGTGAGTGCATGCACATGCACACGCACATATCAACTACCAGACACATTGGGAGCCTTCCGTTATATATATAATTTATCCTGTTCCTTTCTGGGTAACAGAATTGTGCTCTGCATTCATTTAACTATTTCCCAGGTTTTTTTTCTATATATGTAAAGGACCAAGGAAAAAAATATGCAGCCTGACATACTTCTTAAATCTGTCTCCAAAGTGGAGGCAGTCAGTGACACAGCAGAAATGAAACTCTCTGTCTCTTTGTTTCCAGCTCAACACTTAGCATACTGGATTACCAAACCAAAAACCAAACCCGCTGCCATCAAGTCGATTCCAATTCATAGTGCAGCTACCCTATAGGATAGAGTAGAACTGCCTCATAGGGTTTCCAAGGCTGTAAATCTTTTCAGAAGCAGACTGCCTCATCTTTCTGCTGCAAAGTGGCTGGTGGGTTAGAACAGCTGACCTTTTGCTTAGCAGCTGAATGCCTCATGCACTATGCCACCAGAGCTTCTCACTGGATTACAGAGCTCTCAAAGTTTTTAAGAAAACCTTTCTTTGAAAGTAAAGTGATTCACCCACCTTCATCAATACTTCTGAAGTCTCTCTCCATGTCTAAGGGCCACTGAAAGAGCCAGATTAAACGGAAAAATATATAAACCTCTTTTAGAAACATCGTGGATGAGTTTTCAGGAAAACAAAAGACACAAAATTAGAAACAAAGGAAAAACATCAGCAATCTTGTGCCATTTCTATGCCAGTACGTGTTTTTAGCAAGATCAGATGCACTTAATGTCTGCCATTCAGTATCTTATCCATTAGAGATGTGTTTAAACACATTGATGAATTTTAATCACAGATAAGGAAGAGTGCTCATTTCACATGTTCCATCTGACAGGTTAAAAGTCAAGATGGGCATTTGTCAGGCAGTTTGAACACAATCTGAATAGCTCTAATTTACTATGGCACTTGCCTCTATGTTCAGCGAAACATAAACCATAGCTGGTGTCAATCAGGTCAGACTTGATATAGTCTTGCTTAAGGAAGTATCTGCTATGAATAAATTTTGAAGAATAACTGTGTCTCCAACCAGTGACAATCAATGTCCCCCAAAAGCCCATTTGATGAGAAAATATTGAACTCTGTCACATAAATGTCAAAGTGTTTGACTTTTGAAAGTACTTTTGTGTAGACTAGCTTGTCAGCAGAGAAAACTTATATAAGAAGCTTATTCCTCAAGGTTCTGCAAGCCTTTTGAGGTTTAATTTAGAAAAGCAAGATATCACAGTATGGCAGAATGAAAGGGAATCAGTTAAGGCATAATTTAAAATACCTAGGCTTAAAATAGGTAAAACTTAAAAGATTCTTGATTTTGAATATCATATTTAGGAGCTCTTCACAAATACAAAGTAGTTGGTTGAGATTTTTTTTTTCCTTACATTTCCAGAGCACTTATTGAAGAAACTAAACCATTTGCCATGAGTTGATTGTGACTCATGGCAGGCTTATGTGCATCACAGTAGAACTGTGCTGATCATTCAGAAGTAGATCACCAGGACTTTTCTTCCAAGCCACCTCTGGGTGGACTCAAACAACCAATCTTTTGGTTAACAGTCAAGAGCTTAGTTGTTTGTTCCACCCAGACTCTTGAAGGACTTAAAGATTCCTACATCATTTTCTCAATGCACTTAGCTCTTTGGATGCTCCCACATCCATGAGGTGGAAGAGCAGATACACACAACCATTTTCATCTCACATACAAAGTGATTTTCAGAAAGACTAATTTCCCAAGGTCACACAACTAATCAATACAAAAAACCAAACTCACTGCCATCGAGTAGATACCAACTCAAAGCGACCCCTCCTTGGGTTTCTGAGGTGGTATCTCTATGGAAGTAGATTGCCCAATCTTCCTTCCAAGGAGTGGCTGGTGGGTTTGAACCACCAGCCTTCTGGTTAGCAGTCATACACATTAGGTACTATGCCACCAGAGCTTCTAACTAACCAATCAATGGTAGAACCAAATTTGGACTAATACCTTCTAATTTCCTTTTCAGTGCCTTTCAACCAAGTAGGTTCTGACCAACATCTCCATCTTGAAAATGTTCTTCCACAACATTCATGAACACAGACTGTCTCAGAGTCTCACCTCCCAGCCATCTAAAGTTCTTTTTCCTCTGCTCACTTTTCATGTTCTGTCTCCCAAATATGGACCTGTTCCTGTTGCCTTTTTTCTTTTTCTACTCATTCCACTCGATGTTCCCATCCATTTTCATGACATCCATATGGATGATTCCCAAATCGATTGGTTCCAATCTATATTCTAACCTCCACTACCACATGTTCATATAACAAATATTAACCAAACTACATTCTAGGTACAGTGCTAGGTTCCAGGATGAAGTTATGAACAAAAGGAATATAAGTTCCTGTTTACAGCCTAGCAGCAGTTGTTGTTAGGTGCCATCACGTCATCTCTGACTCATAGAGACCCTATGCACAACAGGAAGAAACAATGCCCAGTCCTGTGCCAATTTGACAAGAACGATGATTAGCGAGAAATAACTGCTATGAACTCTGTAATGCCATGATCATTGAAAGGAGCAGGTGCTTTAAAAATGTATAAAAAACAGTTGCCATTAAGTCAATTCTAACTCATAGCAACCTTATAGAAAAGAGTAGAATTACCGTATAGTGTTTCCAAGGCTGTAAATCTTTATAGAAGCAGAATACTACATCTTTCTCCCATGGAGCAGCTGGTGGGTTCAAACTGTCAACCTTTCAGTTAGCAGCTAGGCACTTACTCACTGTCCCACCAGAGATCCTTGGTTTTCTGAGGCTGTAAATCTTTACAGAAGGAGATCACACCCATCTTCCTTCTGCAGAGCGGCTGGTATGCTTGAACTGCTGACCTTCTGTTTAGCAGCCAAATACCTTATCCACTAAGCCACCAGAGCTCCTTTCATCACTATATAGCCAGGATCAAAAAGATAAGAAAATAAAGTTGAAGTTAAGGAGTCAGACTTCTTTGCCTATACTTTATTTTGTATATTTTACTTTGGATATGTGTAAACATAGCATGAAAATTATTTGTCTTATTGACAGGTGGGGCCTATGTCCCAGCCCCTTACATCTGAGCCTTTGACAACTTGACCAATAAATAGAATATGGTAGAAGTGGTACTGTGACTGTTTCCAGGCCTTAAGAGAACAGCAGCTTTCACTTCCTCTCTTTTGGACACTCAATCTTGGAACCTAGCCACCAAGCTGAGAGGAAGGCCAGGCCACATTAAGAGACTGATAATCCCAGCTGAGGTCCCAGCCAATGGCCAGCATCAACTGCCAGACATGTTGGAAGCCTTCAAGATGAATCCAGCTGTAGCTACCATCTGTCTGCAAGCACATGAGAGACCCCAAACAAGAACAACTGCCTGAACCATCAGTGAGAATAATAAAAATGCTTCCTGAAATATTTGCACAAATCTCATCCATCAGTGCTTCAGGATGGCTCTAGGAACCTTAGCAGGTGAGCATCAACCTTTACTCTCCCCCTGGTAGATTTTCCAACTAAATACACATTTAGAAAAGTTATAGAAGTAATCCTGCTGCTAATTCATGAGATGCAACTCTCTCAAAAACACAATAAGGATAGCAACTGGGATCTTAAAAGCTAGCAAGCTGCCATCTAGATGAAACGATGGGTCTCTCCTCGTCAAGAGCAAAGAAGAAAGAAGAAAACCAAAATTAATGGAAACAATCAGTCCTAGCAACTGGTACAC
>NW_006921788.1:4442811-4472886 GCF_000298275.1 Orycteropus afer afer
GAGGGGAGCTGTTGCATTGTGGTAAACTGTGGTCAATGACATGAGACAAAGTATATGTGAACTGCTGTATGGAAAGTGAATTTGCTCTGTAAATCTTCATCCAAATCACAATAAATAAATAAATATAAACAAACAAACAAACAAACACAATAAGGAGAAAATGGCTCACACACAAGATAGTTCTTCAGACCCATTTCTTCCGGGTCTGATCAGTTTCTACCCACTGTCATTTACAGCAGACTCTACTTGTGGTCATAAAGGATTCTGTATACTCTGCTGATGCAACAACACTCTGTCTTCTATTTCCCCTCCCTGCCCCACCAGCCCCATCAAAGCTGCAGCCATCACCATGGAAACAAGCCAGTGAAGAAACTCAACATCCTTGGTCATATCCTCTGTGTTGTCACCTATAGGGAACTCTAGAAAGAGAGTCTTGTATTTCAGTAAAAAATGGATATTTCAGACTCTGGGAGGCACTCATATTTTTCTCCCTATCAAGCTGCAAGAGAAGTTTTTTAAAATAAAAATAAACGTAACGCTTTCATTTCTAACTGACTTCCAAAATGATATTGAGGTAACTCTCTACCTTGTGAGAGCTACTAAATAAAACAAGTCACACAGAATCCAAATCTCCAAGGATTTTTGAGCAGAGGGCTGAAGTTACCACTAACTGAGAAAAGCAAAGATTAATGATAGTCAAGTACAAGGCATAAGAGTCAGACAGACCTCAGTTCAAGTTCTGGTTCTACCACTTAGTGGCTGTCGTTAGGTGCCATCGAGTTGGCTCTGACTTCATAGCGACCCTACGTACAACAGAATGAAACACTACATGGTTGTGTGCCACTTCAGCAAATACTTTTCCTGTACCTACTAGGCCACAGGCACATTGCTAAGTAAGCACGGGAAACCTCTCTGGGTGCAAAATAGACACCCACGGCTGTCACATCAATTCTCACTCATAGCGACCCTATAGGACAGAGCAGAACTGCCCCTTAGGGTTCCCAAGACTATAAATCTTTACAGAAGCAGACTGCCACACCTTTCTCCCACAGAGCAGCTGCTGGGTTCAAACTACTGACCTTTTGGTTAGCAGCCAAGCATTTAACCACTGCTCCACCAGGACTCCCTCAAATAGATACAGCCCCCAAATATTTATCCCAAGCCTACCACATACCATCAGACACTAATTTAGTTGTTGGGAAAGCAAAGGTGAATAAAATAAAGTCCTTGACTTAAAAAAGCATTTCCTTCTAATGGTGAAGACAAAGAAAAAAAATCAAAATTAAATGATATTTTGTTATAAGAGCCATGGAGAGACATATGGCAAACTATGGCAGAAAATAAGAGAAAGAGTCTCACTTTAGGAGTTGTCAAAGAAGGCAATATTGTTTAAACCTCTTTAAGTCTCAGTTTCTCCGTCTATCAAATAGATACCTTGCTACACTGGGTTGTTGAAGAAACTAAAAATAACAGATGTAAAGCATGGGCTTGGTGTGTGCATGCAGTGATGTTCAGTAAGGGGTAGTTATTACTGGAGCTCTGGTGGCGCTGTGGTTAAACCATTTGGCTGCTAACTAAAAGGTCAGCAATTCAAACCTACCAGCTGCTCCACAGGATAAAGGTGAAGCAGACTGCTTCCATAAAGAGTTACTGCTTGGGAAACCCTATGGGGCACTTCTACTCTATCCTACAGGGTTGCTATTAGTCGGAATTGGACTTGATAGTCGTGGGTTTGGGTTTGGTTTTAGTTATTATTACTATAACATATGAAATTACCTTGGATGACTGATGGGAAAGGGAATCTGCCCTGGCCTTCTCAGCCCTTCACATTTTTGTGAAGGATATAAGGAAAGCTAGGCCCTGACTACTCTTTACCTGGGCCAACAATCACGTTTATGTTTGCTATAAGCAATCATGAAGGGTGAGGTAATGCCTCCCTCCAGGGAGAAGAGCAGGTTTGCCATTAAATAGGCAGATTTCCCACGCTCAGGGCTCCTCAGCTGCGAAAAAAACCAGTGTGTGTGCAGCTTCCATCCTGGCCACTGCACATCACTCCTTGGATTTGGGGAAGTAATGGAGGACTGACACAAGCATGATGCTCATACTACTTGCTACCATGAGTGATAAAGACAATCTGCTTCCATAAAGATTTACTGCCTCAGAAACTCAGATTGCCTTTGTCTCTGACCTGAAAATCTCATGTTTTTATCAATCTCCATGAAATAGTAATAGGCTAACTTACCACCTTATTTTGTTGTTGTTAGGTGCTGTTGAGTCAGCCCCTGATTTATGGCAACCCTGTGCAGGACCAGGAAGAAATGCTTCCTGGTCCTGCACCATCTGCACAATCGCTCATGGGTCGGACTGTTATGATCCATAGGGTTTTTATTGGCTGATGTTTAGAAGCAGATCGCCAGACCTTTCTTCCTAATCTGTCTTAGTCTCAAATGTTCACTGAAGCCTTTTCAGCATCATGTTGTTGTTGTTGTTGTTGTTGTTATGTGCTATCAAGTAGGACCCGACCCATAGTGACCCTTCCTTGGGTTTCCGAGGTGGTATCACTACGGAAGTAGATTGCCCAACCTTCCTTCTGAGGAGTGGCTGGTGGGTTTGAACTTCCAGCTTTGCGCTTGGCAGGTGACTGGCTCGAGGCCATCCCCTAGGGCCTTCAGCATCATAGCAACACACAAGTCTCCACTAACAGTTGAGTGGTGGCTACACATGAGATACACTGGCTGGGAATCAACTGGGTCTTCTGCAGCAAAGGCAAGAATTCTACCACTAATACACCACACACAAACAAAAGAAAATCCAAACCCATGCCACTGGGTAGATTTCAACTCATAACAATGCCCACTGGGTTCCTGAGGCAGTAAATCTTGATGGAAGCAGATTGCCCTGTCTTCTTTCCATGGAGTAGCTGGTAAGTTTGAACCACCAGCCTTCTGGTTAGCAGTCAAATGCCTTAGGCACTACACCACCAGAGCTCCTTACCACTAATGTAAGTAAAGTAAAATCCCAGATCCTGACAATGTCCCTCAAAAAACACCAGTGATCCTTAACTTAGTTTTTTACAAATAAATCAAGGCCTCAGTCATTTCCTCTCTGATGGAGTCTCTTTTAACGATAGCTCTTAGGTATACACACACACAAAAAAAACCCTCCATAATCTCAAATTTCTATATACCATTGCCACTGAGCCTTGAAGTCTTTTCTGTTTCTCACCAGTCAAGAAATACTACAGGTATTTATAATGGTGTTTTGTTTTGCCAGAAACTCAGGAAGTGCAAGGGTCAGACAGTCAGCTTTAGAATCAGCAGCACACAGGATGGAAAAACAGTAAGACGACAAAAAAGAGAGAAGGAGGGAGATGGCCAAAGAATCATAAAAACAAAGAAGGTGGCATTTGCAAATAGGGTACCCTGTGCAGATTTACTCTCATAATGGACACCAGTCTGGAAAGGAAAAACAAACAAAAAAAATCTCAGATAAGTTTCAATCAGAACGCTTTGCAAAAAGGCTTTTCATCGACGACATATCACTTTTATCAGATGGTAAAAATGGTATGTAGTAATCTTCTGTATCCCAAGTGCAAAAAACAAAAGAAAAAAAGCACAGGCAGCAGCAAAATTTTTGCAGGTTTATGACGGCTTCTTAGTCCCTTATAGCATTTTCTTACTTCTCCTCAGGTTTTTTTTTTTCTTTTTTTAAAGAACAAAGGTATAAGGTGAGTTTGCTAACTCATGTTATATAAACCAAAAGCTCACAATTTGAAATACATCTTTGATAAGTATACTGCTGGGAACTGGGGAATCCCAAGTGGACCAGTGCCTGTCTATATCATCTTGACTGTAAAAGCAACACTTCCATTACCACTTACTCCTAGGGACCACATGTACATTCCAGAGAATGAAATGGCAGGTACAAACAGACACATGCAAACACATACCAAATTGTGACACACACTGTGTTTGTTTAAAAAAGAAACCATTTGGGGGAGAAGAAGAAGATTTATTACTTCTCCCAGGCATTACCCATGCTGTGGAACTATTTTACGTCAAAGATAATTGCATCGATGAAATATTTATATGCACTCGTTATAGCAAAACACTGTTTTATAATCAAGTTTTGTGCTGCTTAAATAAAAGAGTAAGAAAGAGAGTTAAGGTTGTAGAATTTGCTCTATTTTGTGAATTTAGTCAACTAATGCCAGGGTCACTGCCCACCCTATGTGAGATGACCCTGTGAGCTCTCAGAGGTCCAGGAAGTAGTTTTGTTAGAGTAAAGCTTTGAAGAAGTTCCATGTTCCAATCAAAGGTGTGTCAGATTCAGGTCTCTCTGCTTTCTAAGACCTTTGGAAACAAAAAATTGGATATTAAGGGAGCATTTACTGAACTAAACTATCAGGCCTCCCCTGAAATGTTTTAAATTAAAGGCTTCCCCTCTTTTGTCTTCATCTTTAAGGATGATGCATCAGGTATTTTCTGTCTAGAAGTGAGGGCCTCCTTCAGGCGCAGAACTCTAGCCTGAGAATCTGGAGTAATTTCTGCAGAGACAAGAGGCATCATAAGGACAGCAGGATATGCTATGCTACAGGCCAGTGAACTGTAAATCCCAAAGGGATTTGTGTAATCCCTCTGTTAAAAACCTACAGAACCCAGAACTCTCTAAGCTGAGGCCATAAATATATTTCATCTGGAGAAAGTGCTCTGAGAAGGAAAATAAGAATAATAAACTCTTCTCCACCCAAGACTGATTTACCAGTCACTTATTTCAACGTGCAATGCACACACACACACACAAAAAAAAAAAAAAAAAAAGAGAGAGAGAGAGAAGGGGAGAGCAGCAATTAGGCCTACAAAAGACAGACTATCTTATTTCACAGAGTGGTAGGAACAGTAGGGAACTGCTTTAAAATCACTTAATTGCTTGTCTTTGCAGGGAATGTTTGCTTGTTTCTCTCCATTCTCTCTCCCAGAGCCCTGCCTAGCAATTCAGTGGTAGAGTTTCTAATAATGCTGCTTCCTCTACATAGGACCCAAGATGAAGGGAAAGAATAAACCCTGCATTCAATGAGTACCCTCCAAGGGGCCACTGTGTACCAAGCCTTGTGTTCAGGGCTAGGGGTTCAAAAAAATCTGATTCTATGAACTGTAGGATGGTATAGAAAGAGATTCCCCATACTATGTCTCAAACATTTTACTGCTAACTTTTGGCTGCAGTAAATGAAAGTCAAGTCTCAAGTATAGTGACCCCATGTGACAAAGTAACACTGTTCCATAGCGTCGTCTTGGCTGCAATTTTTATGGAAGGAGATCACCAGGTTTCTCTCCTGCAGAACCACTGGTTGGGTTCAAACCACCAACCTCTCATTTAGCAGCTAAGTACTTAACCATTGTGCCACCAGGACTCCCTCCAAGTCAAGCCAGCTTAAGCAAAAACAAAAAAGAAAGAAAGAAATTTAGTGGTGCCTATGGTAGACAGAATAATGGCTTCCCAAAAATGTCCACGTCTTAATCCTTGGAAATAGTGAATATGCTACCTTACGAAGTGTGATGGTTAATTTTAAGGGTCATCTTGGATAGGTTATGGCACCCAGTTGTTTGGTCAAACACTAGTCGAGATGTTGCTGTGAACGTGTTTTATAGATATGATTAGCATTTATAGTCAGTTGACTCTAAGAAAAGGAGGTCACCCTCAATAATGTGAATGGGCCTATCAGGTGAAGGCCTTTAGACAAAAAACTGAAGTTTCTCAGGGAAAAGGAATTCTGCCCCAAGACTGTAACACAGACATCTTGGCCAGAGTTGTTTCTAGCCTGCTACCTGGCCTACTAATTTTGGACTTTCCAGCCTCCATAATCACATAGGCCAATTCCTTAAAATCAATGTCTCTTTCTCTCTCTCTCTCTCCCTTTGTGTGTGTGTGTGTGTTTGTACTGTATGTTGTTATTTGTTAGTTGTTGTCAAGTCAATTCCAATTCATGGCAACCCTGTACGGAACAGAATAGAACTGCTATACAGGGTTTTCCTGGTTGTAATCTTACCAGAAGCAGATCACCAGGCCTTTTCTTCTATGGTACTACTAGGTGGGTTTCAACCACCCATCTTTAGGTTAGCAGTCCAACGCAAACCATATTTGTCATCTAGGAACCATGTATGTATGTGACCATATATACCAGGGTTCTCTGGACAATGCTGACTAATACAAATGGCCAAAAGATACTTTGTAGATGTGATTAAGAAGCCAAAAACAAACCCAATGCTGTTGAGTAGATTCCAACTCATAGTGACCGTACAGGACAGACTAGAATTGCCCTATAAGGTTTCTAAGGCTGTAAATCTTTATGGAAGTAGACTGCCATGTTTTTCTCCCATGTGATTAAGTAAAGGACCTTAAAGTGGGGAGACTACTATAGTGGTATAGTGGTAAACCTATTTGATTACTAACCAAAAGGTCAGTAGTTTGAACCCACAGGCCACTCTGCAGAAAAAAGATGAGGTGGTCTGCTTCCATAAAGATTTACAGCCTTAGAAACCCAAAGGGGGTCACCATGTTGGAACAGACTCGATGACAGTGACTTTGATTTGGTTTGGGGATCCTGGATCATCTGGATAGATCCACTCTAATCACATGATCTTTAAAAGACCTTATGGGTCATAAAAAGAAAGCAATGATAGACACCAAATACAGAAAAAATAACTGAAAAGTCAAAGTGTTGTCTCTGAGCCCAGTTAAACCCAGTTGCTTTAAGAATGGTTTTCAACCAGGGGCAATTCTGCCATTCAAGAAGACATTTGGCAAAGTCTGGAGACAAAAAATTTTTGGTTGTCAAACTGGGGTTATGCTACTGGCATGTAGTGGTTAGAGGCAAGGGATGCTGCGAAGCATCCTACAATGCATACGACAACCTCAACAACAGAAAACCCACCCATCTGAACTGTCAATAGTGCTCTGTCTTGAATAATGTAATCAGGATATTGGCTCTGTTCTCAGATAAAATCTTTTCAACATGATAGCAATATGGCTGCAAACTGCTACAAGCTCACAATTGTTAATCCGAGAAATCTCTTTTCCATAGGTCTGGCAAAAGTCCTTGGGTGATCTGCTCATGGTGGCTATGAGGATGGAGTACTTTTATGATTGATCAAGGTTGGTAACATGCTCTTCCCTTGGGCCAAAATTATAGCTCCACACAAACCATAATGAAATAATAGAGGGTGGTCCCGAAAATGAAACAATATAAAAGTTATAGTAAACGTCTGTTACTCTGGTTTATTCTATCTAACCAAGTGGACAAAGAGTTATTTAGGAGAAGTTTTATGAACATTGTGTTTCATGGACTAGTCTCTGAACATCTAAACTTCACTCAGGATTTTGAATTGGTCTGTAAATCTAACTCCTGAGCAAGGTGCTTTCCAAGAGGTGACAACAACATACAATTGATAGGCTGTGCTGTCTGTGGTTAACATGACAACACCTTGGTCAATGCAGACTTTTTTTTTTTAAGAAAGTCAGTGTACAGGCACCCTAATGGTGAAAGGAGGCCGTACAGTATTCCTGTAAGCATTCTGGCTCAATCTAAGAAACAGTTTCCTAAAATGATGAAAAATGAATTACTGGAAGAACTTAATGCACTTCTCTTCACAATACATGTTTCTAGAAAACGATGGAGATGACTAATTATTTCAATAGACAGGAAAAAGAGAAATGTACCCACTGCCCCAGTTTGAAGCTGCAATGCTGTGTCTTTTCACGTCTCCTTTTCCTATACCATTTCTTTGCTCTGTAATCCATAGGCTCCTCACTTTACTTTACTAAGCACTTGTAACACATCTTGCCTTAAAATTCCTCCATATTTTTATAACTCTCATATAAACAGTCAAAATGTGGCGTAGTGCCTAAGGCATCTGACTGCTAACAAGGAGGCTGGTGGTTCAAACCCACCAGCCACTCCGTAGAAGGTAGACTGGGCAATCTACTTCTGTAAAGATTTACTGCCTCAGAAACCCAAAAGGGATCGATATGAGTCAGAATCAACTAGATGGCAGTGAGTTTGGTTTTTTGAGTTTGGCCTGTGATCAAGGATGGTGTAGATTTCTAAGCATATACTGAGCTCAAATTATTATAGGAATCACTTACAAACATAGCAGATGAACCCAGAAACTGACAGAATACTAATGTGGACAACATAAAAAAGATTAATAAAACCTTTTCATTTATATCTACTTCCGTAGTGATACTGCCTCGGAAACCCAAGGAGGGGTTGCTATGAGTCGGGTCCAACTCGAGGGCAGATAACAACATATATGTGTGTGTGTGTGTGTGTGTGTGTGTGTGAAGAAAGATGGGGCAAATCTACTTCCATAGTGATACTGCCTCGGAAACCCAAGGAGGGGTCGCTATGAGTCGGGGCCGACTCGACGGCTCATAACAACAAGAACAACAACACACACACACACACACACACACACACACACATAAATCCTCTAAAAATGACACATTTGTCATATTTGAATTCAAGTTTCTCAAGTCAGATACTACTACGTTCTCAATTTTCCATCTGTTCTTTCAAAAAGGGCCACAATATTTTTCCTTCCATGTTTGCTTCCTTCTTTTAAAAAGTGCTCAGTGGTGGCACTGTCTACTCCTCCTTCCTGCCATCTGCTTGCACCTCACCCCCTACTACATAATGCCTTTTGGAATTTCAGCTCAGTAGCACAAAGTCCTACAAAGAAAGGACAAAAAGAAATATCCTAAGTTAGCTATTAAAAATGATAGGAAAAAACACATTTTTAAAATAACTTTCTTTTTAACCAACATATTATTACATATTTTTAAGTAACCCTGGGAGGAGCTCTGGTGACATAATGCCTAGGGCATTTGACTGCTAACCAGAAGGCTAGCGGCTCAAAGCCACCAGCTACTCTGTGGAAGGGAAGACTGGGCAATCTACTTCTGTAAAGATTTACCACCTCAGAAACCCAATGGGGATCACTATGAGTCAGAATCAACTCGATGGCAGTGAGTTGTTGTTGTTGTTGTTGTTGTTTTAGAAGTAGCCCTGGTAGTGTAGTGTGTCAGTGCTGGGCTGCTATGACGGAAAAGTCAGCAGCCTGAACCCACTCAGTGACTCTGTGGGAGAATGGGCCTGGGATGTGTTCTCAATAAAAATTACAGCCTAGGAAGCACTATGGGGCAGTTCTACTCTGTCCTGTGGGGTCACCATAAAACAAAATCAACATGACTGCATGCAACAATAAATAATAACATATATACTTAAGTATTAGCAAATGCAGATAAATACACAAAGAAATCTATAAACAGCATAATCCATCTACAAAAGGTAACCCATACACAGGTGCTGCTATATATTTGTTCAAACTGTGAATATATAAAATATATACAATATATACATGTGTGTGTATATATATCTGAGTTTATGTACAAAATTCCATTTTTGCAAAATACAGATATTAAATATTATTATAGATTATATTTTTTAATAAAAAGGGAACATTGTGTGATGTTTTACAGCCTGCAGTTTAAAATTTAAAGTATACATTGTAAACATTGTTTTATATCAATCAATATTCATCTAGGGCATCATTGGGAACACAGAGTATTTTACTAAAATTGCACCATCATTAACCTACTCAAAGCTTATTCTTGTACTTTTAGGTCTTTGCTAATTTTAACATTGCAATGTAAAATTACTATTAAGATGGGCAAAACTAAATGCAGCCTTCTAATTTTCTATACTTTGATTTTTGTTAACAGCTTTCATACACTGTATCGACTGGGATCTTAAAAATTTGTGAGCAATCATCTAAGATACAATATTAGTCTCTTCTTGTTCAGAGTAAAGAAGGGTGAAGAAAATCAAAGACTCAAGGAAACAACTAGCTCAAACTCTAATGGACCTCATGAACCACAGCCAATACAACCTGAGACCAGAAGAACTAGATGGTGCCCAGCTACCAGCAGAAACTGCTCTAATTGGTATCACAATGAAAGGTCCTGGACAGAGTGGAAGAAACATGAAGACAAAATTCAAAATCATAAATAAAGTTCAGACTTACTGGTCTGAAAGAGACTGCTGGAGCCCTCAAGACTACGGCCATTAGACACCCTTCAAGCCTAGAATGGAACTGACTCCTTGAGATCACCTTTCAGCCAAACAATAGACAGGCTAAGAAACTTAACAATAACACTCATGAGAAACATGGTCCTCAGAACAGTCAACCATAAGAGACCAAAAGGGCAGCATTTGCACCCAAAAAAGTTCTGAAGGCAGCAAGGGACAGATGATATGGATGAATGGAAACAGGGAACCCAAGGAAGAAGTGAGATGAGTACTGCTACATTAAGGGAATTGCAACTAATGCCACAAAATGTGTATAAAATGTTGAATGCAGGAGATTTCCGGCAAGATGGAAGAATAGGCAGTCAAGCTACGCAGATCCTCTGCAACAATGAGAAACCAATTGAAACAGATACAGAAGATGATCCTAGAACACTAAGCTTTGTAGGGAAGGACAAAGAACTGGATTAAATACCAACCAACAGAAGAACCTGAATGAACAGCGAGTACGGAGACAAGTGGAACTGAGGGCGCAGCCATTTTGAATTTTTTGCAAGCTCATTCCAGTAGGAACATAAGAATCAACTCTGCTCACCAAGGACTACATGGTCAAGGACTGCATTGGTGCCTGACAACCAGAAAGGAAAACAACGAAGAAGGATACAAACACAGGTGGGGACTGAAGGCTGTCCTGAGGGCACAGCAATTTTGAACATTTACAAGTGGTGTAGCCATTTAAAATATATGCAAGTAGCATTCTCACCTGGACAGTAAGCTAATAAGCTCTGTTTGCCAAGGACATCACAGGCAACCACACTGGAGTCTGACAACTAGAAAGGTGCGATATGCCCCTTGTTACTCTTATACTTCACACCCTCTTAGTGAACAGAGGTGTGGCCATCCCCCACCACCACACACCTTATTGACCAGCTGGAATTCTAACCCTATCTGTGCCCTGACAGAGGCTAGGTGCCATGCGCTGTCCCCCACAGTGTTGTTTTTGTTTATTTTAAAATTATTCTTTTTATCTACTATTTTTCTTCCTTTTTATTTATTTATTTATTTTCTTTCCCATCTCATGTGGGTGTTTTTGTTGTTGTTGTTTTTCTTTTCTCTTCCCTTTTCCTTCTTTCCATCCATTTTTCTTTTTTAGTTTTTCCCATCCCTTGTTTTTCCTTTTGCTGTTTCCCCACTTTTTACTATTCTTTCACTCTTGCTCTTTCCACTCATTCCTCTCTCCCCACATATTGTTGCTTTTTCCCTCTTTTTCTCATTATTTTTCTTTTATCCTTTCAGAATATATTTTGAAAAAATTTCTTCTCATTTATGGCCTTTTGTCCCCCTGATTGTTCCTGTTTGTTTATGTACTTTGAGTTTTTTGTTCTCTTGTTTATTATTTATTTATTTAGAACCTTTATTATTATTATTATTATTATTATTATTATTATTATTTTGGTCTAGCGGAGTGGGAGACAACAGCCATTCCCACAAAACTCAACCATACCTGCACTATGAGGCCCCACCCATTGAGTGAGGACTACCACTTGGCCTTGCACCAACTGACTAATGATAGACAGTGGCCAATATCACCTTAATTCACCCTTACCTGCTCTTGTGAATGGTTAACAGAGATGTGTACACACACACTCACATTCTCTATCACAACCAACAGGAGACAGGTGGTGAGTGTCTAAGTGCTATCAAAACAAAATAAAGGGAAAACAATATTGGGTGAATCACACCAACATACAACCACAAATTAAACATAAATACAACAACATCAAAATGTCTCAGAGACAACTGACCATCCCAGTCCAAAGAAAGAAGGAAGATAAACAAGTACAAATAAGGTACTAGAGTGCAAAAATCAGAAAACATCCTTGAGGAAGAAGCAGTATTGGAACTCCCTGATTAAAAATTCAAAAGAATCATATTTGGGTAACTTCAACAGACTGAGAGAGAGAGAGAAAGGAAAACAGTAACAAGATTAAGGAAAACAATGACAAAATTAAGGAAAACAGAAAAAAACTGTAGAACAATTTAGGAAAACAATACAAGAACAAATTGACAAACAAAAAATCTGAAATGATAAAAAAACAATGAATAGGAATCCAGAAGATTAATAACAAGATTCCCGAAATAGGTTATACACTGAATGGCCAAAGGAGTAGAATCTAATCAATGGAAGACAGAATTAATGACCTGGAAGACAAATACCTTAATACTACTTTATTAAGAGATCAATCAGAAGATAATCAAAACAAAATGAAGAAAGCCTAAAATTAACGTGGGATACAATCAAGAGAAATAATGTACTTGTAATCTGAATTCCAGAACAGGAAGAGACAGATAAAACCACAGAGAAAATTGTCCAAGGTTTTTTGGAAGAACATTTTCATAATATGAAAGATGAGAAGATATCCATTCAAGAAGTTCAATGAACCTCCAACAGGATAGACCTCAAAAGAAAATCACCAAGATTTATCATAATCAAACTAACCAAAACCAAAGACAAAGGAGGAATCTTGAAAGCAGCATGAGAAAAATGAAAAGTGACATACAAAGGGCAACCAATAAGATTAAGCTCAGATTTCTCGGCAGAAACCATGCAGGCAAGAAAGCAATGGGATGTTTATAAAACACTGAAAGAAAAAAAAATCGCTAATTATGTACCAGTAAAAACGTCCTTCAAATATGATGGATAAATTAGGACATTTCCAGATAAGCAGAAATTAAGGGAATTTGTTCAAAGTAGAACCACCTTACAAAAGATGATAAAGGGAGTCCTTTGGACAGAGAACCAACAATAGCAAACAACAACTGACGATTAACACACATGGTGACATAACTCAGAAATGAATCCAGTCACAGAAGTATCCAAAGTAAAATAAACTTACAAATCTCTCAACAGGGAAATAGAGACATGAATTGCTAAATGAAGACAACTACAAACCAAAAAGAAAGAATAAATAGTGTAGTTACAGAACTTCTAAATGATGAAGAAGTCAAGACTATTATGAGACAGAACAGAACGTTTTAAACATGGGAAGAAAATAATAAATTACAAGATAACCTCAAAGAAAAATAATAAAACTTCGTATCAAAATAAAAAAGAGGACAAGCACAAATATTTAGCAAATACTAAAATGATAGCAATGAAGGGGATAATAACATGATTCATAAACAAAATTAGCTCAGCTTGCAAAATAATATGGAGCACAGAAATCAGCAACACCATGAAAAAACATCTAAAATGACAACAATAAATTCATACTTGTGGATAATTACACTGAATGTAAATGGATTAAATGCACCACTCCAGAGATGGAAAGTTGCAGACTTGATAAGAAAACATAACCCATCAATATGCTGTGTACAAGAGACTCACTTTAGACTCAAAAATAAAAATAGACTAAAACTCAAAGGTTGAAAAAAGATATACCAAGCAAATGGCAACCAAAAAAGAACAGGAGTCACAATATTAATTTCTGATAAAATAAACTTTAAGATAAAAGTGAGATAAGGACATTATGCAATTATTAAAAGATCAATAGAACAAGAGGACATAACCATAATAAATATCTACACACCCAATGAAAGAGCTCCAAAATACAGAAAGTAGATTTTAACAGAATTAGAAAGACAAACAGATGACTCCACAATAAGAGTAATAGATTTTAATACAACACTTTCAATAAAAGACAGAAAGAAAGTCAAGGAAGATGGAGAAGAACTAAACAATACGATCAACCAACTTGACCTTATAGACGTCTACAGGACACTTCACCAAACAGCACAATATACATTCTTTTCCAGCACACATGGAATATTCTCCAGGATAGGCTATATGTTAGGCCACAAAGCAAGCCTCAATAAATTAAAAAACATTGAAATATTGCTATAAAATTAGAAATCAACACTAGGAAGACCAATAGAAAAAGAGCAAATGCATGGAAACTGAGTAACACCCTCCTCAAAAGCAACTGGGTAACAG
Source organism: Orycteropus afer afer (assembly GCF_000298275.1). Lineage (NCBI taxonomy): Eukaryota > Metazoa > Chordata > Mammalia > Tubulidentata > Orycteropodidae > Orycteropus > Orycteropus afer. The sequence continues at coordinate 4,456,890 of NW_006921788.1, forward strand.
AAGAAATTAAAAATGAAATTAATAACTTCCTTGAATCAAATGAGGAGGAAAACACAACATACAAAAATCTTTGGGACACAGCAAAAGCAGTGATCAGAGAGCAATTTATAGCAATAGATCCATACATCAAAAAAGAAGAAAGCAACAAAATTAACACTTAACCCAACATCTCCAACAATTAGAAAAAGAGCAGCAAAAAAAAAAAAAAAAAGCCTACAGTCACGAAAAGAAATAATAAAGATTCAAGCAGAAATAAATGAAACAGAAAATTAAAAGACAATAGCACAAATCAAAAAGACTAGAAGTTGGTTCTGTAAAAAAGATTAATAAAATGGGCAAATCACTGGCAAACTTAACAAAGGAAAAGAAGAGGCAAATAACACGAATAAAAAAGGAAAGGAGTGATATCACAACAGAATCAACACAAATAAAAAGAATACTATCAGGATACTATGAAGAACTGTAGTCCAATAAATTTGAAAACCTAGAAAAAAAGGACAGATTTCTAGAAACACATGACTTACCTAAACTAACAAAGACTGAGGTAGAAAATTTGAAAAGACCCATAACAAAAGAAATTGAACAGGTCGTAAAGAAATTTCCAACAAAAAAAAAGTCCTGGCTCAGATGGTTTCACTGGAGAATTCTACCAATCATTCAGAAAAGAGCTGACACCAAACCTACTCAAACTATTCCAGAACACAGGAAAGGATGAATTCCTCCCAAATTTATTTTACAAAGCAAGCATAATCCTGATACCAATGCCAGTCAAAGACACCACTAGAAAGAAAACTACAGACCAATATCCCTCATGAATATAGATGCAAAAATCTTCAATAAAATCCTAGCCAATAGACCACAATAATATATCAAAAAATAATACATCATGATCAAGTTTCATAGCAGGTATGTCAGGATGGTTCAACATTAGGAAAACAATCAACATCATCCATTACATAAGTAAAATAAAGGAAAAGAACAACATGATCGTATCAATAGATGCAGAAAAGGCATTTGATAAAATCCAACACATTGATTAAAAACTCTCTAAAAAATAGGAGTAGAAGGGAAATTCCTCAACATCATAAAGAGCATATATGAAAAACCAACACTCAACATTATTCTCAATGGAGAGAGACTGAAACCGTTCCCCTTGCAAAGAGGAACCAGACATGGATGCTTTCTATCCCCACTTCTATTCAACATTGTATTGGAAGTCCTAGCCAGAGCAATAAGGCAAGAAAGGAAAATCAAAGTATCCATACTGGTAAGGAAGAAGCCAAACCATCCCTATTTGCTGATGATATGATCCTATACATAGAAAACCCAAGAGACTCAGCAAGGAAGCTACTAGAACTAATTGAGAGATTTAGCATAGTGGTGGGATACAAGATCAACATACAAAAATCAGTTGGATTCCTCTAAACCACCAAAGAGGTCTCCTAAAAGGAAATAAGGAAATCAACACCTTTTACAATACCAAACAAAACCAAACTCACTGCCTTTGAGTCAGATACAACTCACAGCGACCCCTCCTTGGATTTCCAAGGTGGTATTACTACAGAAGTAGATTGCCCAACCTTCCTTCTGAAGAGTGGCTAATGAGTTTGAACTGCCAGCCTTCTGGTTAGCAGTCAAATGCCTTAGGCACTACACCACCAGAGCTCCTACCTTTTACAATAGCTACCAAAAAATAAAATATTTGGGAATAAATTTCACTAGCAACCCAAAAGAACTATACAAAGAAAACCACAAAACACTACTTCAAGAAACTATAAGAGACTTACATAAATGGAAGAACGTACCATACCCTTGGTTAGGAAGATTGAACATTGTGAAAATGTCAATATGACCAAAAGCAATCCACACATTCAATGCAATTCGATCCAGATTCCAGCCACATTCCTTAAAAACATGGAAAAAACAATCACTAATTTTATTTGGAAAGGAAAGAGACCTCGGACAAGCAAAACACTACTGAAGAAGAGGGACTTCTGGTAGCGTAGTACCTAAGGCACTTGACTGCTAACTAGAAGGCTGGTGGTTCAAACCCACCAGCCACTCCTTGGAAGGAAGTTTGGGCAATCTACTTCCATAGTGATACTGCCTCGGAAACCCAAGGAGGGGTCGCTATGAGTCGGGTCTGACTCGACGGCACATAACAACAACAACAACATTGAAGAAGAACAAAGAAAGAGGTCTCACACTCACAGATTTCAAAACCTACTATACACACACAGTAGTCAAAACAGCCTGATATTGGTACAGTGACAGGTACCTAGACTAGGAGAAAATGAGAACTCACAAATAGATCCATCTGCCTACAGTCAGCTGATCTTTGACAAAGGGCCAAAATCCATTAAATGAAGACATAGTCTCTTTCACAAATGGTGCTGGCAAAACTGAATATCCATTTGCACAAAAAGGAAACAAGATCCATACCTCACATCCATACCTCACATCCATTTTTTTACACAAAAAGTAACTCCAGATGGATCAAACACTTAAATGTGAAACCTAAAATTATAAAGTTCATCAAAGAAAAATAAGGGCAAATTTAGAAGCCCTAATTTATGGCATAAATAGACTATCAAGCATAACTCAAGATGCACAAAAAGCAAAAGATAAAATAGATGATTGGGATTTTCTAAAAATTAAAATTCTTATGTGCATCAAAAGACTTCTCCAAAAGAGTACAGAGAGAACCTGTAGAAAGGGGAAAAAATATTCAGCAATGGCTTATTGGACAAAGGACTTATCTCTATAATTTATAGAAAACCCCAATACCTCAACATCAAAAAGACAAACAACCCAATTAAAAAATGGGCTGAAGACAAGAACAAACACTTCACCAAAGAAAATATTCAGGCAACCAAGACACACATGAAGAAACGTTCGCAATCATTAGCTATTAAAGAGATGCAAATCAAAACCACCATGAGAGATACCATCTCATTCCAGTGTTAGTAGAAGAGTTCAACAAGACAGCAAATGACAAAGGCTAGTAAGGATGTGGAGAGACTGGGACTCTCATACACTGCTTGTGGGACTGTAAAATGATACAACACTGTGCAAATTGGTATGGTGATTCGTTAAAATCTGGAAATAAATAGAAATACCATTTGATCCAGCAATCCCATTACTAGGTATATTCTAAAGAAGTGAGAGGTAGGATACAAATAGATATATGCACACCCATGTTCACTGAAGCACTATTCACACTAGCAAAGAGATGAAAACAACCTAAGTGCCCATCAACCAGAGAATAGATAACCAAACTGTGGTACATGTATACAATGGAATACTATGCAACTCTAAAGAATAATGTGGAATCTGCAAAACACCACATAACGTGCATGAACTTGGAGAACATTATGCTGAGTGAAATAAGTCAATCACAGGACAAAGAGTGTATTAGTTCATGTGGTAGTTAAGTTTGTGTGTCAACTTGGCAGGGCTTGGTTGAGAGGCTGGGCAGTGGGATGTAGTATTGCCCAATATGAGACTGGTAATCAACTCCATGGTGGAATCTACTGAGCAGCTGAGTAGCTGCCTGAGGGATGTGGTCTGCTTCCTGTACCATAAGGAGAAGCCTTGGGGGAACGGTCTCCAGCTTATTGGCACACTTGAACCCTGCATGTAGCCTTGTCATTCAGCAACCTACCATGCTCTGCCAACTGTGGGACTTTCAATAGACTTGAATGAATGGTTTGCCACGTGGTTTGGTAGTATCAGGATTGTGCCTTAGTACTTGTCAGCCTCAGCAGCCAGCAGCTAAGTGAAGAAAAGCCTCCAGCTTCAGTGGGCCAGGAGCAGGAGGTAGAGCTGAAGCCCAAGGTTGCAGGGCTTTCCCACAACCCCTAGAGCCTGGCACTTTGAACTCGGACTTAACGCCTCCAAACTGTAAGAGAATAAACTCCTGTTTCTTCAAACCATCCCATTTGTTGTATATTCCTGTCAGAGTGGCACTAGGTAACCAAAACAGTCCACTAATGTAAAAAGTCAAGGAAACATTTATACATAAAAGGAAAGTCTTTTTTGGGTACCAGAGATGGGAGGGGATGGAAGGGAAAATTCCTAGACAGGCTGAAAAAATATATAGATATATATAGAAACCAAAGATTAGTAGTGGTTGCCAGGGGTACAAGAGAAGGGGAAAGGGGAAGCTATTGTTTGCAGGCATTGAGTTTATGCTAATAGTGGTGGAATATTTTGGAAAAGGACAGCAATAATGGTGGCACAACATGAAAATTGTCCTTGAGCTGTAAATGTGGAAGTTGTTACATTGGCAAATATCTTGCTGCATATGTTTTCACCATAATAAAAATTAAAAAAAAAAAAAAATGAATGCAAAGCTAATTTGCTCTTTAAACTTTCATCCAAACCACAATAAAATGTTCAGTAAAAATGAGCTCTCACCCCTACCCTTGGTTGAGTATTCTTAATTTATGGTGAATAGCATTCTTACTCCCTTCTGGTTTCAAAGGTGAAGCTATCAGAACGGAAGTTCCATAAAGGGGATTTTGTGAGTTCTGTTCACTGCTATACACCAATATTTAGAGCAGTGTCTGGCACAGGGTAAGTACTCAATAAATGTCACATCTCTTTCATGTGAATGCAAGTCCCTCAGATCTACCTCTCCACCCAACTTTTCTTCCTATCCCTGCTAATCCCCAAAATGACATCCAGGTATACAGAAGGACTAGGTTATATTGTTGCAGTGAGGAAGAGGGGGATCCATGCTGCTCACTGGATACTCTGTGCTCCAAAGTACCTTCTCTGACAGGTTACCCTGTGTTCTATTGGCATCTAACATTGACCTCTGTGTGTAATGAATTGGCTTTGTTTTCCAGGCTCAGATTGAGCCCCATGTCCTCCTGTCCCAACTTAGTCCTACACGTTGTTGTTGTTAGTTGTTATCAAATCATCTCCAGCACGTGATGACTCTGTGTACAAACAAAACGCTGCCTGATCCTGTGCCATCTTCACAATCGTTGTCTGCTCAAGTCCATTGTTGCTGCCACTGTGAATGTTGAAAGCCTTCCAACCTGAGGGCTTATCTTCCAACACTGTATTAGACAACATTCTATTGTAATCCATAGGGATTATTATCCATTGGCAAATTTGCAAAAGTAGATCACCAGGCCTTTCATTCTCGTCTGTCTTAGGCTAAAAGCTCCAATGAAACTTGTCCACCATGGGTGACTCTGTTGGTATTTGAAGTACTAGTGACATATTTTCCAGCATCATAGCAATACACAAGCGACCAAAGTATGACAAACAGATAGGTAGTAAAGTCCTACCTTACCCACTTCCATAAAGTCAATTCTGACTCATAGTGACCCTATAGGACAAAGTAGAATTGCCCCACAGGATCTTTGCAAAAGCAGACTGTCACATCCTTCTCCCAAAGAGTAGCTCATGGATTCAACCTAAAGATCTTTCAGTTACGAGTTGAGCACTTAACTACTGCACTACCAGGGCTACTTGAAGTCCTACCTTCCATAAATCCAAATCCACTGCCATCAAGTGGAGTTTAACTCATAATGACTGCAAAGGAAATAGAGTAGAATTGTCCATTGGGTTTCCAAAACTGTAATCTGTCACATCTTTCTCTCACAGAGCAGCTGCTGAGTTCAAACAAGTGCTTAATCACGGTATCACCAGGGCTAAAGTCCTACCCTAACTCCCTCAAACTCTGTTGCACCAATCTGAACCTTAGTCCAATACTCTATCCAGCTCCTGACTTTCATTCTCTGAAATGTTACCTCTCATTCATGCAAATGACTTTCATGGCAAGGCCACTGGCTCCCTCCTCAGGACCCTACTTTGACATTCCCCCTCACAGCCACACCAAGGGACATCTCAAAACTTCCCTTTTATATGAGGTGGGAGCCAGGGAAACTCCAGAGAGGGTAACTCAGGTCCTCTCTCTGCCTATGCCAGCAAGCTGTTATTCTTACTCTGTTGCTGGCAACCTGTATAGTAGGCACGGAACTACTCTAAACTATAGCCTTCCTAGAGTTGGTGGTGTAGTGCCTATAGCACAAACGCACCAACCACTCCTCAGAAGGAAGAATGAACAAAATCTACTTTCCTAGAGATACCGCTTCAGAAACCCAAGGAGGGGTCGCTATGAGTGGGGTTCGACTCGACAGCAGTGAGTTTTGGTTTGAGAGTTCCAGGGATAGTGAGGCCAAGACCCTATTGTTTTTACAATAAAACTCCCCTTACTTCCCACTGCAAGATAGACACAGAATTCTGATTTTAGGAAGAGGACAGTACATATAGACATACTGATTTACTTCCCTCCCCTTCCATCTACCTTCTCCTTCCCATGCTCCACTAAGCCTGAGGGGATGGACTCCATCTCACTCTCCCTTTCATATGGCAGGGACCTCCTTTACCATATATCATCCAACAAGGATGATTTTGAGAGTAAAAGGAGTAACGACTGGTGAACTGACGCTGTTCCAAGCAAGCTGGTAAGTGTTGTCACCCTATTGTCAGGTGCCATTGAGTTGGCTCCGACTCATATCGACCCTTAGTGATATAAAATTTGACATTCATGTGCACTGGGCCTGGCTCTTGATACGGTAATGGAAACTTAAATAATTTAGGAAGTTTTATTCTAGTAGACAAAAGTTGAGCACTTTCTCTTTGTTAGGCTTCTTGCTTTAAGAATCCTAATTCCTTGAGGCAAATGGATGCCTCTGGATGATCAGGAGCAGGTCAAATAGCAATAATAATGAGCAAAGCATTTTAATATATCTTAAAGCTATTACCCATCTTGATTATGCTATGAGAAACAATGTAGCAATATACAGCCATGGAATAAAATCACTGCACATTTTCTAAGTTTCTTATGCCTTTTTTTTAGAAGTGGACTTAACAAAATCTGGAAAATTACTGAAGAGGCATCTTTCTCATTTTCCAAAGATCATGATGAAAATAGCATCCTGGAGTTCTACTGAGCAACTCAAAATTCCCTACTTGTCCAATGTTTCTCAACTCTGGGATTGTGCCCATACTGCTGCCCTCCTGGAATGCTCTCTTACCTTTTCACTTGTCCCATTAAAACTCTCACCCCCTACTGCAAAGCCTTCACTGACTTCACCTCACCACCAATCTCCTACTCATGGTCAGTTGCTCCCTCCATGATACTCCCAGGTGTTACTGCATATTGAGAGTTAATGTTGCTACATGTACAGAGTCCTTCCCATGGGTTAAGAAAGAGTCAACCAATTTGTGCAACGATCTTGTGAGGTAGGTATATTCTCATATTGCAGATCAGGATAGTGAACCTAGTTAAGTTGTGGTACAAATATTCTAGCCAAGATTAACTTTCCACAACCACCACAAGTTGCTGTTGAGTAGATTGCAACTCATGGTGACCACATAAGTGATACGTGTATATCACAGTAGAAGTGTGCTCTATATGGTCTTCTTTCTTTCTTTCTTTCTTTTTTAATATTTTATTGTGTTTTAGGTAAAGTTTAGACAGCACTTTAGTTTCGCATTCAACAATTCAAACCGTTTTGTGACACTGGTTGTTATCCCTGCAGTGTGTCAGTATTCTCCCCATTTCCACCCTGCCCTTCCTATTTTAGTTTTTCCTGCCCCTCTTTGCCTTCTCATTTTTCTTTTGGGCAAAAATTGTTGCTTGTTTGATCTTACATAATTGATTGTTTTAAAGAGCACAGGCGTCATGAGTGTTACTGTTTATTCTGTAGATGAATCTATTATTTGGCTGAAAGGTTATCTCCTGGAATGGCTTTAGTTCCAAACTAAAAGAATGTCTCAGGACAATAGTTTTAGGGGTTCCTCAGTCAGTCCAGTAAGTCTGGTCTTCTTTATGAATTTGAGTTTTGTTTTCCATTTTTCTCCCTTTCTAACCAGGACCTCTGGTCAAAATGCTTGCTTGATTGCTAGTGATAGCCAGGCACTATCTAGTTCTTGTGGTCTCAGACTAGAAGGGGCTGTGGTCTGTGCAGGCCATCAGAACTGTATACTAATTCCTTCCTTGAGTCTTTGGTTTCCTTCCTTCTCCTTTGCTTCAGAGGGGAGGAGACTAATAGCTATATCGTACATGGCCACTCACAGTAGTTTAAGATCCCAGACGCTACTCATCAAACAAGGATGCAGAACATGATCTTTATGAACTATGTTATGCCAATTGACCTAGATGTGTTGGGAGCAACACTTTGGTCCTGAGCCTTCAAACCCAGTAGTCAGTCCCATAAGGTGTCTGGATATTTCTATGAAGTTTCCATAACTGTACCGCTTATGTGCTCTATTATATACATGCAGTATTTGGATTATGAATGAGTTCCATTCCTAAGTCTGTCTTTAAATCAAATATGTACATACGTCAGAACAGTTATGTATGGTTTGTATCAAACATCAGTTAGTCAAATGTTTGTTTATCTTAGTATAAAATATATAGTGTACCTTTCTATGCATAAAAAAATTAAAGAGACACTTCCAGATAGACTAAAAAATCTTTAACATAATACAGTGATAATGTTTTCATATGCATCACTAAGTAGCACCCATTTTTTATTATGAACTACTGTACATACCTTGAGTTTTTAAGATAAGCAAATAACAACAACATAACAACTGTACGTACCTTGAATTTTTAAGATAATAGGCTTTATGGGAGTTGGTTTGTAACTACAGATGATATGTAAGTTGGACATTTGTAACCCAGGGACTGCCAGTATAACAATATATATGCAGTGTATACAAATACATGAATGCCCACGATACCTATATTTGGACACACATGTACTCCCATACATTCTCCATATCTCTATAGCATAAACACTCAAAATCTTGGATGTTATTCTGTTGTTGCAGAATCATATATAACATTTATTTTAGTTGTCCTTTACTCTGATATATCTCTCAGTGTCTTCATTTACCTTGGTCACATTGTGTTGACCTCCCCCATATTGTATATTGCATTTCCTTTCATCGGAATTAACATGTGTCTACCATCTAGCAAGTGATTCTCCCTCCTTCACCCTCCATCCCTTGTTGTTGTTGTTGTTATGTGCCGTCGAGTCGGACCCGACTCATAGCGACCCCTCCTTGGGTTTCCGAGGCAGTATCACTACGGAAGTAGGATTGCCCAACCTTCCTTCCGAGGAGTGCTGGTGGGTTTGAACCACCAGCCGTCTAGTTAGCAGGCAAGTGTCTCAGCCACTATGCTACCAGAGCTCCCCCTCCATCCCTAGTAAGTATTAAAGAATGAACATTGCTTTCTCTGTGTAAACCTTTTCTTCACTTTGTTTTCATGCAATATTTGTCCTTTTTTGATTGACAAATTTCACTCAGCATAATGTTCCCCAGATTATCCATGTTGTAATATGTTTCATGGACTCATCATTATTCTTTATCATTGTGTAGTAGCCCATTGTATGTATCAAATTTTATCCATTTATCTCTTGATGGCAATTAGATAGTTTCCATCATTTTGCCATTCTGAATAAAGCTGAAATGAACATTTCATATGGGCATATGACTATTCAGATCACTGCTCTTATTTCTCTAGGATACATCCCTAGGAGTGGGATTGCTGGATCAGATGGTATTTCTATTTCTAGATTTTTGAAGAAGTGCCATACCATTTAGCACAGTGGTTGTACCATTTTACAATCCCACCAGCAGTGTATAAGAGTTCCAATCTCCTCTCAACCTCATCAGCATTTGTTGTTTTCTTCTATGTTTTAGATCACTGCAATTTTTGCATGGGTGATATAGTATGGTATCTATTGTAGTATTTTTAATTCTTTTTTCCTTTTCTTTTTCATTGTGATTTGGGTGAAAGTTTACAGAGCAAATTCATTTTCCATACAGCAGTTTATACACATTTTGTTTCATGACACTGATTGCAATCCCCATAATATAACAGCCCTCTTCCCACTTAGTCCCTGTGGCTATCTTTTCCTGTGTCCTTTCTTATGCAATCCTGCCCTCTAAGCTATCCCTATGCAAATAATGCCCTTCTGATCTTCCATGATTGATTGTTCTAAAGAGCTACCTACCTGGTATAAATGTTCACCTTCTATTTGTGTCTATGGCTGGAAGCGATGGAAGTGAGTTCAATTCCAGGCCTCAAGGGTGATTAGGGGCCATAGTCTCAGGTATTTCACCAGTCCCTACCAGACTAGTAAGCCTGGTCTTTTTTAATATAATTTGAGTTTTGTTCTACATTTTTTTCCGACTCTATCCAGAATCTTCTATAGTAGTTCTGATCTACATCTGTCTAGTGGCTATTGATCATGAACGTCTTTTCATGTATTTGTCGGCTGCTTGAATGTCTCCTTTGGTGAAATGTCTCCATAGGGTTTTGAATGGCTCATTTTTCTAAAGTTGATTGCCAGGCCTTTCTTCCAAGGTACCTCTAAGCCTTCAGTTAGCAGCAGCGCACTCACCATTTGCACCACCCAGGAACTCTACTGACTAACTTATCTTAGGTGTTTACTGGTTTTTAGGATGAAATGAGCTAATATGAAAGCTATTGGAAACAGTTGATGGACTGCACAACTACAAGGAATTACTTTGGGCTTATCATCTTTCTACCCGGAGGTTAAACTCTTTGATAATAAAGACTTCACTTTATCTACATTCCAAAACATTAGCACAACAACAAAGTCTCAAGCAATTTTTAATAAATAGTATCAGAAGTCTTTACAAGAGCAAACACAATTCAGCCTTCCACATGCCCACATTTTTAGAAAGGAACAAGAATGACACCATGTAAGTTTGTAGCCACTTCTATATCTAGGAATGGATACCTGGAAGGGGGTGGGATGAAAACCACTTGAATGGTATCTGTTATTTATATAGATCTGAGAAGAAGGAGAAAGGTTATAAATGAGAGCTGGGAGCTCAGAGATCAGTGAGAAGGAATAATAATATTAGAACATCTCTAATGGACTGAGGTTACCTTGACTGTGGTCACCATCAGAACAGGATGTCAGAGGCCCCAAGTTACACCTGGGAGTTTGGACCAGTGATCAATGGTTAATAAAATCTTGATGAACTAAGCGGAGGGACAGTTCAGGACCATGTGTGGCTGCAAAAGAAACTCATTATGGCACTGTAGATATGCCATTGGAAAGAAATGTTCCTATGTATAGTGTATGTTTGTGTGTATGTGCATGTGCTTGTACAAAAAACTACATCAGCAAAAAGCTTTAACACTGGTCCTTTCATTCACAATAACCAGAATCCGAAAATAAGAGTTCTGCCACCCCAAGATGGCTCCAAAAGAGAGATGGGCATCTCCAGATAGCAGAAATAGCCATAGGGAAACATATGCAGGCACTGCCAACATCCATTAGCTGTGGAATCTCATTGAAGAACCATTCTCAAGGTTTCAGGATGTAGTACCTAAGCCACTTGACTCCTAACTAGAAGATTTGCAGTTCAAACCCACCAGCCACTCCTCGGAAGGAAGACTGGGCAATCTACTCCCATAGTGATACCACTTCAGAAACCCAAGGAGGGGTCACTATGAGTTGAATCTAACTCGATGGCAGTAAATTTTACTTTTGTTTTTATACAAAAATACCAATCTTGCTGCCATCACATAAACTCGAAGTCACTGTAACCCCTGTTGTGTCAGAATATGATGGTGCTCCATAAGGTTCTCAGTGATTATTTTTTGGGGGAGAAGTTTACCAGGCCTTTTTTTTCTGAAGCACCTCTGCATGGTTCAAACCACCAATCTTTTATTTAGCAGTCAAGTGCAAACCATTTATATCACCCAGGGACTTTCAGGACCGCTTTACACTCTTCAAAATTATTTTTTCGAGCTTTTACCTCTGCTCTCAGTGTTTCTCATGAAGGCTACTAGATTCTATAGAGACATCATTTGAAACATACACAGTTAACTAAGGCCAACACAGATAATAAACTGGGGTCTGTGATTCTTCAACACATACCTGCTCTATAAACTCTGCTTGTTCATTAATGCTAGAAAGTTAACAACAGCAGCAACAACAATGAAAGATGAGAACATTTATAATTTTAACATGTCAAATGCACATCCTAGTCACAGTTTTGATGGAGAATTTATGCTAAAGTGTGAGTAATAGAATCTTAATCACATAGGAAGGCCTCATTAGAGCCTCAAGTATTTAATCTTTGCTGAGAAGCAGTTTGGGTGCCAAAAACTTTGTGTGAAAATTAGTGTGGTTTTGGATTAGAAAAAGTGAGAATTTTCTAGGTGTTCCTGTGAACACATATTTGTAAAAAAAAAAAAAAAAAAAAAAATTCTGTCACTTGCAGCCACACCAACCTTTCAAACAAAGCAATCTGATACTCCAAGCAAGGCATTGACAATTGTAAGCTTTGAACAGTTTTAATTAATCTGAGCATTTAGTATCTTAAATAAGAAGATGCATGTATTAGAGCTTTCTCCTGCCCCCAAGCTTTATAAAAGCACATGTGTGTGTACACAAACTCCCTCACAATGACCTACCAAAATTATGATGTAGCAGCAGAGAGGGATGCTAAGAGAAGTGGTTACCATAGCAACTAAAATCACCACCACACTGAAGATGTCTGAATGATTATGTCTCATCTCTCAGGTTCTTGCCAGGATGACTTGCCCAACTTATCCCTCAGCCGTCCACAGGGAAGTCCTTTGGCACAGGGATCTGGTAGCTCTAAATCACTGAGTACAACTGTGACTATAAAGTCTTTGGGAGGAAATTTTACTTTATATCTGGCTCAGAAGATCAATCTGTATATCACATTAGAATATAAGCTACAAGAGAAGAGTTGTTTTTCTATTTTGTTCACTGCTGAATCCCCTTATGCAGGATAATGCCTGGCACATAATGGGTGCTCAAAAATTATGGGTTAAATGAATGAATGAACACCACAGAACTCATAGCACAGATAAAAACCACACCTCAAATCCCTATACTCTGTTTTATAATTGTACAGGTCAGGATTTGGATCAAAAGAATTCAAGTTTTCAATGTGCTCATAAGGCAAAAACCAAAAACCAAACTCACTGCCATGGAGTTGGGCCCAATTCATAGTGACCCCTCCTTGGGTTTCCGAGGCAATATCCCTTGAAAGTAGACTGCTCAGTCTTCCTTCCAAGGAGTGGCTGGAGGGTTTGAACTGCCAGCCTTCTGGTTAGCAGTCAAATGCCTTAGGCACTACACCACCAGAACTCCCACTCATTAAGGCAAGAACTTCAAATAAGATTTCTATGCCATTTAGTTTCATTCTTTACCCCTTTCAGTCATCATTTCATCACTCTCAACTGAAGCAGGCTAGAACAATGGATAAGGGTGTGGACTCTGCAACCATAATGCCTGGCAGTGAATCATGGCTCTATAACTGTGTGACTCTGGAGTGGTCACTCAATTTCTCTACACCTCAGTTTCTCCATCTGAAAAAAAAAAAAAAAGAGAATGATAGGACCTACTTCAAATGTTACCCAGTATCACAGAATACACACTATAGATAAAAAGATGAATAAAGATATCCTCAATTTCTTATTACAGCACCAACCACATGGTGTTCTATTTTTCTCGTAAATTCCTCATCCCACCAGACAGCAGAAGGACAATCACCCAATAGCCTTTCATCATCTCAATCCTGCTGAATGCTAGTGGTGGGGGCTGGACAACTTGGCTGTTGAGAAACAAAGGCTGGAACACGGACATGCCTTCTGATCCTCTCTGGCATAGCAGAGAAAAAAAAGAAATCCGAAGGACTTCCTTTGGACTGAACTAAAATAACCAAAACCAAACTAGCTACCATGGAGTCATTTCTGACTCATAGTGACCTCATGTGCTAAAGTTGTTAAAAGACAGTAAACAGTGAATCTCTACATTCACATTCTGTCCAGATCCTGGAATAAGTAACAGCACATTCTGGCCACCTTATCAATGGAAGCAGCGCAGTCTTAGCCAACCATCCCAGCTGTGACAGATCTGGAGATGAGGATTCCAGAGCTCACTAAACTTGTTATTCCGAATTTAGAAAAGACCACCAATAACAGGCAAAAAGTAGAAACTCAACCCCTCCAAACACTTGATTCCAGGCAATTTAATTAGTAACAAAAAGCTTTAAAGCAAGTAAAAGGAACAGAGAAACTATCATTTAAAGGGTTAAGAACATAGTTGCTTCTCAACTATTTTCTGAAGCTAGTTTAGCAGGAGAAAAAGTGATTCATATGAATGTATTCTTGGGAAAAGGGAATAGCAGAGAAATATAAAATTATGCAAAGACTGGTTGAGATTAAATGAATTACTGCTGCATATGAATCAGTCTTTTTTAAAGAAGCTATACAGTGTGGAATAGACATAGTCTTGTAGTTGATTAGATTTACACTTCCATCTTACTTAAACTATGCCACCTGGAGAATAAGATAATTCAATCCTTTTGATATAACATACCTTGGTTTAATGTTTCACAATGAGAAGTCTTGCTTTTGAATTAAATTATGCCCAAATGGGTGTCTAGGAGAGTAGAATATTTAATGTGTGGGATGCTAACCATTCAATTTGGTGAAGACGTTGAGTCTCTGACAGTGCATAACTACTGCTTTGTGTACATATTCCTACATAAGAAGTAGGTATAGAAACTTTCCCAAATCTGTGAGGATCACCCCACAAAGCAGACACTTCTGTCAGAGCACCAAGTCCCTGCAACATTCACACAGCACAGACATCTCTGAATAATGCCACCCCCTTAGCTCCCAAATGGTATCTTGAAAATGGCCAAAGAAAACAATGGTTTTCTGTCCACACTGACCTGAAAAAAAAAAAAAAGCCATAAATTCACTCGCACACCATCTATAAATGCACTACAAGTGTTGTTGTTGCTGTTAGGTGTGGTCGAGTTGTCTCTGACTCACAGTGACCCCATGCACAGCAGAATGAAACACTGCATGGTCCTGCGCCAGCTCCGCAACCCTTGCTATACTTGAGCCCATCGCCACAGCCACTGTGTCAATTCATCTCGTTGAGGGCCTTCACCTCTTTTGTTGACGCTCCACCTTACCAAGCATGACATCCTTCTCCAGGGAATGGTCCATTCGGACAACATGACCAAAGTAGGTGAGACGAAGTCTGGCCACTCTCGCTTCCAAGGAGCATTCTGGCTGAACTTCCTCCAGGACAGACTAGTTAGTTCTTTTAGCAGTCCATGGTACTTCAGCATTCTTTGCCAGTACCACAACTCAAAGGCATCAATAATTCTTCGGTCTTCCTTTTTCATTCTCACATGTATATAAGACAATTGAAAATATCATGGCTCGTGTCAGGTGTACCTTAGTCCTCAAGGAGACATCTTTGCTCCTCACTACTTGAAAGAGGTCCTTTGCAGCTGACTTGCCCAGTGCTATAAATTATGTGATGTCCTGATTGCTGCTTCCATTAGCGTTGATTGTACAACCAAGCAATGTGAAGTCGTTGACAATTTCAATCTTTTCTCCATTTATCATGATGATGCTTATAGGTTTAGTTGTGAGGATTTTTTTTTTCTTTATATTGAGTTGTAATCCATACTGCAGACTGTAGTGTTTAATCTTTATCAGTAAGTGCTTCAAGTCATCCTCACTTTCAGCAAGCAAAGTTGTGTCATCAACTTATCACAGGTTGTTAATGATTCTTCCTCCAATCTTGATGCTACGTTCTTCTTCATATAGTCCAACTTCTTGGATTATTTGCTCAGCATACAGAATGAGTAAATATGGTGAAAGGATGCAACCCTGATGCACTCCCTTGATTTTAAACCATGTAGTGTCCACTTGTTCTGTTTGAATGACAGCCTCCTGGTCTATGTATGGGTTTCTCATGAGTACAATTAAGTGTTCTGGAATTCCCATTCTTCTCAACGTTATCCACAATTTGTTATGATCCACACAAACAAATGCTTTTGCATAGTCAGTAAAACACAAATAAACATCTTTCTGGTATTCTTTGCTTTGAGCCAAGATCCATCTGACATCAGCAAT
>NW_006921788.1:4474626-4485766 GCF_000298275.1 Orycteropus afer afer
ACAACAATGCCTAGGATATCAATCTTTATGCATTCCATTTCATTTTTGACAACTTCCAATTTTCCTAGATTCATACTTCATACATTCCATGTTCCAATTATTAATAGATGTTTGCAGCTATTTCTCCTTAATTTGAGTGGTGCCACATCAACAAAAAGAGGTCTCAAAAACTTTACTTTATCAATAACAGAAAGGCTGGTTCTACTCTGATGATGAAGCTCTTTCCTGGTCCATTTTGAGAGCCTTCTGACCTAAGGGGCTCTTCCTCCTGCACTGTATCGGACAATGTTTCCGGGCTATTCATAAAGTTCCACAGTAATGTATCAGACAGTGTTTCTCTGCTATTTCTATGGTTTTCCCTCTCCAATTCTTTGAGAAGTGTATGGCCTCTTCCTTCTTCCTAGTCTGTCTCAGTCTGTAAGCTGCACTGAAACCTGTAAACCATGTGCAACCCTACTGGCATTTGAAACACCGGTGGCATAGCCTCAAGCCTCACAGCAACACACAAGCCACCACAGTCAGACAAACTGACACACAAGTTTGTTTCCCTTAGCTGTTCAAAACCTCTTCGCCCTCCTCTTACCTAGGTCCCTGCCACTGTTCACTCTGTCATCCCCCTGGATTCTCTTTCCCCCACTTTCCTGCCTCTTGGGGGTGGAGGCTGGGTCCCTCCCCTTACCTGTATCCCTGGTACTGCTATGCCCTGTCATCACCCTTGCTTCTCTTTTCCCCACTTTCCTGCCTCAAGTACAGCTTCTTAACTAGAATTCCTAGAAATACAGTTGCCCTGCTTGTTCAATGGTAGAAGTCTTACCTTCCATGCAGGAGACCAGCATCCCATCCCCAACCAATGTACCTAATGTACAGCCACAACTTGTCTGTTAATGGAGACTTGTATGTGTCTATGATGCTGAACAGGTTTCACCAGAGCTTCCAAACTAAGACGAAATAGGAAAAAGGCCTAACAACCAATCCTGGGGATGGCGTAAGACTAGGCAGTGTTTCATTCTATTGGGTGCCAAGTGTGGGGGCAGCTGGAAAGCAGCTAACAACAACAAAACACTTGGGGGCCCAGATATGGCTGGGGCAGCTGAGAGCCCCAGGGTGGCCTCTTTATCTTGTGAACATCTTATTAGGGATCCACAGTCTTTTCAGAGGGCCATACAAACATTACCATTGTCTATTACAGCCTTGGTGATATAGTGCCTAAGGCGTTTGACTGCTAACCAGAAAGCTAGTGGCTCAAACCTACCAGTCACTCCTGGAAGGAAGACTGGGCAATCTACTTCCATAGAGATACTGTCTCTGAAACCAAAGGAGTCGCTATGAGTTGGAACTGACTGGACAGCAGTGAGTTCGGTTTGATTTTGGTTTATTACAGCCTTGACATGCAAAAGATGAAAGCAGAATGTAGAGGGTATGTTGTTGCTATGTGCCGTCAAGTCGGACCCGACTCATAGCGACCTCTCCTTGGGTTTTCAAGGCAGTATCACTACGGAAGTAGATTGCCCAACCTTCCTTCCAAGCAGTGGCCAGTGGATTTGAACCGCCAGCCTTCTGGTTAGCAGTGAAGAGCCTTAGGCACTACACTACCAGAGTAGAGGATAGAGGGTAGAGTTCAACACAATGTAACGAGTTGTGGTAGTTGAATTTGTGTGTCAGCTTGACTGGTCCATGATTCTATGTGGCTTACCAATTTGTAATGTAGTTATTCCCCATGATGAGATCTGATATAATAATCACCTCCATAACAAGATATGCTATGAGCAGTCAACCAATTGAATGGGAGTTTCTTTCAGCATGTTGCCTGCTTCTAGTATCTATGGAAAAGCTTTGGGAAAGGCCTCTGGTTTTCTGCTTATTCTGGATCATGTATTTGGCTCTTCATCATCTCCAATTCCAGTGGCCTGCCATATTGCCTGCTGATCTTGGAACTGTTGCCTTCATGGTCCTTGAGCCAATGATCTGCCATTTTACACCAACCTTGAGTTTATCAGCCCCTATGCATGAGACATTTCCTTGAGATAAATTTCCATCTCCTTCTCTTTCTATAAGCTTTACTGGTTTTGCTTCTCTAGAGAACTCAGCCTAAGACATAAGTGTTGGGAAAATAAAAAAAAAGTTCAGGGGGCTGGAGGAGATTCTGGGGGTGAATGAGCATAGGTCATATTAAGACTAAGTAATAGAGCTTTCTTCACTGCAGGATTTTTTGAATTCTTTAAAATTCTTTAATAAGCTAATTTGTTATTCTATTATCTAAGAAGGAGCATGACAATGCTTCATATCAACTTATTCAATAGTACCCTGATTTTTATGGCGTCTCCTCAAGAGAAAGAATCCATAGAACACAGTTATTTGATTTGTGTATAGTATTAGGTCATTATTGTAAAAAGTCAAGGAAAAGTTTATATATGGAAGGAAACTTTTATGTTGGTTACCAGGGGTGGGAGGGGAGGGGAGAGAACACTAAGGGAGGAAAAAAAAAAGTTTTGTGTATTTCACTGTATATAAATTCTATTTCAATTAAATGTATTTTTTAAAAAAAGAATTTAATTTGTTTAGTTGATGAAGGAGCTAAAACAGGGTAACTTGTACCCTGAGTCATATGTGAATTATTAAAGAAAAAAAAAAAGAGAGGCTAGACTTACAAATAGGGCTCCCAATCCTGCTTAAGTAAATGTTCTACAAAGAAAAACAACCAGATGTTTGGGAGAAGTGCCTCCTTTGGGTTTCTGAGGTGGTAAATCTTTATGGAAGTAGATTGCCCTGTCCACCAAATGGCTGGTGGGTTTGAAACCACCAGCCTTCTGGTTAGCAGTCAAATGCCTTAGGCTCTACATCACCAGAGCTCCCTGAGAAATATATTAAGAGGGCCAAAATTAACTCTGTCATTTCACTTTCAAAATATTCCATGTGTATTCACACTATGTTTCCCTTCCCTTCTTTTTACCCAAAGAGTATTAATGACAGCCTTTTATGTGTTCAAGGAGCTCTGGTGCCGTATGGCCTAAGGCATTTGAGTGCTAACCACCTGGTTGGTGGTTCAAATCCACCAGATGCTCCATGGAAGGAAGGTGGGGCAACCTACTTCAGTAAAGATTTACCTCCTTGGAAACACAGTGGGAGTCACCATGAGTTGGAATTGACTTGATGGGAGTGAGGTTTTTGTTTTGTTTTTTGTTTTTTTTTTAAGGGCTCTGGTCGTAGAGTGGTTGAAGCACTTGACTGCCAACCAAAAGGTCAGTGGTTTGAACCCAACAGCTGCTCCACAGAAAGATGAGGTAGTCTACTTCTGTAAAGATTTGCAGCCTTGGGATGGGAGGTTAGAGAAGGGGAGGGAACACTGAAAAAAGTAAAATAAAATGAAATGAAAGATTTGTAGCCTTGGAAACTCTATGGGGCAGTTCTTTTCCATCCTATAAGATCGCTATGAGTCAGAATCAACTCAAGGGCAGTGGCCTTGGGTTTTCTTGAATTATCATTACTATGTGCTCTGGAATCCCTGGGTAGTGAAAACTGTTATGGTACAAACTGCTCACGGGCTTGGCTATTAACTAAAAGGTTGGAGGTTCCACCCAGAGGTATCTTAAAAGAAAGAAAAGCTTAGCGATCTACTTTTGAAAAATCAGCCATTGAAAACCCTATGGAGCACAGATCTACTCTGACACACATAGGGTTGCCACGGGTCACAGTTGACTGGACAGCAGCTGCCTTATTAGGTATTGGAAATAAATGAGATGGATAAACAAGGTAATCAAGATGGAACTTCCATTCTCAAAGAAGGAGACAGATACTAGAGAGGTAAATATGTAAAATAAATTCAGAAGGAAACTGCATTGTGTTAATAATTATGATAAATAATCCTGGGTGATATGACACACAATGGGTGGTTATGGGGAGGGAAAGCTACTCTAGATTTGATGAGTCTGGAAGGCTTTCCCTGGAAGTAACATAGGAGCTGACTCTGAGACTATGAGAAGGTGCCAACCTTGCAAAGATCTGGGAAAAGAGACCTCCAGATCAGACCAACAACAGTTGCAAATGTTGAGATAGAAATGACCTCTGGATAAATGAGGCACAGAACAATAGCAGCTGAAGCACCAAGAGAAAAAG
This sequence comes from Orycteropus afer afer, assembly GCF_000298275.1. NCBI lineage: Eukaryota > Metazoa > Chordata > Mammalia > Tubulidentata > Orycteropodidae > Orycteropus > Orycteropus afer. Next base: position 4,478,740 of record NW_006921788.1, read on the forward strand.
TGGTATAAAATTAAGCTGGAGACTCAGGTCAGAGGACAGCTCATGGGGAGCCATACAGCCTTTGGTAAGGAGTCTGGATTTTCATCTAAGGAGAGCTACTCAGCAGTTTCAAGTCGGGGAAAAACTGTGACATGATGTTAAAAATGGTGCTGTTTTTTGCAAACTGCCATCCAAGGCACAACAATTAGTTTCTATTTGCCTGGAGCAAGAGAGGAAGGAGAGCCAGGAATAGGAGGAGGAGATGGAATGTGTGGCTGATTGCCTCCATGAACAACTGCCTCCTCTTTGCAATGAGAACACAATTGGATGGTTCCTGGCTACCATTTGCTGAACATTTTGATCAAATAATCCATACAAAAATCCTGATCAAAAGGGGGAAGGTACACAACAAAATTTCAAATTCTCATGCACTCTAAGCCATGGAGGGTAGATGAGTCCCTGATACTATTGCCCTGAGATAATCTTTAACCTTCAAACCAAAAATATCCCCTGAAGTCTTCTTAAAACCAAACCAATAGCATAACTAGTAAAAAAAAAAAAAAAAAAAAGGTTTGCCTTGAGCATTATGCTTTTTTAAGAACTGTATATATGGGAGCAAATTGACAGTAACAATTTGAAAGATAAGAACTTTAGGGGGTGGTAAATTTATGTCAATGGAGGAGGAAAATTTAGAAAAGGAGGATAAGAATGGGGACTCAAAGACTGTAATCAATGTCACTGAATTGAACATGTAGAAACTGTTGAATGGTGTTATGTTCTGCTGTGTATATTGTCAACAACAAAACTAAAAGCATATATATTTTTAATGGTGCTGTGAGAAATGGCAGAAGGGAAGGCCAAAGAAAGGAAGGGGATAGATAATTCCTATGTAAACATGGTAGGATACCTCTGCAAACTCCAGGGCCTGAAATTTCAAATCCTAGAGGAATCGATCGAACTTGCTATTCTCCCAGTTAACAGACATTCTGTCCCACAGCTGTACTTTTACCCTTCAAATAGTATTGTCAAAAGAGACACAATTAACCCAAACGGAAAAAGAAAACATTTGCTTTAACATTATTTTGTCTAGGTCACTATTATTCTCAACAACTTTCTTTTGAATCTTAAAGAAGAAAAGAACTTTAGGACACAACTTTTGTAACTATATAAGCATTATTCCTCTAGTAGAACATGAGTAAACTAAAGCTTATTTTTAAAATACTACGGCTTTACCTCGATTCTGAATTAATATCCATACGACATCTCCTGACAAAATGATAACTTAGGGTGCTTAATAACTGTTTAGGTTGAAAAGAAATAAGGTAAATACTGATTAACTCTGACCCTACTAAATCATATTTTGTAAAACAAATTGGACTTGGAGTAATATAAATTTATGTTCTCTGTCCATTTAAATAAATTATGTTCCACAAATGAGCAATTAAATAAGAAGATGGGGGAGGGCAGTCTTCATTTGGAAGAGAGCAAGTTATACAGAAATGAATTTATACAAAGCCAACATGCTAATGACACAATGCTTATCTATTCAGTGTAGTAGGCCACCTAAAGATCTCTATCACACTACGTTAGCCTACTTTGGGGTTGCTTGAATCTGTGGATTAGTAAACAAACTATATTTATTTAAAAATATTGCCTAGTTGGAAACTTTTGGCAGCTGAGGGAGGAGAGGAAGGAAGTTGCATGGCAGGTTTGGAAATTTTCAGTGATTCTAATTGACCTTACAATATAGTGAAGTACAAAAGTGACTGGCTTCTATTACATAAATAGTTGTCTATTAACATTGTGAGCATAACATTGTCCACAAAAGACAATATAAAACAGACGTTTTACACAATTGCTTGTAGATTTAGTTTTAGCTGGATTTGTCAGTGGCCATGGATTTCATAACCTCCAGGCAAAGGATTCAGAAATGATGCTAAATCTAACTGAGAGAGGAGCAATCAGTAATCTTGCTTTATCTAAACATTATAGCAACTGCCCAGCCAGGCCACATTCCTTGAGCAAAGCTGTTCATGCCCTTCCTGGAACCACCTTTGAGCCTCCCCCATCACTAATGAAAGGGATCTCTGCCTCCTGACCTTTTCAGATGCTCTGGAAATCCAGTCATTACCAGAGCCTCCTGAGAGAGCCTCAGAATTAGTCTACTGTAAATATAGTCCTGGGAGCTCTGGTAGCATAGTGGCTAAGGCACTTGACTGCTAACCAGAAGGCTGGCGGTTCAAACCCACCAGCCACTCCTCGGAAGGAAGGTTGGGCAATCCTACTTCCGTAGTGATACTGCCTCGGAAACCCAAGGAGGGGTCGCTATGAGTCAGGGCTGACTCGACGGCACATAACAACAACAACAACAACAAATATAGTCCTGCAGTCTAAGCAGCAGACTGGACTAGATTTTCAAACAAGCAGCCACAAACAGAAGACAGCAACACAAAAATCACTATGTGATACAACCCTGCTACCTCGGATCTATGGTTATACAAAAATACAGAATGATTTAACTAAACATGAAATGCCAGATTATTTTCTTTCTGTTCCCAAACACTCTTGGGTATTGTATTCAATTAAAAAGTAAACCTTGGCCATATATACTAAGGGTCTAATTATACTTCTAAACATCTGTCTTTCTTTGCAGGCCAAAAGAAAGTATTATTTACAGAATATCAGATTAAGACAAAATATATCGCTGCCTTTTCATCTAGCTGAATTGGTGAATACTTGCTGTTTAGGTGGTATATCAGTTAGGAACGCATTTGGCTGCAAATAAGAGACTTCCTGAGTAACAGGGCTTGAATAATTAAAGGTTTATGTTTCTCACAGAAATCTGGAGAGACGTGGTCCCTGGGGTTGATTCAACTACCCAATAATGCTATCAAGGTTATAACTCTATCCCCTTCTATCCACATATCTCAGCATGCTAGTGTTCTTCAACCCTGTCACCTCACTGCTACAAAATGACTGCTCTATTTCCAAGGACCATAGCCTAATTCAAAGTAGGAAGCAAGAGACAAAAAAAGCAAAAGGATTATATCTTCATGGATGTGTGTCACTTTTATTCAGGAAGGAAACTTCCCATTTACTTCTCCTTGTGTCTCAATGGCCAAAGCTGGGTCACATCTAGACCGGGAGTTTGGCACCAACCTTGTTTTTTTCCTCCCCTACTGGGAGCTCTGGTAGCATAGTGCCTAAGGCACTTGACTACTAACCAGAAGGCTGGCAGTTCAAACCCACCAGCCACTCCTCGGAAGGAAGGTTGGGCAATCCTACTTCCATAGTGATACTGCCTCGGAAACCCAAGGAGGGGTCGCTACGAGTCAGGCCGACTCCATGGCAAATAACAACAACAACAACTGAGAACTAGGTAAATATCCTGGGACATGTCTTATATCTGATCTGATTGGGCATGGGCTTTCAGTCCCTCCTCTAAGCCCTGACGTCACTCTGGCCTTGGTGGAGATAACACAGAGACCTCATTGTCCAGAAGAGAGCCCTGGCTATGACCAGTTACTACTAAAGCAAAATGAGCTGATCATGACTGGCTTAGACCAACTATGACTCATCCTGTATGACTGGGAACAGGACTATTTTGCCAGAGATCAAGTAATTATGATGACTAAAACCAGGATTCTGTGAGAATGAAGGGGAGGATAGTTTCTGAGTAGGCAATGGACATTAGTATCTACAGGAGCTCTGGTAGCATAGTGGCTAAGACACTTGCCTGCTAACCAGACGGCTGGCGGTTCAAACCCACCAGCCACTCCTCGGAAGGAAGGTTGGGCAATCCTACTTCCGTAGTGATACTGCCTCGGAAACCCAAGGAGGGGTCGCTATGAGTCAGGTATGACTTGACGGCACATAACAACAACAACAACAACAAGTATTATACAGAGTGGAAAGATGTATGAATAAGCAAATGGCCATTAAAGGACAGAAGTGACAGCATGGCTTGTTTCCTGGAAAGCCTGAAGGAGGCTCAAGAACACAGACAGTTACTGTCAGACCCATCTCTCCTTGAACTGGTTTGTTTGCAGGATGTATCAAGTCACCTCTGGAAATACATTCTAGCCCTAAAATGAAGTGACTGGATGACTCAAAGGTAACCAAAGAGCAATAAGGCATTTTTACCCATTCCCCTGGAGGGTGATTTAAATGTCCATTTTAAACTTATAATCCATACCCCTGGTGATTAATGAGCAGTGATGTAAAAATAAAGTATAACTTAAAAATTACTCACATGCAGAAAACCTCACAGAGCGTTAGGTGGTATATCAGTTAGGAAGCCAGTGCCAACTCTGGAGTTGTTTGTTTGTTTGCTAAGTCAGAGAGAAATACAACTAATTTGCATGTTATGGCTAAAAGCACCATTGCCCAGCCAACCTTAACATTTGGCTGCAGTCTGGTGAAAATTTAATTCTAGCAGCATATAAAGAAATTTACACTGTCATGCATAAATTAGCAATCTTTAGTGCTTTAAATAGTAAATGGTGTTTCTTAAAATTCAGTCAATAAGCGAATTGTGCATATTTATTCCCTGGATTTAAGACAGTGGCCAGAACTGGAATGTAAGGTACAATCTCTGTTCTTGCTAAAATAAGTTTCTAAGCACAAAGCAAAATGAGTCTCTAAAGTTTAGAAACTGCCAAATGTAATATTGTTGTTGGTGATTATTTGGATTTCAGATATAACATTGAGGTGATATCAAAACGTCACAAACAATTCCATAATTAGTGTTATGAAAAATGTTCCCCTTTGAATCAGACTGCTTCTGGGTAGAAAAGACCATGTAAATTAATTAAACAAATTAGCTAACCTGCTCAGAGAAGCCCTGGTGGTGCAGTGGTTAAGTGCTCAGCTGCCACCAGAAAGGTGAATGATACAAACCTACCCGCTGCTCTGTGGGAGAAATATGTGGCAATTCTGCTTCCATAAAGATTTACAGCCTTGGAAACCCTATGGGGCAGTTCTGTCCTGTAATATAGAGTCACTATGAGTCAAAATCAACTGAGTGCAAGGGATTTTCTGGTAAACTGTTCAGGGAGTCCCTGGTGGTGCAAAATTATTAATGCACATGGCTGCTAACTGAAAGGTTGGGGGTTCAAGTTCCCTCAGAGGTATCTCAGAAGCAAGCCCTGCCAATTTACTTCTGAAAAATCAGCCACTGGAAATCCTATGGAGCACAGTTCTACTCCGACACACATGAGATCACCATGAGTCAGACTCAACTCCACCGGCAAGTGGTTTGTAACTGTTCAGGAATAAAATGATTCAGACTTAGCCAAAAAAAGGAAGGGGCCACAAACCTAAGAAAGACAAAAGAGTCTACAGGGGAAAAGCTCTTGCCTCCCTTTTCCTGTTACATGGTAGATTTGCAACCCAGTTGTGTTTGGCACTTAGTAGCCAAACAAAACACACAGGCAGGCTGGGTTTGTCTGGCTTGCTACCTCTAATTTAAAAGACAGACAAATCTGAGGATAATTTGTACATACATATCTCCTATTGATTTACTGATTCCTGAGGATACTGATACGAAATACCATCCTTCCTCCTACATCTTCCAAGAGCTCCTTGTACTTTAAGGATGTGTAAGTAAGAGAGGGTAGAGGAAACACTTCTGAATTATTACAAGCCAGCGTTCCTGCTGTTCCAGACCCTTTAACAGCAAGTTGCTCTCTACTTCCCTCTAGAGGATGTCCTTATTACAGCAGGAAAAGAACTCAGACTGCTAAAGCCTCAGTATCATCTCACACTTATTATTCATTTACTTACAACGACACAGAAAACAAGAATGAAAATTTATTTTAAATGGGTGGAATTTTTTGCAAATAAAACATAGAACTCTTTTGAGACTTATTTTTTATTTTTTTACCCTAACCAGACTATGTAAATATCTTGCCACAGATTGTACATCATAATTAAGCAATTACCCCTTCCTACCACCTTGTCTGGCCCACTTCTAGGAGTTTACTCATCCACTACCTGAAGGTGTTAGACTCTCTAAGAGCATACGCTCTCTAAGAAGTCTCTGTAAGTTCTGTAAACTATGACTCAGTGATTCTTGAACTTAACAATCAGAAACTCAAATGAGAACAATGAGACAAGTGTAAGTAGTAGGAAATGAGGACTGGAAAACTGGAGGTCCCACAACTCATTAAAGGGGAGAGTATCTATTTAGTTCTTGCTGACAGCATGTTGCCCAGGGTTGCATATTGACTGATATCATTTAAAGAAAAGCTAGAAAAAAAATAAGTTTATGTAAAATCTATTTTAGATGTAAAAATTACTTTGAAACACTTTGTTGTTGTTGTTGTTGTTATGTGCCGTCGAGTCAGACCTGACTCATAGCGACCTCTCCTTGGGTTTCTGAGGCAGTATCATTATAGAAGTAGATTGCCCCATCTTCCTCCCAAGGAGTGGCTGGTGGGTTTGAACCTCCAGCCTTCTGGTTAGCAGTCAAGTGCCTTAGACACTACGATAACAGAGCTCCCTGGAAACACTTTATTGAGTTTAAAAAACAAAGAAAGAAAGGTTCAATGACAAAAGACAGGATTTCACTCACATCTTTGCTATAAAATCATACGTGGATAGCAACTGCAAACAGCAAGACCAGACAAGGAAGCTCATCCATCTTTCCTACAATGAGCTCCATCCTTTCAAAAAATATCCATCTGGTTAATAGGGACAGATGTAGCAGATGCAGTAATTTGAAAACTGCTTAAATCTTTAGCCAGTCCCTTCCTTGGGTGTTTCATCTTAATTTTGAAACAAAGTGGCTTTGTATGGCCTACTAAAGCAAACATAAATCACTCCTTCAGCTTGAGCTATTTCTTCTTCTGTCTGCTCAGTGCAGAAACTCAGAACCCAGGTAGTCAGACGGACACACCCAATGCAGAGGCTGAGGCAATGAAGCTATCTTCAGACTTTTGAAGGAGGACTCATTGCTATGGGAGCTCTGGTAGCATAGTGGCTAAGACACTTGCCTGCTAACCAGACGGCTGGCGGTTCAAACCCACCAGCCACTCCTCGGAAGGAA
>NW_006921788.1:4485866-4495610 GCF_000298275.1 Orycteropus afer afer
TCACACAGTTTCCCTCTAATTGCATTTTGAACAGATACCAGTACATAAATAAAATACACGGCCCTCCATTTTCTGAACTAAAAAAAAAAAAAAATCTAGAAAGCCACAAATCAGATTCACTGCCTCGGAAACCCAAGGAGGGGTCGCTATGAGTCGGGTTTGACTGGATGGCACATAACAACAACAACAACAACAGGATAAAACAAGGAGCTCTGGTAGCATAGTGCCTAAGGCAACAACAAGAAGGACAAAACACAACGCAATACAGGGCTGCAGTTTTACATAGAACTTCCCATTTTAATACCTAATGTTACTTGTTTCCATCTTGGGGCTAATGTAAACTCCAATCTACTTTTTCTATTGTCAAAATGGCCCTTCCTTACCTTCATTTATCTTTTTAAAACATAAGTCTATTTTCTCTATGGCTGACAGACCAAAGGCTGGAGAACAGATTTAGCAAATGAGAACAAATTGATGAGACACCAACTCATTTTCATTTGCAGGTTAAATACATTGTCTTATCTCTATAGCCTGTAGTATCATTAGTCAAATCTCTATTTCATCAACATTGAAAACTCCTTAGTGAATGTTCCTAATTCAAATGCATGACTTTGGAAGATTCTTGAAGGAAGCAGAGTTCCTCACATGGAATAGAAGGCCCAATACCGTTGAATACATTTATGCATTCACTAGAAATTCTAAATTCCCAAGGGGGTTAAGTTGAGTATCATTATCTAGATTAACAGTGCCGGAAAAAGAGAGAGAAAACAAATTCTAAAATTATCCTACTGATCATTGCAATTCATATGGAAGCTTCCCTCTCGATATTAAAAAATGTACGTATCTGTGCATATAAATTACTGGCTTTCAAATCCGACAATCATTTAATAATAAATGATTGCTGAGAGACATACAAATCTAAGATCTATGAATGCCATTTACCCTCCAAAGAGTTCTTCAGATATCTATAGGAAGTGACTATACTCCTAGTATTTTTTTCCTTGAAAATGAATTGGATGAGAGCCATGCAGACTGCTTTGCTTTAAAACTTCACTTTATCGATTGCTGTCTGCAAGTGTTCCAATAATAGGCAAATGGAAGCAGAATTTATGTATTCTTTTGGTCTCTCGTTTTACAAGTGGATAAAGCTCCTTTTTTTAATAAATAAATAAATAAGATAAATAAGAACAGGAGGCCAGTAGAAAATATAAATGTTGGAAAGCATTCTTAAGATTCTATAAGACAGTGAGATCAATGTAAGGGCTATTAAAGAGTGTGGGATCAGTAGGATTCCCTGGATCTTTGAAATGCCTTGTGGACAGCATAAGCCATAGTAATCAGTAATACTGTCAAGGGTAATTTCAAGAGCCCACTGATTTTCAGACAGCACTGAATGTGGATCCACAGCTCTTACTCGGGATCTCCCCAACCCAGCAGCAGCTCCTGGAGCTAGTATAAAAATGCAACCCCTAGGGCAGCAGATCAGTGGTGATTACTGTCAATAGCCTACTGAAGACAAAAGAAGACAACACGTGCTGACCAGTAAGGCTCATAATTCAAGATCCTTCCTCTGTTAATTCTTGTTCACACCAAAAGAAATGATAGATTTCATTATAAATATGTCAACAATAATAACTGCTACCATCCAATAAATGTTTGGAATGTGTCAGGCATTGTGCCAAGCACTTTACAGGTATCATGTCAATAAATCCTCAAAATGCCTTTGTGAGACTGTTCTTATCCCCCAGTCTGATTTCATGGAGATCTATGAAGATGAGATGAACTGACCAAGGTTACACCTCCCATGAGTGGTCAAGCTACAACTTGACCCCATCCATGTCTTTACCTCCAAAGCTACTCTTCTTACCTAAGACACTCCAACAATTTAAAACTCCCAGATAAGAATTTCAGGAATAATGCTGGTATTCTTTCAAGGGAATTCAGAGAGGCAACGTTTAGCCATCCACAACCCATTCTCTGTTCGTATCATTCTACTCTCTTATGGTTTCATATGAATCTCACCACAAGAGGACTTCAAGTCATTCATTCAATCTCAAATCCTTAAGACAGGTTCCCAGAGCAGGAGCAGCTCACCTATCTGGAAATCTGTCCATGATCAGTGGAGCTCGAGGTGACAAAACAGAACTCCAGTTTAATAGAGCAATATTGATTTCAAAGACAACTTCATTCAACAAATATTCCACACAACTTGTGTGCCCACTATCCAGAAGTGAAGATGATTGTTAAGACTGTCACACTTGCTTCACAAGCCTTTTACACTGAATGCATGAATAAATTATATTTATTCATAAATAAAATAAATAAAAGCAACTTAGTTGAGTAAGGAACAAGCAAATCTTTGGAAAGAATTAATCTATTCACCAAGTATGCTTTGCTGTGCTGTGTCAACAAGTCCATTAGACCCATAGCGCCTCTACAAGTCAGAGTAGAACTGCCCCATGGGGTTTCCTAGACAGTGAGTTTTTTTAATCTTCACAGGTACAAATCCTCAAGTCATTTATCCCACAGAGCAGCTGATGGGTTTGCACCACTCACTTTGAGGTTGGCAGCTAAGCACTTTATGTTGCCACCAAAGGTCCTTCAAGGCTATTTGTTGTTGTTGTTGTTGTTATGTGCTGTCGAGTCGGCCCCGACTCATAGTGACCCCTCCTTGGGTTTCCGAGGCAGTATCACTACGGAAGTAGGATTGCCCAACCTTCCTTCTGAGGAGTGGCTGGTGGGTTTGAATCTCCAGCCTTCTGGTTAGCAGTCAGGTGCTTTAGCCGCTATGCTACCAGAGCTCCTTCAAGGCTATTTAGCCCCCTAAAATCAAACTTCGCTTTCTCTTATAGCTTTCTAACTTAAAAGAGGAGGGGGGAAGAACCACTGTAAGTGACTAGTGTTTTCAAAAGATGTCCAGTTTTCTTTTCTCTTCAAGCCAATGGCTTTAGGCTACATCTTCTCACTATAGTATCAAAGTGTTGAAACCACAGATTTATATTGAAACTAGCACTCACTCCATGGGTAAATCTCCAAGAAGACTTACGACTGTGTTCATGAGCTAGTTTATCCAAAGCCTTAGATAAGGATGTACATTCAGTACACACAGGTCTCCCACCTGCATGCACACACAACCACATACAAACACACAGACAAAACCAGCAATTCATATTTCAGCCAGGAAAAGCCATGGAGCGTTAGGGGTATCTTTCAAGTTTTTATGGCAATCACTTGGATTGAAACTGAGTAAAGTCAAAACTCAACTCTTTTCCCCACCCTGGTTAGGACAAACAGGACCCTGGTTGGAAATAAATAAGTAAACATAATTACTCTCAACTATTTCCCCACCCTGGTTCAGACAAACAGGACCCCAGTTGGAGACAGATGAGTAAATACAATAAGCTCAGCTCCTTGAGAACTGAATGGAATGAAAAGCCAATTTGCACATTCTTTCCTGCTATTCCCCTAGAAACAGGTAATAAACGTGTTAATGTGTCTTAGAAAACAACTTGAAAATTAACTTTGGGCAGCGTGCACGCGTGTTTGAGCAGGCAGGGCAATGTTGCTGGGAACAGAATTCTCCCCTCTGCCTAAGCCCTGATCAGCTGATGGCAGGAAGCCGGTGAGACTCATCTGGTGCACAAGGGCACTGCATTAAAAAGTGACTATCCCTTTAAACCGAGGTGAAGGAAATTTCAGCCAATCATCAACTATCTCATGCCCAAATTCCAGAAATATTTATGAATATGTATAACCTTCCCCCCTGAAACTTACAAAAACTGTAATTCGATTTAGATTCAGGGAGTCAGATCTGGGTAAAAAACCCCTGCCTCCTTGCATTGTCGCTTTGCAATAAATAATTTTCTCTCCTTTTAATCACTCGGTGTGTAAACTGTTTTGGCCTGACTGCGCACTGGGCAGGGACCTGCGTTTGGTCCTATTTCAGGACCACTGATAATATTTTCTAAATGTCAGACATTGTGTAAGGTACACTACATTCATTATACTATTTAATTTCATTACTGCATGAAGTTTAGGAGATGAGTACAGTCATTATTCCCATTTTACACATGCAGAGACCAATGTTTAGGGAGGTTAAAGAGTTTGCCAAAGGTCACACACCCAATGAATTGAGATGCTGGGATCTGAACCTAGAGACCTGAATCAAAGCCCAGTGTTTCTAACTGCCATACTCCTTGGCTCTTCCACGGAAGGTGTGGTGGGCAGTGATAAGACAGACATGCATGAGAGCAGCCTAGTAGTAGAACCACACATTCTTTGCCAGTTTACTATAACTATAGCAACCTATTTTCATGGTCTCAAGAGAGCCTCAAAGGTAGTGAGGAGAAAGGATGGGAAACTTAATTGTATTAATTATTTCACAGCAATTAAGAAACCATCTACTCTCAACTACTACCAGTAGACATTTTGAATACTTCAGTAAACCTGTGCATCAGCAAAACCACAGATGTAAGCCACTAAAACTCAGGGTGTGGAAGAATCCTTACTGACATGAGAAAATTGAGGCATATAAATAAATATATATTTAATAATAATATAAGAAAAATGATACAAATAAAAATCAGTTATAAAGTATATGATCTCATTTTTGGGTGCATAAATCCATATTTAAAAAAAAAAAAACTCACTGCCATCGAGTCAGATCCAACTCATAGCGACCCCTCCTTGGGTTTCCAAGGTGGTATCACTACGGAAGTAGATTGCCCAACCTTCACACTAGAAAGACTACACTGATATACTCCAAGTTGTTATCTCTGAGATTATTTCCCCCCTTATATATGCTTTTCTGTCTTTGCTAAGAGATCCATACTTACTGTTTTTGTTATGGGGGTAATAAGCTTTAATGACAGCTTAGGAGGCATATTGATGAGTATAAAACCATTTCAGCTGCTTCTGAAACACACATTCTGAAGCTCCTTCCACAAGGATGCAAACAAAATTTTAAAAAACTATGATTATGACTAAACATATCGTGTATTCCTGATCAACTATGGAGCCCACAAAGGCAACCATTGACGTGGAGTTGGACCTGACTCATAGTGACCCCTCCTTGGGTTTCCGAGGCAGTATCACTACGGAAGTAGATTGCCCGACCTTCCTTCCGAGTAGAGCTCACAGCTGTACCAAAATAAAAGAGGTCACTACCTTTGCTTTATTCAGTAGGCTATGATATTTGATGAACTGAAGTAAAAAAAAGCACTTGTCATTGGCACCTTTGGTCATCGTCCTGATATTTAAAATTTACAAAAGAATTTAAAAACTTACTATCTTCCTTGCAGCTGAAATTAGAAGAGTTTTAATGATATTCTGGGAAGAGTTTTTCAACAGTGCCTCTGGACTGAGCCCAAGCAGATGGTTTTAATGCTGAAGAACACACCTTAGAACCACTCCATGTCACAGAAACTGAAGGGTGTGTTTCATTTGTGAAAGGTATTTATTACACTGAGGAAGAAAAATTTTCCTAGGAGAGTCACACTCTAGAAAAATTGACAGACATAGAAACCTTATCTAGAAACCTCATCCAAGCTGCAGACAGTAAGTCCTATGACCTGCTTCAAGCACTTTCTCATTCAATAGATATTAATCAAATGCTAGACCCCATACTAGCACAGATCAATAGATAGAGCACAGAGGAAGTGCCACTTTGACTGAGTAGGACATTCACAACCTACTAGAATAAAGTCTAGAAAACGGATGACAAGGTCACATTATGTGGGTTCCAATATCCTTTGCTTTTTCATTTATCATGAAGGCGAGAAGTGATGTCATTTAAATACATATATATTTAAAGCGAGATGCCTTACAATTTCCATTATTAACCCTATATCAAATACAAATAAAACAAAGGTTACTTCTATTGTTGCATATCAAAATCAAAATCAAAAGCAGTAGCAGATATTACTTTGAAGGGACTTTTGACCTGAGGTGCTCATCTTCTGGCACCATACTGGACAATGTTTCAGGACTATTCATAAAGTTTTTCAGTAATATATCAGACCATGTTTCACTGCTATTCTTAAGGTTTTCACTGGTCAATTCTTTGAGTAGTGAATGGCCCCTTCCTTCTTCCAAGTCTTTGACAGTCTGGAAGCTCCATTGAAACCTGTCCACCATGTATGACCCTGCTGGTATTTGATATATCGGTGGCATAGCTTCTAGCCTCAAAGCAACACACAAACCATCACAGTACAACAAAATGACAGATGAGTGGTGGAGATATTACCTAAGGAGCACTTGAAATATAACAGGTACTAAGTCAAATATTTTATACAATTACCTTATTTAATTTTAAGAAACAATTCTCAGAATTCCTGTTTTCTTGTTTTGAGATATTGAATAGATTTTTTCCTTTTATAAAACTCCAAGAATCACTGTTACTGGAAGCCATATCTCTACACTCCAAAGCAGGCTTCTCATTTTAATAAATCCTTTTATAGAGACCAAGGGCTTTGGAGACTGATGCAGCAGGGTATGAATGTGACTTGTGGCTCTGCTACTGAGTTTGTCACACGGGCTTTGGCAAGTTTCATAGTCTCTTAGCCTCTATATCCTAATTTATGAAATAAAGACCCCAGTCTCTTTTTCTAGAACCTGTTAGAGTTTTAAATAAGATGTGTCTATGTGCATGTGAGCTTGTGTGCATATACATGTGTGAATACATGTGTGTCTTCTGCCTAGTACCTGACCAAGATCTTATTCAAGAAATGCTCTAGACCTACAAGGTTTCCTAAATCTTGACTTTCAACCTTTTACTGAATTCCACTTTACAAGATATATCTTAAGACTCATTATCTGATTTCTGTTGATTGTGCTGAGTAGATAAATTTCAATATCCCTGAGTCTGTGAAAACCCATAGTATTTGTCCTACAGTCAATCAGAATGCAGAAAAACAGGCTTAAGAAGCTGCTGTTAATTGAAGAAACCTGCTGATCGACAATATGTTTGCAAAATGTTTAGAAACAAATTCCGAAACATCTGCCTACACAAAAGTCTGAAAACAGATCTGAATGTAGCTTTTGAGGAAAGGGGCAGATGAGAGACTGGGTAAAATAAGCCCCATTTTATCAATCAATCTTAAAAAAGATCCTTTATGAAAAGGCATTTATGCATACTACTGGATACAGCTCAATTAGTAAGGAATGTATACCTTAAGTATTGTATTCTCTTAAAAGATATATACATACATGCATACACACAAACACATACATATATGAGATCAAAATGACAACAGTGAATTTACAGTCTAGATGAGAAGACTAGGGAATCAGTGAATTTAAGTTAATGGCGATGAAACAGTCTGTGTGAAAATAGTGAGATTGTGGATACAAACTGAAAAATGAAACCAGTATCATTGAACTGTAGGCGAAGGAACTGTTTAATGGGTGCATGCTTTACTCTGCATATTTTCACCAAAAATGAAGTCAATATTATTAATTTAAATAAATAAATAAAATTCTAAACATCTTGCAAAACTCTTACCTTAAAAATCCACTCCAGCCAGGAGGAGGGTCACTTAAGAGAAGACTAATCGTTTCGTCAATGACTACAAGACGAATGGTACTCTGCAACCAATAAGACAGACCTCTTGGAGGTTCTTCTGTAGAGTGCTAGCCCCTCCTCCTCCAGAAAGAAAAGAAAGTCTGATTGTGTGTCCCCTGAAAGCAGGCAGATAAAAGCAGCCTGGCCAGAACAGGGGGGGAAGCCTTGGGCAAAGCCAGAGGGTGACATCCAACCCAGAAGGGGGCTTGCTGAGTTCTCCAACTGACTGAAAAAAGTCACAGAAACAGAGAGGGAAAGGGAGTAATAACCACAGAGAGGACTGAGCACTCTAGTGGACAGATTGATTAGTGCACAGTATCTCACCTGAGTAGTGGTGCTGGCTGGTGGTCATATTCATCACAGAATGTGTTCTAGTGTGTTTGAGCGAGATTGGAAATTGAAAACTGAGATTTGGAAATCTCAAATCCTAATTAAACCAGGAAGGAAAAAGGACCTATCACATAGAGGAAGAGGAAATGGTAAGCAAAAGTGAAAATGCTGCACATCTAAGAGGTTTTTTGTTTGTTTGTTTGTTTGTTTTTTGCAGCAAGAAGTGCAAGCAAAGCCACCAAATGCTGGAGAGATCTAAGAAAATTAACCCTCTCAAAAATTCCAGTGCCTCTATGGGATGAACATTTACATCAGATAGATACACTTATTGGAGCAATCAATCATGGGAGAACAGAAAGGCAGTGCTTGCATAGGAAGACAGCCTGGGGGATGGAAGTACATGGAAGGGAAGGACACAGGGAAGAGATAACTACAGGCAGAAATGGGAAGAGAGCTGTTACACTGTGGGGAATTGCAGTCAATGTCACGAGACAAAACTTGTATGAAATGCTGTATGGAAAATGAATTTGTTCTATAAACTTTCACTCAAATCAAAATAAAAATTTTAAAAACTCCAATGCCTCAACAACAACAAAAAAATCACAAGACATAAACAGAGAGACACAATGGACCATCCAAACAAACATGACAAAGGGAATGAAAGCATATCTTGTGACAATCAAATAATGAAAAAAAAAGGAAGAATATAATACAACACTAACCATGTTAAGGGAGCCTGGTAACATAGTGCCTAAGGCACTTGACTGCTAACCAGAAGGCTGGTGGTTCAAACCCACCAGCCACTCCTCGGAAGGAAGATGGGGCAATCTACTTCTGTAGTGATACTGCCTCGGAAACCCAAGGAGGGGTCGCTATGAGTCGGGGCCGACTCGACGGCACATAACAACAACAACAACAACAACCATATTAAAGACTGAAAAGAAAACATAGACAAAGAGGTAAAACAAATAAGGAAAACAATATAAGAACAAAATGTGAATGTCAAAAAAGGATACTGCAATTGAATGAGGCAATACCTGAAATGAGAAACACAACAGAAGGACTTACCAACAGATTTAATCAGGCAGAAGAAAAAAAAATCAGTGAATTAGAGGATGTTGTTGTTGTTGTTATGTGCCGTGGAGTCGGCCCCGACTCATAGCGACCCCTCCTTGGGTTTCCGAGGCAGTATCACTACGGAAGTAGGATTGCCCAACCTTCCTTCCGAGGATAGGAAAGTTTAAATTACAGATGCTGAAGAGCAAGAAAAAGGGAGGCACAAGAAAATGGAACACAAATTAATGGAATTGTAGAACAAGAAGAGACCTAATGTATGCATCATGGGAATTCCAGAAGGAGATGAGAGACAGAAAGAATATTTGAAGAAATAATGACAAAAAAACCTCCTCAGTCTAACAAAGGACAAAAATCCTCAAATTCAATAATCTCAAAGAAACCCAAGCCGGATAAACTCGAAGAGATCTATACCAAGACACGTCATAGTTAGGCTCGCAAAAATTAAAGACAAAGAGAGAATCCTGAAAGCAGTGAGAGAAAAGAAAACAGTCACATACAAAGCATTCCAAAATAAGATTAAATGGTAGTTTTTCTTCAGAAATATATGAGGCCAGAAGGCAACAGAATGATATATTTAAAGTGCTGAAAAGAAAAAACTTGTCAACCAAGAATACTATACCCAGTGAAACTATTCTTCAAGAATGAGGGTGAAATTAAAACATAACCAAACACACATAAGCTGAAAGAGCTCATATCCACCAGACTAGCCCCACAAAAACCCTTAATGGGAGTTCAATAGATAGAAAGGAAAAGACATTAGAAAGTAATTCAAAGCC
>NW_006921788.1:4496185-4517442 GCF_000298275.1 Orycteropus afer afer
AGTAGGATTGCCCAACCTTCCTTCCGAGGAGTGGCTGGTGGGTTTGAACCGCCAGCCTTCTGGTTAGCAGTCAAGTGCTTTAGCCACTATGCTAGCTTACCTTAGAATGTTATAAATGGAAGCTCATACATGTAATATTCAAACTACTTAGAAAATATTTTTTAAAAAAGGAAAAGAGAAGAACCAAAAAGTCTCACTACAATAAATCAGGAAAACACAAAAGTAAGCAGTTCTAAATGACAAAGACAAAGAAGGTTTAAGCCATGCAAAATGCAAAGAACAAAAAGGCAGAAGTAAGTCATTTCTTATCAGTAATTACAATGAATGTAAATGGATTAAATATTCCAAACAAAAGGCAGAGAAACACAGAACAGATTAAAAAAAAAAAGAAAAAAAAAAAAAAAACAACCATGAGCTATGGTTTTATATGCTTTTTTATATGTTTTTTTTACAAGAGTCACATCTTAAACGCAAGGACACAATAGGTCAAAAGTGAAAGGGTGGAAAAAAAATTACACGCAAATAAGAACCAAAAAGGACTTAGAGTGGCAATCTTAATATCAGACAAAGTAGACTTTAAGAAAAAAAACTGTCAGAAGAGATAAAGTTAGATATTATATAGTGATCAAAGGGTGAATTCATTAAATTGGTTTAACAATCATAAATACATATGCACATAACATCCAAAAAAAACAAAACAAAACTCACTGCCATCAAGTTGGATCTGACTTATAGCGACTCTGCCTTGGGTTTCCGAGGCAATATCACTACGGAAGTAGATTGCTCAATCTTCCTTCCAAAGAGTGGCAGGTGAGTTTGAACCTCAAACCTTCTGGTTAGCAGTCAAGTGCCTTAGGTACTACACTACCAGAGCTCCTTGTTCATAGATTGGAAGGCTTAATACTGTTAAGATACCAATACTACCTAAAGCAAACTTTAAGTTCAATGCAATCCCAATCAAAATTCCAACAGACTACTTCACAGAAATAGAAAAACTACTTCTCAACTTTATATAGAATTGCAAGAGGCCCCAAACAGCTAAAACAATGTTGAAAGAAGACAACAAAATAGGAGGACTCACACTTCCTGATTTTAAAATATACTATACTGGGACAGTAATCAAAACATTCTGTTCCATAACACTAATGGCAAAGTTCAACAAGATAGAAAATAACAAATGCTGGTGAGGATGTGGAGAGATTGGGACTCTCATACACTGCTGGTGGGACTGTCAAATGATACAACCACTGTGGAAAGCAGTATGGTGATTCCTTAAAAAGCTGGAATTAGAAATATCATTTGACCAGCAATCCCATTACCAGGTATATATCCTAAAGAAGAAAGATCCAGGACAAGAATGGATATATACACACCCATGTTCATCGCAGCACTATTTATAATAGCAAAAAGATGGAAACAACCTCTGTGCCCATCAACAGTAGAATGGATAACCAAAATATGGTACATACACACAAAGGAATACTATGCAACATTAAAGAATAATGTAGAACCTGCAAAACACTGCATAACATGGATGAACTTGGGGGACATTATGCTGAGTGAAATAAGTCAATCACAGAAGGACAAATATACTATTAGTTCATTACTGCAAAAAGTCAAGGAAAGGTTTATACATAGATGGAAACTTTCTTTGTTGGTTACCAGGGGTGGGAGGGGTGGGGAAGGAACACTGCAAAAGAAAAAAAAAAAAAGAAAGAAAGAAATTCATTTGACCCATGTCATTTAAGTTTTGGGTATTTCACTGTACATAAATTATATTTCAATGAAATATATTTTAAAAACAATAATTAAAAAAAATAATAAAGCAGTCTGGTACCAGTATAACAATACACACAGAGACCAATGGAATAGAATTGAGAGTCTAGAAATAAACTGTCACATCTATGGTCAACTGATTTTTGACAAAGGTGCTAAGTACATTCAATGGGAAAAGAACAGTCTCTTCAATAAACGGCATTGGGAAAGTTGCATTTCCAGATGCAGAGAAATGAAATAGGGCCTGTGCTTCACAATTTACACAAAAACAAGTTCAAAATGGACTAAGGACCTAAATATGCAAATTAAAACCATAAATTCTTAAAAGAACAAGCAAGGGCAACTATGTCGGGCCTAGTTTTCAATAATGGATTATTTAATAACAAAAGCACAAATAGGCAAAGACAAAATAAATAAATGGGACCTCATAAAAATTAAAAACTTTGTTCATCAAAAGACTTTACCAAAAAAATGAAAAGACAAGCAATCAACTGGGAGAAATCTTCAGAAACTATATACCCAGAAAGAATCTAATAATCAAAATACATATAAAACTTCAACCACTTAACAACAAAAAGACAAATAACGTAATCTTAAAATGGGCTAAGGACTTGAACAGGCACTTCTCCAAAGAGATCATTCAAATGACGACCAACTATATGAAAAGATGCTCAATGTCATTAGCCATCAAAGAGAGGCAAATCAAAACCACCACAAGATTCCGTTTCATTCCCACCAGGATGGCTAAGATTTAAAATAGAAAGAAAGAGAGAGAGAGAGAGAGAGAAGGAAAGAAAGGAGGAAATAACAATCGTTGAGAATATGGGGAAACTGGAACCCTTATCCACGGCTGGCAGGAATGCAAAATTGTACAATCAATGAAGAAAACAGTGTGGTGATTTCTCAAAAAACTAGAAGTAGAACTACCATGTGACCCAGCAATTCCACTCATAGTTATATACCCAAAAATTTGAAAGCAGAGACTAAAAAAGAAACTTGTACACCAATGTTCATTGCAGCATTATTCACAATAGCCAGAAGGTTGAAACAACCCAAATGTCTATCAAGAGATGAATGGAAAACAAAATGTGGTACACACATACAATGGAATACTACTCAGCTAGTAGGAGAAATGAAGTCTTGACACATATTAAATATGGGTGCAACTTGAGATGTTATGCTGAGTGAAATAGGGCAATCATGAAAGGATAATTATTGTGACCTCACTTACATAAAAAGACATGGAAAAGTAAATCTGTACAGACCAAAGTTCATTAGTGATTACTAAGAAGGGGGAGAGAGGGGAAAGAAGGGTTAACGGTAATAGAAAAACTGCACTAATTAAGAGGAGGGTTGCACAGCCAATTATTGTAAGTGCTGTCAATAAGCTGTATACCTGTAAAAAGCTAAATTGGCAAAAAATTGTGATAGATATATTTACAACTGCAAAAAAGGAAAGAAAGAAAAAGTAGCTGCTGAGGCTGCTTATGTACTATCAAACATCTTATGAGATTTGTCCCCTTGGCTTGCAGTGGTAGAGTTATGATCATGGCACATCCCAGTTAATTGGCCAAATAATGTGTTTAAAACCAAAAAAAAAAAAAAAACAAACTCACTGCCATCAAGTCAATTCTGACTCATATCGACCAATATTTATGGAAGTAGATTGCCCAGTCTTCCTGGTGGAGTGGCTGGTGGGTTTGAACCCCCAACCTCTGATTAGCAGTCAAATGCCTTAGGCACTACACCACCAGAGCTCCTAATAATGTGTTTGTTGTTGTTGTTGTTATTTGCCCGACTCATAGCTACCCCTCCTTGGGTTTCTGTTGCAGTATGACTACAGAAGTAGGAATGCCCAACCTTCCTTCTGAGGAGTGGCTGGTGGGTTTGAACAGCATGCCTTTTGGTTAGCAGTCAAGTGCCTTAGGCACTATGCTACCAGAGCTTAGTACCTCCTTATTTGTTCTGTAGTGCCTGGGGTCTTAAAAGCATGCAAGTGGCTATCCAAGGCACAACAATTAGTCTCTACTCACCTGGAGCAATAGGGGAAGAAGGAGAGTCAGGAATGGGATGAGGATATGGAATGTGTGGCTAATTGCCTGCATGAACAACTGTGCAATGAGACCAGAAGAAGTCAACAGTGCCTGGCTGCCATTACAGAACATTTGGATCAAATATTCCAGACAAGAATCCTGATCAAAAACGGGAATTTGTGTAACAGAATTTCAAATTCTCATGGACTTCAGACCTCCTGGAGCCATGAAGGGTGGATGAACTCCTAAAACTACTGCTTTGAGATAATCTTTAAACCTTAAACCAAAAACATCCCCTGAAGTCTTCTTAAAACCAAACAGCTCAGCATAACTAGTAAAAGAATGTCTACCTTAAGCATTATGCTCTTTTAGAACTATCTCTATGGTATCAAACTGACAATAGCAACTTGAAAGATTAGATAAGAACCTTAAGAGACAAGGAATTTATGTTAACAAGGGAGGAACAACTCAGAAAAGGAGGGTGAGAATGGTTGCACAACTTAGAAGAATGCTATCAATGTCAGAGAATTGTCCATGTAGAAACTGTTGAACTGGTTTATGTTTTGCTGTGCATATTCTCAACAACAAAATAAATAAAATATTCTCAACAACAAAATAATAAAATTTAGGAGAAAAATGAGAAAAAGGAAGAAGTTAAAATAAAATAAATCTACTCCACTGACAAAAACACGTTACTTACAGTTGGAAGCCCTAATTTTGCAGGCAAGCATATTTTGCATGATTTGGCAGGTTACAAACGAATACAAGAAGACAGCATCTGTCAAGTCCCTTAGGAAACCAGGCAGAACCAAATGTAATTCCTTACCTGAAAAACATAAACACAGAACACATATTAAAATTCAATCTTTATAATTTTATGTCTTTCCTAGGAGTTTAAGCCATGTGCTTAGTCAATTATGTCTTCTTCTCACGGCAGGTCAGCAACGCCGGGTAGATATTGAATTCTTAATTCAAAGAACGTATTTCCTTGATTCAAGATCATTTTTGATATCTACATTCCTGTTTAGGGAATATGTTTGACAAATGTATGAAATCACTGTATCAAACATGACTCAGTGCTGACAAAAATCATTAACAGTGTAATTAGTCAATTCAAGGACAAATCAATCTCAATCACCCACCCACCCAATGAACCCAGGATCACCACTTGAATATCCATCCATTTATTCAGCACATCCATTGGGCACAAACTCTATCTATTAATGACACAGACAGAAAACACACAATTCCAGCCATCAAGGACTTCAAAATATAGTACAGAAATAAACCATGCTTCAGTTTCTTCCATCTTCAATAGCCTATTGCTCAGAAAATAATTGTATTAGTTACCATGTTTTCTGCCTAGTCAATCATGAATTCAGTAAATACTTTCAGAACACATCTCTTTCCTAGGAATATGTGATACAGCAGCAAATAGAGTGCCAATCCCTATGCTTGGGGAACTTACAAGCTAGCATCAAATACAGATATTCCAGTACAATCATGCATGAGGAGTAGAAAAGGGGATCCAACCTAGTCTAGGGATTCCCTGGCTGGCACAAATGGTTAAGAACTCAGCTACTAACTGAAAGGTTCGTGGTTCAAATCCACCCAGAGGAACCTTGGAAAAAAGGCTGTATGATCTACTTTAAAAAAAAAAAATCACAGGCATTGAAAACTCTACAGAACACAGTTCCACTCTGAAACATCTGGGGTCACCACTAGTCAGAAGTGACTCAACAGCAACTGGTTTAGTTCTTTTGGTAACCATGTCTGGAGTCAAAGAAGGCCTTCTTGACCAGACAAGTCTAAACTGAGACCTAAGGGATAAATAGGAGTTAAAAAGCATTATTTAAGTGTTTGGGAGTGATTCTCAAAGCATAGTCATGCCCAAGGGGATCCACAAGTCAAAACTATTTTCTTAATAATACTAAGATGTCACATGCTCTTTTCACTCTCATTTTTTCATGAGTATACAGTGGCATTTTCCAGCAGCTACATGACTAATGGTATCACAACGGATTGAAGGCAGAAGCAGTTATGAGAATCCACACGTCTTCTATTAAGGCAGTACTCTAAGAGACTGGCAAAAATATATGGCAAGGTCACTCACTCTTCCTATTTAATGTTTTCTTTTGGAAAATATTTCATAAATATTACTAGGTTAACATGTAATGGGTAAGTTGTTATTTAAAATAAATTAACACACACACATAGGTATTGTTAATTCCACAGTGGTTGTAATAATGGACACCAAGGATTGTGACAGTGGCACAGGACTGGGCAATATTTTGGTCTTTTGTACATGGGGCTGCATGCATTGGAGCTGACTCTACAACACCCAACACCAATTTAAACTCAAACTGGTGATGCTGCAACGGGAGGCAGGGTCAGAAAGGCTGCAGCATCACAAATGAGGAAAGCTCAGTCTCCATGGAAGCAAAGGCTCCGGTTAAGGGCAGGCAGAACAAGAATGGCTCCAGGGATTGCTGAGGCTGGGGCACAAGCCACTAATTGAAAGCAGGGGGCTGAAACCAGCAGGCAAACACTACAACAAGATGGGCAAGCAAGTCATCAGGGAAAATGATGGCCGAGGACCGTAAAGTAACTGTCCTGTACTATAATTCTGGTCACTTTGTTGATCCAAGAAGGTACAGACACCAGAACATGAAAGGAGTTCAAAAGGAAGGTACACATGTAATGAAGGGGTTGGCAAAAGAGGCTCTTAAAAAAGGGATAAATACGAGATCCTGCATAGAGAGGGAGAACAATGTGGAACAAAACTCAAAATCATTTGGAGGCAAAAAAAAAAAAAAGAAGGTGGGGACCAGGTTTGCTGGTCCAATAGAGCCTGGTGAAACCACTGAGAGTATGGCCCCTAGCTGCCCTTCAGGTCTGGGATTGAACCCACACCTGTGGTTTCCAGCCAAACAAAGAACAGGCAAGTGAGTTAAACATTTACCTCAAGTAGACACACACCCTGGAGAGAACAATCATGGGAGAAGGAAGGGCTGCTTATGCACAGGGAGACAGCTCAGGGCACAGAAGAATATGGAGGGATGGACACTGGGAAGAGGTAACTATGGGGAGGAAGTGGGAGGGGAGCTGTTGCATTGTAAATTTTGGTCAATGACATGAGACAAAGTATATGTGAACTGCTGTATGAAAAGTGAATTTACTCTGTAAATCTTCACCCAAATCAAAATAAAATTAAAAATAAAATAAAAAAATAAAAAAGGGATAAAGGAACTGGGATTCATACATATGGGGAAAAGAAAGAGATGTTTAATACTGCTGTCCAAGTAGAGGCACATTCCTTGCTGAGGGAAAAAAAAAAAAAAAACCTGTCATTAATCATATTAACAAACTGGAGACTAACAAATTAGTGAATTAGAGAATGATTTTATAAAGTTTATAAAAGACCCAACATGGTTCCTCTAAATTGTGGTTAATTTATTTAATACATATGGCTTCTGTGCATTTTAGAAACACATGCAATGCAATTAGTGACTTTGGGGGTCAGAATTAATTTGAAATTTGCTATGTAGATCAATATTTCTCCAAAGGTGGTCAAGGACTAGCCTGCATCTCCCCTATTGAGGTTTTTGTGGAAAATGCACATTCTAAGGCCCAATCAACACCTATTAATTACCTCAGGATCTTCAGATGCAAAGAATTTGCATTTTTCACAAGCTCCTCCAAGGCTATTTTACACACATTGAAATTTGAAAGCCACCAAGGAAAAGCAAGTAGACCTTGAAGGAAGGGCTCTCAAATGTTCAACTGCTTTCAGCCAATATAAGAAATAAAGTACTACTTGGTGTTTTTGTAGCAAAAGAAAGCATTTTGAAATAATATGGACCATTAGTTGTTGAAATGAGTTATGAAAGGAGCTTGTAAAAACTTCTAAATCTTCCCTGTATAAGATGTAGTAGGCAAGTTATTTAACCTCGCTCCTCTCAAGCCTCAGTTTTCTCATCTTTAAAATGCAGATTAAAAATCATTTCGTAAATCTATTATGAGGATTAACCCAGCTCATACATGTACTATGTACACAGTACCTGGCACATAGAAACTGCCTAGTGAGTATAAGTTATAACTATTTGAATAAAATGTTTGATTATTATGGGATAATTAACACTGCCATTAAAGAGAGGAGATCAGAGCCAAACTCTCTTCCTGCCCTTAAATTTCATTACTCTAGCTCTGACTGAAATAAACGTATACACCCTTCAGCAGGAAGCGTCTCATGAAGGAAGAAACAAACTGTGCTGCCCCCTGCTGGACAACAGAGCATTAACTGAGAGAGAGGGACTCTGAGAGATAGAGAGAGATGTTTGTGGCACGTGAGCCAGGCTGATGCACTCACAGTATACAGGGTCAGCTTCAAAGAGTAAACAGTGTCTCCCTTTGTCTACTTTGATGTCTCTTTTCAGTCTAAGATTATGATGTCGTGCTGACCTTCAGAGAAAAGGGCACAACTCTACACAGTTCTAATAAGCTGTTTTCTAAAAAACATTTCCCAGACGCTAGCGGTACTTCTTACCAAGAGGACAAGACGATGATTGTGTCATTTTAGTAATAAATAGCCTTAGGACAGGGAAAGATGACAAACACAGTTTCCAAATGTCACTGGAAATGGTCTTTGCAGGCATCACTGAGTCAAATATGGACAGTATGTGGATAAGGGATGTAAATGTGTGTTTCTATGGGAGTATCTGTGTGTGCATTTGTTATTGTTCGATGCCACCAAGGTGATTCCAACTCATGGAAATCCCATGTGTGCAGAGCAGAACTGTTCCATTGGGCTTTCAAGTCTGTGACCACCAGCCTTTTCACTAGCAGTTGAATGTTTAACCATTTGCACCACCAAAAGATGTATTTGTGTGTGTGTGTGTGTGTGTGTGTATTATACACGCACACACATATATGTAAATGAAAATACTTAAAAATTTTATACTCAAGGCCATGCAATAGTTTTATAGCTTCAAAGAAGATCTATAATATTTGAAAGCAAAAGACCTTATTTTTCACCAATCTTTAAAAATTTCCTCTTTTATTCTGTTTAGTTTTTTACAAACACAGAATTCTTTATGGAAGAGTTTAAAAAGGTTATTTGTACCTTTAAGATCTGAATTCAAAATTCAGGTTCTTTCATTTACTTGAATATGATCTTAGGCAAGTCTCTTAATCTCTCTCAGCCTTAATTTTCTCCTTGTACAAAATGAGTGAAATGTTGACCTAGGTTTTTTGTGAGGAATAAATGAAATAATGTATGGGAAAGTGCTTTATAGATGTAAACCAAAAGCATTAAATGTAATGTACAGTCAAAATTAATAGCATAAATAATCTAAAATGGTTGCTGTCTACAAATCTTTAGAGATGATATTGTCAAGTTATAACTGGAACTCCACAGGTTCAATTTCTAAGCATAAAGAGCCAAGTTATAAAAGTGATGGTGTCACATAGGTGTCTAATTTGGGCTGCAAACAAGGCCTTAATGTGTGTAAAAGAAAACTAGGGGCAGAAAGCACAAGTTTGCACAATGGCACTACACCAAAAATGGTGGAAATCGATGTAAGATCAGTGAAAGTCAATATATCCTGAATTAAAATTGAGAACCTGAAATCTATAGAGTAGCATTTCCAAACACACAGATGCTCAGCTGAGATTGTGAGGCCTACTTTGGACCACCTGTCTAGACTATAGTTCATCGAATCTGTGACAGATGTTGCCACCACTACCTTATAAGTAAAACCAAAGGAAAAATACTAATACAAAATGCTTTCACAATTTTAGCTCACTGAATCTTAACACACACACACACACACACACACACAACAACAACAACTAAAAACTAGTAATGATTATTATCCCCATTTTATTCTTGAAATAACTAATCATTAGAAAAATAATTTATACAAAGCTATACAGCTAGCAAAGAGCTCTGGTAGCATGGTGGTTAAGAGTATTTGCCTGCTAACCAAATGGTCAGCAGTTCGAACCCACCGGCTGCTCCATGGGAAAAAGATGAGGCAGTCTGCTCTATAAAGATTTACAGCCTTGGAAAGCCTATGGGGCAGTTCTACTCTGTCCTATAGTGTCACTGTGAGTAGGAATGGACTTGATGACACTAGGTTTTGTTTTGGTTTTGGTTTATACAGCTGACATGAGGCAGAGACTAGCAGGTAGATGCCAAAGTCCATTCTTTTAAACAGCACACAAAACTATCTCATTGGGAGTAATATCCAGGAAGAAAAGAAAAATTTAAATTCTAGGAAAAGCCTAGGGACCCAGAACTTGACAATCACCTACATTCAAACTCACAGGCATGAGAAATGACCACATGGATGGGGACAATTTTGAATAGACATGGAGTCTAACTGTTGGTTAACTTAATTTGCCCACCACGTCAGTTATAACCAAATGATCTTCTGTGCTGATTTGAGGATTATTCCTCCCATAGAACTTTCTTTTCATCTCACCTTTTTTATTGTTCACAAGAAATCTATTACACATTGTATATTGCTTTAATACAGAAGCTATTTACCGTTTATTTGAAAACATGAAAGCAAAATTCAAAATTCCCACCTATTGCTGAGGGACAGGATTTTGATTATCTCCACAAAGAATGAATCAACCAAATATGCCAGGATGTGATATAAAAACAATAGTGCATTAAAAATTAATTTCCATTTCCATTCAAGTGACAGTCAAAAAAGGAGAAAAAACAAAGAGCTAATTAGTGACTAAGTGGGGGGAAAAAACTATTTAAACTATCTATCAAGGCCTTATTAATATTCAGAGCCCGTAAAAACATACTCACCCAATTTTATGCTTACTCTCTTGTTTTTGACCTGAGATTTTTATATTCGTCAATATTTTTCAAGAAAAAGAGAGTGCACCTAATAAAATACTCATTATGGAAGCTTGTGAAATAACTCTCTTTATGATGCTGTAGAGCCCGCCTTTTAATCAGTGCCAGTTTGAAAAGCAATGTCTTAAGCAGAACAGTTTTGTGTGAATAGTTTACTTTTCCTCCCCCCACAAGACAGGGTAAGGTCTGGGCAACTGAAAGAAGCCAAATGTTGAAGATGGCCCTCAGGGTTTTCAAATATTTTATTCTCATTATTTCAAATTAATATGCTTGTTACAGATCAACATATCAACAGATCAAGTTCCTAGTAAATCAATTTGGACAGTAAGTAAATTTGAGGCTAGATCCATTTGGAATACCTATCAGCTGAATGCTGTTTTCCACATCCTAAATTCCATGTTTCCATACAGAGTATCTTCCATATAAACCCACTGCCGTTAAGTTGATTCCGACTCACAGCAACCTCCATTGGCTTTCCAAGATAGTAAATCTTTACAGCAGTAGATTGCCCAGTCTTGCTTCTGTGGAGAGTGACTGGTGGATTTGAACCACCAACCTTCTGGTTAGTAGTCAGATGCCTTAGGCACTGTGCTACCAGAGCTCTTTATCATCCATGTAAAGACAGGGGAAAATGGACAAACCACTTAAACACCTATTACTCCCTAAACAGTGTATTTATATTATCACAATTAACGCTCACAACAATTTAACCATGGAAGAAGTTCTCTTTTTTTTTTTTTTTTTTACAATTAAAGAGCTTTGCATGGGTAAGTAATTGGGTTGGGGTCATGGGAGTATCTGTCCAGGCCTGCCCATGCTCTGGGCCCTGTTCCCATGGGTAGAGTTGTACAAGAAGCAAGAAAGGAATATAGGTAGTATTAGATTTTGTTTCTTCTAAGAAAACATAAATGAGGCCCAAGAACACCACTAAATATATTTATAGCCTGTAGGAAGGCTAGCATAATGCTTTAATGGTTTCTCATGTGAACAATGAAATTTACTTACCTACAATCAAGTAATAGCAAAGCTATTCTGCAATTACCATAATTATTAAAATAAAATCTCATTAACCTTGTGCCAACTTATTTCAGATAGCACCAATTCGAGAAAACTATTACCCCTGAGGCAAGTATATGCATTATTATGCTGTAATACAAACACTGAATAATCTGAACCAGGTAATTCAAAATCTGTCATTTCTAATTTTGCATTTCAAATTGATAAAGTTTTGACATTATCACTTCTCCACTAAGCTTGTGAATAAGCTCTCCTGTTGAATCTTCATAAGAATTTCAATTTTCACAATGAAAGATTCCAAAGATACTCTTATTCTGGGAACAACTATACAATGTTCATGAAGTTAAAATAGTTAATGTGTGGAAATTCATGTATTTCTCTTTTTCTCAATTTAGTTTCTTCCCTGACCCCTCCTCTCCACTTGCTGGAAAGAAAAGGGATAATCTGATGTGGTTTTCTTCCACTAGTGACCCTGAATAGGAGCTTTGGTAGCATAGTGCCTAAGGCACTTGACTGTTAACCAGAAGGCTGGCGGTTCAAACCCACCAGCCACTCCTTGGAAGGAAGATGAGGCAATCTACTTCCGTAGTGATACTGCCTCGGAAACCCAAGGAGGGGTCACTATGAGTCGGGTCCCACTTGACGGCAAAACAACAACAATAACAAGTGACCCTGAATAGAAAAGGAGTTCAAATGCAAGCTTCATTCCACTGGGGAACAGGACTCGTTGGGAGGAAATTGTGCACACTTTTTGTGCAGCATGCAAATAGAGCTTAAATGGTGGTGCATGATGCAATGATTGAAAGCAAAATCTTCAAGTGTTGAGGAGCTAGAGAAGCCAGAAATTTGTAATAAGAACGATCAAGGATTTAGTAATTATGAATTCCCTTAAAAAACTCATAAAAACGTGAGTAAAGGTCAAAATTCTTGGTGGCAGCTTGCATCTTTGAATGCAACACTGCTCCCAGACGGGACAACAGGAGCACAGCTTTACAAGCATTAGCCATTTGTCCAGTACTTGCTGTCAGCAGAGGGCTCAAAATACAAGCTTTCCATAAGCATCTCTGAAAATCCTCAAATACACTGTACTTGATACTTTGTCCACACATCCCTATGTGACGCAGTTTGCATTCAACTATTAACCTAAAAGATTTGCAGTTTGAACCTATCCCAGTGATACCACATAATAAAGGCCTGGGGACCTGCTTCATCAAGATTACGGCCAAGAAAATCCTATGGGATAGTTCTGCTCTGTGGCCACGTTGCATGGCCATGAGTCAAAATCAACTTGATGGCAAAAGGCTTGGTCTTTGCTTTGGGTATTTTGCCCACAGTGCATGCTTTGAAATGAATTACAGTGGCATAGTTTATTCCTATAAATTATGTGTGTGTGTGTGTGTGTTCTTAAAATCAGGATCATATTTTCAAGTGACACATTTTGAGGTCATCATCATTAGATATTCTTCTCGTCAGAGCATAGTATTCAGAAAACAGA
The DNA here is from genome assembly GCF_000298275.1 of Orycteropus afer afer. Lineage (NCBI taxonomy): Eukaryota > Metazoa > Chordata > Mammalia > Tubulidentata > Orycteropodidae > Orycteropus > Orycteropus afer. Next base: position 4,509,384 of record NW_006921788.1, read on the forward strand.
GCTAAAATGAAAGCTATAGAAGACATCATGTCTACATTTCAGAATTAACTAAAATGAAATAATTCCCATGGATACAGACACACCATCATACCAGTAGGACACTTAATTCCATCCTTGATGGAAAATACAATCCCTTTGGTACTGAGGAATTTATAGCTAACCTTCAAATTTTAAAACATTTCAATTGAAGAAAATAAACAACCTTAAAACCATACAGAAATAATTCTTTTACACACACTTAAGAAGACTTAAGAATCTCATAATTAATCATAGCTCCAGGTTGTTACATTTCTGAATACAAAGTTTACAAAATCATTTAAGAGCACTTCTCAAGTGATGTAGCTTCCCATTTGCTACTTTTTAACAGTAACTTGGACAGAAAACAATAAAACACATTTGATTATCTATGTTGCATAGGAGCTCTGGTGGCGTAGTGCCTAAGGCACTGAGTTTGAACTCACAATAACCATTGGTTTATCATCATTATAGAGAACCAAAGAACCCCCAAACTAAAACCAAACTCACTGTCATCAAGCCAGATCCGATCCATAGAGACCCCTCCTTGGGTTTCTGAGGCAGTATCACTACGGAAGCAGATTGCCCAATCTTCCTTCCAAGGAGTATCTGGTGGGTTTGAACCGCCAGCCTTCTGGTTAGCAGTCAAATGGTTAACACACTTAGCTGCTAAAAGAAAGGTTGGAGGTTCAAGTTCACCCAGAGTAGCCTTGGAAGAAAGGCCTGGTGATCTACATCTGAAAAATCAGCCATTAAAATCCCTACAGATGTGGACCTGAGTTACTGGGTCTGAAGGCTCAGGGCCTTAGTCTTGGGGGACATCTAGGTCAACTGGCATAACACAGTTCATAAAGATGCGTTTCTACATCTGAACATGGTAAGTAGCATAGGGGGCCTTTAAAAGCTTGCCAAACCAGAAAACAAAACTCACTGCTATCAAGTTGGATTCGACTCATCGCGACCCTTCCTTGGGTTTCCGAGGTAGCATTACTACGGAAATAGATTGTCCAACCTTCCTTCTAAGGAGTGGCTGGTGGGTTTGAACCGCCAGCCTTCTGGTTAGCAGTCAAATGCCTTAGGCACTACGCTATCAGAGCTCCCTAAATGGACAATTGCAAGCTTTGTTCTCTTTCCATCTGGGGCACAAGAGGGTGAAGGAAACCAAAAATTCAATTAGTCCACAGAACTAATGGCCCACAAGAAGCATATCCCCCTCTAGCCTAACGTTAGAAGAACTATGTGGTGCCTGGCTAACTACCTACCACTCTGACCAGGGATGTAATAGAAGGTCCCTGTGAAAATGGGATAAAAATGTAGAACAAAATCCAAATTCTGAAAAAAAAAGATAAGACTTACTGGACTGATAAGAGACTGGAGGAACTCCCAAGACTATCACCCTAAAAACCCTTTAACTTGGAACTGAAGCCACTCCCAGAGTGGCTATTCAGCAAATAATAGATTGGTCTGTAAAATAAACAGTAACACTCATGAGGAATGTGCTCCTTACAGCAATAGCTATATGAGACCAAACAGGCACCATGTGCCCAAAAGCAAAAATGAGAAGGCAAACAAACAAACCAACAAGCAAACACCACAAACCCTATGGAGCACAGTTTTGCTTTGACACGCACAGAGTCACCATGAATCTGAAATGACTAAAAGGCAACCGTTTTTTGCTTGTTTATAGAAATCCAAAGGTCGGGGGTAGGGGTGAGTTTTAATGGAAGAGACTTCCCAAAATTTGAAAACAAAATACCCCATTGCAGTTATACAGAGGAGCTCATGGTGGCTCAGTGGTTAAGTCTTGGCTGCTAACCAAAAGTTTGGCAGTTCAAACCCATCACCTGCTCCAGAGAGAAAGATGTGGCAGTCTGCTGCTGTAGACTATAGTCTTGGAAACCTTATGAGGCATCCTATAGGGTCACTATGGGTCAGAATCAACTTGATGGCAATGGGTTTGGGTTTTAGGTAGCTATATAACCACTTGATAAGTTTTTTTTTTTTTTGGAAAAAGTAGTATTAATTAAATACCTGTAAATAAAACTATATCCTCCTATTGACTTAAGCCATCTTTGCAGAAGTGTTTAACATGACCCCCTCCCCCCCCCCCCAAAAAAAAAAACCTCACTGCTGTCAAGTTGATTAAATCTCTCTTCCTTGCGTTTCTGAGGCGGTATCACTACAGAAGTAGATTGCCCAGTCTTTCTTCCAAGGAGTGGCTGGTGGGTTTGAACCGCCAGCCTTATGGCTAGCAGTCAAGTGCCTTAGGCACTATGCCACTGGAGCAAAGGGGCAACAAACTGCTTCAGGTTTTAGGTTCCTCTCAAAGTCTCTGCCACCTGACCCAATAAAAGGAAGCCTAAGTGAATGGTCCCTGGTTTATAAGTCAAGATTTTCAACATTTGATATATAAAGCCTGATTGATATCAAAACACATGAATCACCTAATTTCCCTGGAAAAATAATGACAGACATTCTGCTCTGGGGGATACTTCTAAGCACTTATTCTCTTGGCAGGAACTTCTCTCAAGAAGGACCAACTTGAGAGGCCCACCTCTGTGATGCCTCATCACCTTGCACACACAGAGCTCTGAGGCACCTGAAATGCAGAAGCCTAATTAAGTGGGTCCCACCTAAAAAAAAATGACACTTTCTGACTTCAAGAGTTTATTGACTCTTGAGGAGATGAATCTACCAGTGCTAGTTGAGCCTTTCCTGAGAGGCACAGAAAGGATCTCCTAAAATAGAACTGTCGAACCAATCACCTTCCCATAGCAAGAAAACAAAGCAGAGTATCTAGCAGGAGAAACAGAGGCTTAAAAGAAAAGCAAAGGGAAGGGAAAGAAAATGACTATTAGTCCTTTTCAAAGGTGCTTACTGCTATTGCTTTCATTCTATTCCAAACTTTCTAAATATTAGACATCCACTCTATCTCACCCCTCTTCCTCTTAATCAGCTGGAGCTCACTGTTGAGAATGGCACTCTTGAAATGCCTGGGAAAAAATCCTCTGTTGTCTGCAGTGGCCCAGGTTTGGCAAACCATCTAGATGGACCCATGACCACATTTTATGTGACCTGCAGTGTATTTAATTTTAAGTGACTTAATTGGCAATACATAGTCCCAAAGCAGTGGTTTTCAACTAAGGGTGATTATGCTCCCCAGAAGACAACTGGGAATGTCTGGAGACATTCTTGATGGTCACAACTGGGGTAGGAGTATCCTATTGACATTTAGGGAGTAGAGACCAATGATGCTGATAAATGTGCTACAAGGCACAGAACAGCCCTTAAAACAAGTATGTGGCTTAAAATGTGTACAGTTCAAGGTTGAGAAATACTGTCCAAGAGAAATGAATTCTAGCATTCTTGATGCCTTCACTCATTAAAAACAGCACTTCTCAAAAAAGCCAAGTTCCTCACTAAACCTCCTCATCAGCTCAAATATACACTTGTAAGAAATGTGAGCAATATGCACATATTTAATTATTTCCCATGTTTAAAAAATAAGACATCCAATGGACACATATAGTTGTGAATGTTAGTAGAGTACAAAATTTCAATTCATCTAATACTTGAGAGTTGTCTCCAACATGACCTCTTTGATACCTGAGCACCACCGCATGGAGGAGAACTGTTACATCCATTGTGCAGAAAAGCAAAGAGCTTCAGGGAAGGAAAGCAGATTGTCTGCATCTCCCCAACTGGTGAACATGAGAGCAAGGATCTGAATCAAATCCCTAAGTTTGCTGTTCTTCCTCATACTGCATACATGATGCTCCCTTTCAAGAGAGTTTTTAAAATACAAAACTGAGCTGCTAACATGGTGACATCCTCAATACCAAATAGTCACAGATGTGACTTAATCTGTTTAAGTCTGCTTCCTGGGTTGTACAATGGGGATCTGTTGTGAACAGCAATTGAGATGACTCTTTTAGAGCCTTTAGGTCTATGCTTGGCACAAAATGATGACCTCTCTACAAGAACAAGTTGCTGCTATTGTATGTATTATAGGTTTCCAGGCCAATGCATGGAATTATAACAGAACAACATTTGAGCAAGCAATCAAGAAGTTGGGTTAGGAAACTCAATCTCAAAAGCAACAATTGCCAAATATGTACCGAGAAAGGAGCAGAAGGGAGAAAAGAAGGGGTTGCTTTCAGGTTACATGCAGTACAAGGTCAAACAAACAGAAGTCTTGAATATCCACCTATATTTTCTTTTCTGCTATTAAAGTCACAAAAGGCAAAAAAGGTCTTGATTTCAAAGTCAGGGCACAAAACTACAGCTGACAAGACTGTAGAGACCTTTGTTGCAGTGAAAGTACTCAAGTCTGTAATTCCCCATTTAAAGGGATTCTGAATAGTTGAAATAGATTCAGAAATGGAGTTCATCTTCATATGAGTGACATGGGATAGAAATCAAAAGTGAGAGCTCTAGCTACATGACGATGAGACCAGAAGGACTAGATGATGCCTGGCTTCCAGTGTGAACCTCTAGGAGGGGAATTGATGTAGGAGATCCTGGATAGAGTAGGACAATATGGAACAAAACTCAAAATCATTTAAAAAAAAGAAAAAAGACTAGGTTTACTGGTCTGATAGAGCCTGGTGAGACCTGTGAGACTGGCCTCTAGCTACCCTTCACTTCTGAAACTGAACTCACTCCTGTGGCTTCTAGCCAAATAACAGATGGGCATATAGGGTGAACACTTATACCAGGTAGATACAGCCCTTCAAATGATTAGTCATGGGAGAACAGAAGGGCAGTGTTTGTACAGAGAGACAGCTCAAGGTACAGGAATGCACAGGAAAAAAGGACACAGGGAAGAGGTAACTATAGGGAGGAAGTGGGAAGAGAGCTGTGGGGAATTGCAGTCAATGTTATGAAACAAAATGTGTATGAACTGCTGTATGGAAAATGAATCTGCCCTGTAAACTTTCACTCAAATCACAATAAAACTTACATATATATATATATATATATATATATATATATATATTAGGGATCTATAATTAGGAAGCCTAGGTTCAAATCTTAACTTACTAACTTAACTTTAGTTAACTTTGACTAGTTTTTACTAGTGTTGACCAGTGAAAAGTTGCAAACCTTTGATAATTCTCAGTTTCCTTTGTTTTTGTAAACACAAAATCTCAACATATAAAATCTACCTCAAAATTAGAGAAAGAACCCTCATGCTTGAGCTGTCAGAAGCTTCTTATAAACAAAGCTTTGAAACGAGGGGTAAAGATACATATGAAATTGTCTTTGAGTGTGGAGAGCTTGCTTGTCATTTTAAACACATGTAGAGTATACAGGAAGGAGCCCTGATGGCACAGTGGTTAAGTACTCAGTCACTAATCAAAAGATTGGAGGTTCAAACACCAGCCTTTATGCAGGAGAAAGATGTGGCCCTCTGCTTCTGTAAAGATTTACAGCCTAGGACACCCAATGGGGCAGTTCTACTCTGTTCTATAGGGTTTTTATGAGTCAGAATCAACTTGACAGCAATGAGTTTAGGGAGTGTAAAAAGAAAGGACAACTGGTAGCACAATGGTTAAGCACTCAGCTCTTAACTGAAAGGTCAGTGGTCTAACCCACTACAGTATCTGTGGAGAAAAGACCTGGCAATCTGCTCTCATAAAGATTATAGCCTAGGAAACCCTATGAGGCAGTTCTAGTCTGTCATGTATGGTTGCTATGAGTTGGAATTAATTCAGTGGCTAACAGTGTATGCAGACAGATGACCTGAACACAGAATCAGGGACCCCAAACACTGAAATAAGCTGATATTCCAAGGTAAAAGCCAGCACTTCTCCATATATGCAGCTACTTAATGGAAATAACATACGTGATTTGAAACCCTCTACTTATATTGGCTTTTACTGGAAAGTTGAATTTTCCATGAATCCCTGGGGTGTAGGAGGCAAAAAATGGTATGTTTTGGGAAATGAAGCTTTTAAACATCACAACTCCTCAGCCATACAACTACACCATCTAATCACAAAATAAATTACAGAGGAATAATTATTGGACAGAAGAGAAACAGAAGAGCCCTGCACAGCTAGAGAAGGCAAATGAAGTCAAATTAAGAACACTATTAGACATTTTTATTAGGAATAAATTCTATTTCCAATAGACTTAGGAGGGGTCCTGTCAAGTACAGACCCTTCAGAACTACAGCAAAACGCCAAATCCTGATGTTGTTAAGCCACTTCCCATTGTAATTACATGAAGTTTCATTTATAACCTCTCAAAATGCTTTTATGCATGTCTCTTTTCTAGTGGCAAAGGCAGGGAGGTTAAGAGGAGAGAGCCATTTTGTTTCAAATAAGCCACAAACTGAATACACAATGCTTCAAACACAGGCTTTATGCCGTTAGTCAGCCTGCTCCTCATTAACCGGCCCCAGATGAGCCTGAATGCACAATTCAGTGGCAATCACAAGGAACAGATGGCCATGATGGCTGCAGGTAAAACTGATTGTTTTTGCCTCTCAGTACCACTTGGTAGCGAAGGTGATCTGTTTCCTCTCAACTCCTTCCTATCAGGATTCTGAGCTCCCAAGCGCTTGTGAAAACAAGTCATGTATGGGGATGGTGCTTCAAGAGATGAAAAATGGTCCTGACGTGAGGAAGAACTACGTTTTTCATCTTGTTCTTAAGTGGGCCTAGAAAGGCACAAAGTGAAGAGTGCTTAACCCATTAAGACCCATGCCTCAAAAGAACAGACTGGGATATGAACTTAGATGGCCACAAAGTTTCCAGGAGGTTAACAGGACAGCTGTGGAACTTCCCCCTTTTTTTCTTTCCAATAAGTCACTACCATTTATCCAGAGCTCACAATATTCTAAAATGATTACACTTTGACAGGTAACCCACTGCCATCGAGTCAATTCCAACTCACAGTGATCCTACAGGACAGAGCAGAACTGCCCCGTAGAGTTTCAAAGGCCGTAAATCTTGATGGAAGCAGACTGCCTCACTTTCCTCCCATGGAGTGGTTGGTGGGTTCGAATTACCAACCTCTTGGTTAGCAGCCAACAGCATAACTACTGCACCATCAAGGCTCCTTTCAATAAGTAAAAGCCACCTTAAATACACAGGTCCTTTTAGGCAGGTAATCCATGGACAATCAAGGCAGGTAATCCATGGACAATCACAGCTCAAGTGGTTCCTTTTTCTCTTACCAGCAAACATCACTATTACAACGTGGGAGATAGGCTCCACTGGCAGCTACTTGCATGTCTGTTTCTCTCTCCTCACAATCTGAAATTCTAAACAGTGGTTGGAGATAACGGATGGTAGGGAAGAGATACATACAGCAGAGGGGACTCCCATAGTATTTGTTCACTCTCCAAAAATTGGCCTCTCTTACGAATCTCATTGTTAGACCAGAAGAACCAGATGGTGCCCAGCTACCACTGTCAACCACTTGGAGGGAGATCTATGTAAATCCTGGATAGAGTGGGAGAACAATGTGAAACAAAACTCAAAATGTTTTTTTTAAAAAAAGGACCAGGTTTGCTTGTCTGATAGAGGCTGTTGGAACCCCTGAGACTATATAGCCCCTAGCTGCCCTTCAAGTCTGGAACTGAACCCACTCCTGTGGCTTCCAGCCAAACAAAAGAGTCATATGAGTTGAACATCTACATTAGGTAGATCACACTCCTTGGAGAGGTCAATATCAGGAGAATAGAAAGGCTGTGTAGGCACAGGGAGAAAGCTCGAGGGGCAGGAGTGCATGGGAGGGAAGGACACAGGGAAGAGGTGACTATGAGGAGGAAGTGGGAAGGGAGCTGTCGCATTGTGGGAGATTAAAGTCAACGTCATGAGACAAAGTGTATGTGAAAAGCTGTATGGAAGATGAATTTGCTCTGTAAAATTTCACCCAAATCACAGTATTTTTATTTTTATTATTTTTAATGAATGTTGTGCATTTAAGAAAACAAAAGGAAGTTCCGGCAAGATGGCAGACTAGGCAGAAGGACTGCACAGACCCTCTTCAACAAAGAAAAGGGAAACCAATTAACACAGACACAGAAGAT
>NW_006921788.1:4525604-4526836 GCF_000298275.1 Orycteropus afer afer
AGCATAAATATTTAGGGAGCTCTGGTGGCATAGTGCCTAATGCATCTGACTGCTAACCAGAAGGCTGGTGGTTCAAACTCACCAGCCACTCCTCGAAAGGAAGATTGAGAAGTCTACTTCTGTAGTGATACTGCCTTGGAAACCCAAGGTGGGGTCTCTATGAGTTGGATCCAACTCAATGGCAGTGAGTTTTTTGTTCGTTTGTTTGTTTTTCAGCACAAATATTTAGCAAATACTAAAACAATGGCAATGAAGGAAGTGATACTACAATTCATAAACAAAATGAGCTCAGCACAGAAAATTACATGAAATAAAGGAATCAGTAACACCATGAAAAACCACATAACAAAATGACAGCAACAAATTCATACTTGTCAATAATTACATATCCAACAAAGGACTTATCTCTAAAATTTACAGAAAATTCCAACACCTCAACAACTAAAAGATTAACAATCCAACTGAAAAATATGCAGAAGACATGAATAGACAGTTCACCAAACAGGCCAGCAAATACATGAAGAAATGCTCATGATCATTAGCCATCAGAGAAATACAAATCAAAACAACAATGAGATACCATCTCACCCCAGCACTGATGGCAAATTTCAACCAGACAGAAAATAACAAATGCTGGGGAGGATGTGGAGAGACTGGGACTATCATACACTGCTGGTGGGACTGTCAGATGATACAACCACTGTGGAAAGCAGTATGGCAATTCCTTCAAAAGTGGGAATTAGAAATACCATTTGACCCAGTAATCCCATTACTAGGTATGTATCTTAAAGAAGTGAGAGCTAGGACAAGAACAGATATACACATACCCATGTTCATCATAGCACTATTTAAACAGTAAAAAGATGGAAACAACCTATGTGCACATCAACAGAAGCCTGGATAACCAAACTATGGTACATACACACAATGGAATACTACGCAATGTTAAAGAATAACATAGAACCTGAGAAACACCACATAACATGGATGAACTTGGAGGACATTATGCTAAGTGAAATAAGTCAATCACAGAAGGATATAGTATTAGTCAATTATTATAAAAAGGAAAGGTTTTTATATGGAAGGAAACTTCCTCTGTTGGTTACCAGAGGTGTGAGGGGAGGGGAGGGAACACAGCAAAAAAAGAAAAAAAAATGCAATGAACCATGTCATTTTAGTTTTGTGTATTTCACTGTACATAAATTATATTTCAATAAAGTATATTTTTTTAA
>NW_006921788.1:4526936-4534836 GCF_000298275.1 Orycteropus afer afer
ACCAGAAGGCTGGCTATTCAAAACCACAAGCCACTCCTCAGAAGGAATTTGGGCAATTAAAAAAAAAAAAACTGGTAAAACAAAGGTCATGTCCCTCAATGAAGTTTTTTTTTTTAATCACTGTTTTGCTTTACTAGAGCACAATGAAAGTACGGAAATCTTAGAACACATTTTTTAAAAACAAATCACTCCTGAAGAGTTCAAATAATACTGAGGTATGGAGTAGCATGACTTTATTCACATCTACTAAATAAATAACAAAGACAAAACACGTCATTTCCCCAGCTGTACAGCAATGGGAGCCTAAGGAAGAGCATAAAGGAGTCTGGGCTTGGACTCTCTTGAAGTTTAATGTATAACATCACTGCTAGAGAAAATACTATAGTGGCACTATTTTATAAAAATCATTATCTTGTGGAAAATGTGCCAGGGAAATGTGTTTCTTTAAAAAAAAAAAAGAAAGAAAAGAAAGAAAAAACAAGGTCCATATAATCATTTCCCTCTTTTAGCTCAAGGCAAATTTTCCACTGTCATCTTACTGTAATCCACTGGGATTCTGACAGATCATATGTATCCAAATTCAATGTTCAGAAATACTTGAAACTTCAAACAAAAGCCTCTTAGTAATTAAAAAAAAAAATGCTGCAGAGTCGAGTCCAATTATTGGTTGCCCCATATACTATGTCAGCGCACAGCTTGTGCTCCATAAGATGTTCATGGCTGACTTTTTTTTTTTTTTCCATTTGGAAGTAAATCACCAGGTCTTTCTTCTGAGGCACCTCTGGGTAGACTCAAACCTCCAACCTTTCAGTTAGCAGCCAAGAGCATTAACTAAATCGATGTTTATCAGCTTTAAGGCCAACAACTCCTTAACAAAAAGCAATGTCTTAAGCGTGCGAGGGAGAGGGGGGTATCACAAACTTTTAACTCAATATTTGCATTATCGCTGAAGAGAAAGAATAGGAAAGATTCCTTAAACTGTCCATCCACAGATGATGATATCATGTCTTACTAATTTCCAAACAGAAACCAAACTCACTGCCATCTGTGTTGTGAAAACAAAAGCACCATTAAAAGACAGTGCTGAACTAATGTAAGCAATTCTAATTTGCCCTTGCGATCTGCTTCTTCAAATGTGTTGATTGATGTTATTTGCTCATATTGTTTTATCTTCTGCAAACATTCAAAAGCAAACAAGCTATAGTAAGCATGAAAATATTATGAAAATTTGATAAAAGGTAAGAGTCCTGAAATTTAATTTTTTATTCAGTACAATGCCATCACTTTTCTGTACTTCATTTGATCTTGGTGTATTAAGTATCATCTTCATCTTTCCATTGGACATGGGAGGAAAACTAAAGCAGAGCAAAGTTAAATGATCATTCAAGTTCAGGTTTTAGGGGTGAAGGATGGTTGGGAAGAGCCTCTCCATGTTGCAGCACTTTCCTAATAAAGTATGTAGCTTGAACATCACTAATGAGGTGGCCTCTTCTGTCACACCCTCTAACTAAAGCTGTGTTCAAGGGTAAAGATGTTCATTTCCAAAGTTGGCCATGGAAGGTTCAACTTGCAGATTTATGTGCCAAGGCAGAGACTGTTATCTTAGGTCCTGGATACTATTATAGCTCTTGTTGTTCTTGTTGTTGTTGTTTTGCCGTCAAGTCGGCCCCGACTCATAGCGACCTCTCCTTGGGTTTCCGAGGCAGTATCACTACGGAAGTAGGATTACCCAACCTTCCTTCCGAGGAGTGGCTGGTGGGTTGGAACCTCCAGCCTTCTGGTGAGCAGTCAAGTGCCTTAGGCACTATGCTACCAGAGCTCCTATTATAGCTCTTAGGCATCTGATTATTGAAGGTGCAGGACGGTGAGGGAGACAGGAGAAAATAAATCAAGCGGCAAACTGCTCTCTCTACTTACTGTGGGTTTGATCTAAATTCCTACCCGCAGAAGTGCAACCACTTGGACAAGACCTGTATAGCCATTTACTTTTCCTGGCAATTCTATACCTTCCTCCAGCTCCAAAAGAACATGGTTTCCTGGAAAACTGAAATGAGGATTCCCAATCTTTACCCTTTTAGAAGTTTGACCTTTCTTATGTGCGTTCATTTCTGCCCTTTCAATTACCATAGTACATCACTTGGTAAATGTAATCTCAGCACCATCTTGCCAGGTGCAAAGAGAAAGCGTTGAGAGGAAGCTTGTTGGTCTGAACAAACCCTGCAACCCTTATTTAACAGGTGCAAGTCACTTCATGTGCCTCAGTTTGCTCTTGTGTAAATGACATTTCTTTGCCTTCCTCAATGTGTTGATTAATATTATTTGCTATTTGCATATATTGTTTTATTTTCTATTAGCATTCTAAAGCAAACAAGTTATATTAAGCACCGAAAATAGAAGAAACTTTGATAGGAGAAAAAGCTTAATGGAATAAATTTTTTTATTCAATAAGACTTCCATTATTGTCATGAGCCTAAGTCATGAGTCCTTAGGACTACCTGGAACATGCTATGAGAACCTGGAGACCAGATGTGGCATCTGAAACATTTTACAAATTTGTATCATGTAAGATCTTAACTTACGACTGTGAATATTTTAAGAGAGTATAATATGGTTGGTCTGGTCCCTTATTTGTAGGAGTCTATTTCCTTTTTCTTTATCAAAATAAAGAAATTATGATTCTACACTCAAGGTTCTACCCATTAGCTTGTCAGACTATAGGGAAAACCCATTGCTTCCTGGTTTCTTCTGCCACAACTCCACAGAATTCTGCTGGAGTTGTTCATCACAGGGTACCATCATTCTTGTGGTAGAGGTGGGCATGTAATCCTGGCTAGCCAATCAACCCTGATGCAAGCATTTGACCCAACAGAGCTAAGTGAGTTCTATTCAGAGTGTTCTGGTCACCCAGTACCACTTTGACAAGAATATACCACAAATGGGATGACTTGAAGAAACAGGAGTTTATTCTCCTACAGTTTGGAGGCTTTTTAATTCTCTGTTCAAAGTGCCAGGCTTTAGGGGCTGTGTGAAAGCTCCTCAACCTTGGGCTTCAGCTCTGCCTCCTGCTCCTGGCCCACTGGAGCTAGAGGCTTTTCTTCACTCAGCTGCTGGCTGCTAAGGCTGACAAGCCCAAGTTTGACAAGTAATAGGGCACAGTCCCAATGTTACCAAACCACCCAGCAGACCATTCATTCAAGTCCATTGAAAGTCTCAAGGTCAGCAGAGCATGGCAGGCTGCTGAACAATGACACAGCTACATGCAGGTTCAAGCATGCTATAAGCTAGAGACAGTTCCCCAAAGCTTCTCCTTATATACAGGAAGCAGACCACATCCCTAAGCCAGCTACTCAGCTGCGCACAGTAGATTCCACCATGGAGTTGATTACCAGCAACTGCCCAGCCCCTCAACCAGGCCCAGCCAAGTTGACACACAAACTTAACTACCACACAAAGAATGATAAGGATGCCAGAAATGGGGTACACCTCCTCCCTTGGTATTACTACCAATTGCAGTCAAGTTGACTCTTACATATGTCCACCCCAAGTGTGTCAGAGCAGACCTGCTCTCCATAGGGTTTTCAATGACTGAGTTTTCAGTAGACTGGCAGGTTTTTCTTCCAAGGCACCTGTGGGTAGACTCAAACTGCCAAATTTTTGGTTAGTGGCTGGGTATATTAACTGTTTACACCACCCAAAGACTCCACAGGATCACTAACTGTGAAAAACAAGGGAACCAGGATGTGCCAGGTAGACAAGACATTCCTATTATCCAAGTAAACAAAAGGAAGTGAACAGGGAGCAAAGAGAACAGAGAAAGTATGCTGAAGAGTCCTGGAGAAAACTTCACAAACCAAAAAGCCAATCAGTTTCAGACCAACTAGGGGTGGTATTTGTCAATGAAGTCTATTTTTGAGACAGTACATGTTTCCAGGACCCTGATTTTGTGATCCAGTTCCTGATTATGGAGCATGCTGGTGAGGACTTATGGCCCATGAAGGAAGATAGAAAAGATGCACAGAAAGCAGGTTATAATGTTAGAATTTAAGGAGGGCAAAAGTGTGAGGTCAGAATTAGAAGACTAGACAGACCAGTGGGGTGAAGGATGTGAAGAATCAAGTCTGCAGACCTGAGTAAAGATCCAGACTCTTTCTCATACCAGCTGCTGCCTCCTTACTTTGAAAAAGTTATTTGATCTCTCAGGGCTCAGTTTCCTCATCTTTTAAATAAGGACAACTCTACGTACAAGAAATTCTATGTATAAAGTATTTAGAAATATATCTGACACACAGTAGTTCTCAGTAAATGTTAATTATTATTACTTTCCCTCATAAAATGGAAAGTTTCTATAAAAGCAAAAACAAAAAAATTCCAAGCTCCTACCAACTCTGAGTCACTACAGTTAAAGAATGTTGTTATTGTTGTTGTTATTTGCCGTTGAGTCAGACCCGACTCATAGTGACCCCCCCTCCCCTCCTTGGGTTTCCAAGGCAGTATCACTACGGAAGTAGATTGCCTAATCTTCCTTCCGAGGAGCGGGTGGTAAGTTTGAACCGCCAGCCTTCTGGTTAGCAGTCAAGTGCCTAAGGCATTATGCTAACAGAGCTCCTAAATTAAAGAATATTAAAATAATAACCAACCCCTCCAAAAAATTAATGACCTAAAGGGGGAAGGATCATTGCCAAAAACACTCAGAATATTCTGGCACCAAATTCATCCACATCATTCTGATTGTACAAAGAGAGTCACTGGCTTGGAAAGCTCTGCAGGGTATGGGGCTTGTAGACAGGCCTTGGAATTCTAAGTTACAACCACCTTTGAACTTGCTATATGATGCAGAAGTTCACAAGACTGTCATCTAGAGAATAAGGTGATTTCAGAAGGAAAATATAAGTGTGTTTTAATTTGCACATCTCAGGTCTCAGATTGCCTTGACTAGACTGGTTATGCCTTAATTATACTTGTCATTAATTTTAATGACTTTTTTGTAATTAGATACAAAGATTAGAATTTTAAAATCCCATTGTACTTTCTTCTTAATACAAATTACTTGTGGTTGCTGAATGATTTACAAATTAGAGTAATTTCTTCCAAAGAACAAATCTGAAGAAGAATTAACAGTGAGAAAATTCCAAAGGATAAATAGCTTCTATTGTAGAAATTACATGCTACATAGTCCCATAATGTTAGCTGACCTAAAAATTAAGTGACACATGGACATTTGTTTACATAGCCCCAGATTATCTAGCTAATACAGAAAAATGAATTAATAAATAGGTACATAATGAAGTAGTGTTCTATTTCCAACATATAATTACATCTGGACCAAAATTCTGTTTTAGACAAGCATGGAGTTCAGGGCAAGGTGACCTGGTGGTTATCATCTTTGATGTTGATCTCAAAGACATAGAAGACAGTTATCACAATAGCACTTCCGTCTCTATAATTTCTCTGTAATAGTTTTAGCAGTGAATTTATTGAAAATGTATTTGAAATGAGAGTAATTTTTGTCCTGCAATGCCAATGTGGTAATAAGTTTCTCAAGTCCAAATCTTTTCTACATTTTAAATCTTCTTCTTCTTTTTCTCATTGAGATTTGTGTGAAAGTTCACATGTTGTTGTTGTTGTTTTGTGCCCTCAAGTCAGACCAGACTCATAGCGACCCCTCCTTGGGTTTCTGAGGCAGTATCACTATGGAAGTAGATTGCCCCATCTTCCTTCCGAGGAGTGGCTAGTGGGTTTGAACCACCAGCCTTCTGGTTAGCAGTCAAGTGCCTTAGGCACTACGCTACCAGAGCTGCCTGAAAGTTCACATAGCAAATTCATTTTCCATACAATGGTTCATACACATTTAGGTTCAAGACATTGACTACAATCCCCATAATGTAACAGCTCTCTCTTTTCTTCCTCCCTATGGTTACCTTTTCCCTGTGTCTTCCTTTCCTATGCATTCCTGCCCTCTAAGCTACCTCCTTATGCAAAAACTGCCTTCTAATCTCCCATGGTTGGCCATTCTAAGAAGTGTTCCTACCTGGTGCAAATGTTCACTTTATATGCTGGTCTTCTGTTTGCCTGGAAACAATGGGAGTGAGTACAATTCCAGGCCCAAAGTGTTGGGTGTTTCACCAGTCTGTATCAGACCAGTAAGCCTGGACTTCTTCATGATTTTGAGTTTTGGTTTAGATTGTTCTCTCAGTCTATCCACTATCTCCTGCACTAAACCCTTTTGCCAAAGGGGCAGGGAGGCCTCATCTTCTGACCTCCTCTAATCCCACAAGAGGAAGACAGAATCACCATCAGCAGCCCCAGGCCTATTCCTGTGAGGCCAGACATGCTGCCTCCCTCCAGACCTTTTACCAACCCTGACACCAACTGTTCCTCTTCACAGCACTCACCACCTCTCTGCTGGGTTCGATAATTTGCTGCCGTGGCCACTCAGAACTCATAGATTATGAGATTTATTAGGGAAGCATCAGACTACAATTCAAGTTCAGGAACATGCTCAATCTCTCTCAGCCCACTGTCTCAGCCAATAGTCTCTCTCAGCAGTACATGTCTCTTGGTATCTCTCAACAATGCATGTCTCTTGAGTCTCTCAGCAATGCATGTCTTTCATGTCTCTCAGCCAGCAGTGAGAGAGATTTATTCTGCCTCTAGGAAGGCTCCTTTTGAGCCTTGAATAGTGGCCAAACTAACCAATCCCAGCATCAGAGTTCTATCCATCTGTGAGGGAGAGAACTTCCCATAAGATTGCTTTGAGCCACTCGTAACAGAAATTGGATAATGTTAACATTCAGGAGCTACTCGCTTGCTCATGGCAAATTCCACCATGGAGTTTACAAAGACTTAGGGCTAGAATAGCCACACTATGTAATTTACTACACTACACCTTTCCAAGTGGTGGGCAGAGGTAGCCAGGCACCATCTAGTTCTTCTTGAGGCAAAAGATTTCTTCTTAATTTGACCACTCAGGTTTTGGAGGAAAAAGACTCATGCATAATATGTGCTGTTACACTTTCTTTATAACACCACTGGCACTTGTCCACTAAAAATCTCATGGTCTGTCAAACTGTAGTCCATTGTAGGCCTATGCTTTACTTTGGCATTCATCTGCTACAAGCGAAATAAACCAAAAATACCAAACTCACTGCCATTGAGTTGATTCTGACTCACAACAACCCCCATTCGGTTTCTAAGGCTGTAAATCTTTACGGATGCAACGTACTTCGTCTTTTTTCCGTGGAGCAACTGGGGGATTCAAACCACCAACCTTTTGGTTAGCAGTCAAATGCCTTAACCACTGTACCACCAGAGCTCCTTACTAAGAGAAATAGCATAATCAAAATTTTTTTCCCATTTGGTGATGAATAAGTAGCTAGAACATCAACATCACAAGTGATTTGAAGTTACAGTTAAGAAATTCAACCAAAAAGCCAACTGGTACTGGGTATACATCTATGCCTAAAGAGGAACAAACATACACTACTTGTCTTGGGCAGTAGGGAGACCTCACTAAGAACTCAGGCTCTGCAACCAGATAGATGTGGGTTTGAATTTTGGCTCTGTTATTTATTAGCAATAAAAAAAACAAAACAAACTTCACTGCCATCGAGTTGACTCTGACTCATAGCGACCCCATTTGGGTTTCTGAAGCAGGAAATCTTTACAGGAGTAGACTACCTGGTCTCCCTCGCATGGAGTGGCTGGTGGATTTGAACCATCAACATTCCGGTTAGCAGTCAAATGCCTTAGGCACTATGCCACCAGAGTTCCTTATTTATTACCAATTTGTTGTTGTTGTTGTGTGCCGTCGAGTCGGCCCCGACTCATAGCGACCCCTCCTTGGGTTTCCGAGGCAGTATCACTACAGAAGTAGGATTGCCCAACCTTCCTTCTGAGGAGT
>NW_006921788.1:4534936-4541648 GCF_000298275.1 Orycteropus afer afer
GAGGAGTGGCTGGTGGGTTTGAACCGCCAGCCTTCTGGTTAGCAGTCAAGTGCTTTAGCCACTATGCTACCAGAGCTCCTATTTATTACCAATAGTAAGAGTCAATTACTTCACCAACCTTAGCTTCAGTTTATCTATAAAATTAAAGTAAAAATAATACCAACTTCATAAGAAAATGATGAAAATTTAATGAGATAATGAATATGAAGCTCACAGCCTGGCACATAATAAAGGCTCAGTAATTATTGTGGATAGTTTTTATCATTACAATTCTTGTTATCGTCCCAAAGTGCCACATTAATATAACATAACTATAGACGTACTGATCTGAAAGGCATTATTTTTCAATTCTAAAATTTCCAAAATCTCTGTTTCTTGCAATGTCTATATGACAATGTTTTTACCAAAAAAAAACCCAAAAGCTGCTGTTTACTTTGTTTATGTTGGTGAATAATGATATACACTACAATATGCAGTATCTTATAAAAAAGAAAATACAGTATATATGTGAATAGCAATGCATAGAGAAAATGTGCAATCGCATCCACCAAAGAGTTAATTGCAGTTACAATGAGTGGTAGAACTAAAGGCTTTTTGAACAGCATTTTCTAATTTTTCTATAATGAACACATATTACTTGTGAAATAAAGAAATTAAACAAATTTTGTTTCCCTGAAAGAACAAAATAACATAAAACCTCAACTTAGAGCGCATCCCAAATCTAGTCAAACAAATTATGTGAATGCATGTTTTGTCACCCTTACTATTGAGTTTGTAATTTTTTCCAATTCCCTTGAAATAAAAATACATATCCCCGTCTTCTCCATAGGTGGTAGAGAGTCAAAGAAATCAACAGACTTACCAGTTGCTACAGGAAATACTACTGGCATTAGGCAGCTAGCATTGTCATAGCTTTTGAATGTTTTACTTTCATTAATTAAATCTCCTTTCAACTACAAATAAGCCACAAAAACATTAACATCAAAAAGTGATGAAGTGAGAGAGGTGAAGATGATGTATTTTCAGATTTTTTATATTATTGTCTTTGACTCTCAGGAACACAATTTTCACAAAAATGGCGGCCCTTATTTAAAAGTAAAAATTGTAAAAGTTCTCCTTGTCAAATAGTAAATTATAAATTGTATATCACTTTTGTAAAAGGCTGATTTCTAAACAATAAAAGAGTACATCTGGGGCGATTTTCTGATTTTCTTTGGATATTTGGTTTTCTTGGCAGCTGCAGGAATTCTCTGGGCAGACACACCACTACAGTAATTAATGCCAGCTTTCAAGCATCGTATGAAAAAAGAAAATTCATGACGGCAACAAAAACTGTACCCCCCCAATAACCATGAATTTAATGTGAAACATGCATCCACAGGGCCTCCAGCCTGGAGCAGCTGAAAGACATTTGTGTGATTCATGAACAAAGAGTCATTTGATCTCTTCCATCAGTTTCAGCAGCTTTGGTTTACACCCACTGCTGGTCAGCTTCATTCATACCCTGGTTACATCTGTGTTGAACCAAATCACCAAACCAAACCCATGGCTGTAGAGTTGATTCTGACTCCTCGTGACCTAGTAGGACAGAGTAGAACTGCCCCATAGCATTTGCAAGGCTGACATCTTAAAGGAAGCAGACTGCCTCATCTTTCTCCTGCAGAGCAGCTGATGGGTTCAAACAGGCAATGTTTTGGTTAGCAGCCAAGTGCTTAACCACTGCACCACCAGGGATTCTCTGTACTGCATAGTGCTTATGATTTCTACCACTGCCTCCAACAAGGCCTTCTCTCCTCTCCTTGCATTTAATTTACTGACAGTCCCTGAATAAGGAGCCCTGGTGGCATAGTGGCTAAGCATTTGGCTGCCAACCTAAAGGTTGGTGGTGTGTACCCACTGGCCACTCTGTGGGAGAAAGGTGTGGTGGTCTACTTCCATAAAGACTGTTGTTGTTGTTATGTGCCCTCGAGTCAGACCTGACTCATAGCGACCCCTCCTGGGGTTTCCAAGGCAGTATCACTACGGAAGTAGATTGCCCCATCTTCCTTCCAAGGAGTGGCTGGTGGATTTGAACCACCAGCTTTCTGGTTAGCAGTCAAGTGCCTTAGGTACTAAGCTAGCCTAGGAAAATCAATGGGGCAGTTCTACTCTGTGCTTTAGGATCACTGTGAGTTGGAATCAATTTGATAGCACATAACAATAGTACCTGTTGGAAAACAGTGGTGGTTCAGGTTCCACAGGACACTTGTGTCCATTTCCCAGCTAACCTTACGTGCAGCCACCACCCATCTGTCAATGGAGGCTTGTGTATTGCTATGATGCTCAACAGGTTTCAGTAGCGCTTCTAGACTGAGGTAGACTAAGAAGAAAGGCCTGGCAATCTAAATCTGAAAATTGGCCAATGAAAATCCTGTGGATCACACTGGTGCCATCCCCAAGTGATCATAGTTGCAGGACCAGCAGCATTTTGTTCCATTGTCGTCAGTCTTCTGGGTTTGTAGTGGGAATTCACTGAGATTACATTGAGGTGCCCTTTCTGGAGCCTTTCTATCCTGCCAATGAGGAAACACAACAGTTAAAGAAACCTGGCCAGACCACCCAAGTCACAGAGCCAGAATGCAAACTCAGATCTACCTGACTTTGTGGATTTGTCTCCATTTCTTTCAAATTTGCATAACAGAAAAACATAAATATAAATAAAGCCAAAAAAGTCAAAATTTACTTTCACTTTTCAACTTCTCATTTCAGCTGAAGTTCCTATTTTCAAGTTCCCAAAGATTCCAATGTATTCCAATGGCTTACAATTAGGGGCAATTTTGCCCATCAGGGGCACTTGGGCATGTGAAGATACTCCAGTGAGGTGAGGCTAAATATTTCCAAAGAAAACTCTTTTGAGAAGAGTATGAAGGGATACTGCTAAACATCTCACAATATACAGCACAGGCCTCACAACAAAGAATTATCCAGTCTAAAATGTCAACTGCATTAATATTGAGAAGCCCATTGTGGCACAACCATTTGCCCACAATGGTACAACTATTCTGGGCAAATGGTACGGTATTTCCTTAAAAAAAAACTGAAAACAGAAATACCATTTAACCCAGCAATTCCATTATCAGAAATATATCCTAAAATGGTGAGAGGCAGAGCACAAACAGACATATGCACACCTATGTTCATCACAGCATAATTCACTATAGCAAAGAGATGGAAACAACCTAAATGTCCATCAACGGATGAATGGATAATCAAATTATGGTACCTTCACACAATAGAATACTATGCTACATTAAAGAACAATGAAGGATACGTGAATCATCTCACAATATGGGTGAGCCTGGAGGACATTATGCTGCGTGAAATAAGTCAATCACAGAAGGACAAATACTGTAGGAGCCCATTACTGTAAAAAGACAAAAAAAGAGTTTGCTTAAGAAAGGGAACTCACTTTGTAGGTTACCAGCGTGTGGAGGGAAGGGAAGGAATTAATTTTCGGCTCATTGGGGGCCACACACTGACATGGGTAAGGGGAAGGATGGTATGGAAAGAGTTTGTGACCACCATGATAACATTAGGAAAAGAGAGGACACCAATCATGCACATAAGATATAGATGACAGACACTAATACCAACCAGTATATCCACAATACTGCATTACCATTAACACCAAACACCAAGCTACAGGTAAACACATAAACATCTGAAAAGATCAGATGGGGGTCAGGGAACAGGAGTATACTCTAGACCAAGGATAGATTCAGCTGAGGCTAATCTTGCTCAGATACCAATGTTACAAAATACCCACAATCCTTACAGAAACAACAGAAGACAGACATAGAGTAATCCCTCACAGACAGACAGACTCTGTGGGAGAGAGATCCAATGGATCTAGTGACTCAGGACCATAGTACTGGTGGACACCAGACTCAATTGGCACAATAAAATGCATAAAAATCTTGTTCCTCATCCTACATTGGTGAGTAGTGACTGGGGTCTTAAAAGTTTTCAAGCAGCCATCTAAGATGCAGCTAATGGTCTCCTGTCATCAGAAGTGAAGAAGAGTTCAAAAAACCGAAGCATTTGGAAGCAATCAGCCCTAGGACATGACGGACCTCAAGACCAGAAGAACTAGATGATGCCCAGCTACCAATGCCAACCACTCAGCAAACAATTAAAACTGGAGATCCTGGATAGAGTGGGAGGAAAACCATGCAACAAAATCCAAAAACACAATAATGACCAGAATTACTGGTTGGATGGAGTCTGGTGAGATCCCCAATATTATGGCCCTGGGATACATTTTGGGTCTGGAATAAAACTCATTCCCAGGGGCTGGCTGTCAGCCCAATAGCATACAAGATGTACACACAGACCACTCAACCCAGGGCCACACACCTACGTACTCTATGGAGATGCATTCCTCGAAGCAATCGGTCACGAGGCACCAGAGTGGCAAGATTTGCACAGAGGAACTGCAGGACACCCAGGAGTACAACTATGAGGGGCACGGGGTGGGGGGTTACTGGGCAGGGAGAAGACTGGTTTAAGTTTGGGGATGGTACCTGGGGAGTGAAACTAAATGTACACAAAATGTTGAATGTAAAACAAACTCTGCTCTGTAAACTTGAACCTAAAGCACAATATAAATAAATAAGGTTTGGCAAGGGGAAAAAAAAATGAGAAGCCCAGAATTAACCTATGCAATGAGTTTTTTTTGTTTGTTTTTTTTTTTCTCTCCAAAAAGTTTTGTTGTGCTAAGCCATGTTTTAGAATTCACAGGAATGACCACTTAGCCTCACTCGTATTTTCTCCACTATTAATCTATGCTTCGGCACACATTACTGCCGATAGTGCCTTTTCAATCACACCTGGAGCTCAGCCAGTATTAATGACCCCAGCCCTCTTTTTCCATGTAGATGTGATCAGATAGACCAATGCTGGTTTCAAGCTGACACAAGAAGTTTCCAAGAAGCTTCTGGAAAGGTTCAACCCCAGGCAAGGAACGCCAGGAGGAGGCTCTTTCTGATGCCATGAATTGAAGCAATCAACATTTTTACAAATATATCTTCAACCCAGTTATGCCATTTCCTTTGTGCTTTCTTGGCATTGGGAACTGTGAGATTATTTAAAATTAAACTTTGGACACCCAAACTTTGGATACTCAGAGTCTGTTTTCTAAGGACAGAATTGATTGATGTCTTGATAGTTTCACTCCCAATTTTTCCCAGAAAAATTTAACGTAAGACTTAAGAGTCTACTTGGATGAAGAGTTCTCCTATGGAAACACAGGCCTTTTTTAAAGTCACCGTCTAATGAAATTTATTCACACTGTGGAAGGAAAAAAAATGTTGATTCCTTACAGTTTCCAAAAGAGATCTATCTTTTGAAAGTGACAAGTATGCTGTTAGGCCAGGGCAGTTACAAGTAATTCTAACTTTTTCTTACTAGCTACATCTGTTATTGATTACATATGAAAGGAACAAGAATAATCATCGCACAAAAAAGAGGAAAAATGACAGCTATAACTCAGTCTCTAGTTTCCTAACACATTTGGCAAATCTGAAAAAGGAGTGTCACTGGGGTTTGAGATGATGCTGTCATCTTAATGCGTCACAAAAAGATGCATGAAGGAGGAAAGGCTGTTTAATCAGGGCCATGGGCCACCACCAGCAAGGAATCCCCGGATGATAAAAGTGGTTAACATGGTCAGCTGCTAACTATAAGGTTAAAGGTTCAAGTCCACTCAAAAGCACCTCAAAAGAAAGGCCTGGTGATCTACTTCCCAAAAATCAGCCATTCAAACTCTATGGAGCAGAGTTCTACTCTGACATATGTGGAGTTGCCATGAGTCAGAATCAATTTTGTTTGGCAACTAGAACGGCTACTAAATACACAAGCAGGAAGACAAAAATATTTCCCCTGTCAGAAATTATTATTTTACTGATTATTTTACATGGGAGAATAGAAGGACTGTGTATGCACAGGGAGACAGCTCAGGGGGCATGAGTGCATGGAGGGAAGGACACAGGGAAGTGGTAACTATAGGGAGGAACTGGGAGGGGAGCTGTTGCATGGGGGTAAACGGTAGTCAGTGTCCTGAGACAAAGTGTATATGAACTGCCGCATGGAAAGTGAATTTGCTCTGTAAACTTTCATCCAAATCACAATTAAAAAACGAAAGAAATACACACACACACATATATATACACACATACATATATATATACATATATGTATATGCATATAATACTGATTATTTTAAACTCATGCTTAATTCTAAACTGCTAACTTGCTCCAAAGACTTGAAAAATCTCTGAAGAAAATTTAAAATCACTATTTAAAAGCAGAAGTTTTATAATCCCAGTACTAAAGACATTCAGAGGATTACCAATCAGATATAAAACCATGAAGGAAAAGACTAGGTAGGGCAACTTTTCATTTACTCAGAAAAGTTAAATGTTCGTACTCAAGTTTATGCAGGATCAGAATGTGTTTACAGCTGAAATAAAGTTTTGTATTTGAGAAACAAACCCATTTCAGAAAAAATTCTAACAAAAAGAAATCTATTACATTAAAAAAATATATCATTATTTTGATCAATCGGATGAACGAGCCCAATGTACATTTTAAGATCATGTGCAAAGTTTTTTGTAAAAATTTAGAAAAATTAAGGAAGGATGAGTACCAAATTATTTTTATTTTTATTTTTTTT
>NW_006921788.1:4542319-4559030 GCF_000298275.1 Orycteropus afer afer
GGAACAATGTTTTGTGTAGTATGTTATGCCAATTGAGCTTGATGTCCCCTGTGACTATGATCCCAAGCCCACAGGTTCAACTACTTGGTCCCTCTGGGTAGCTGGCTGTAACCAAGAAGTGACTATAACCTTGCCCCTTGTCAGCTCTACTATATACCTGGGAATGCAGATCATACAAATACATTTATAGGACCATTGTCTGTCAACCCTATACATGGTCTTGGGTACACTCCCCACTTCACAGACATACCTAATAGTTTAGCCTGTGCACCCACCTATCCACCCATATACCTGTATGTACAAAAGGGGTCATCTTTACTGTCTGTACCTCCCATGTACCTTTCTATGTCTTCCTCTTCCTCAGTGCCACCATATTGATCACTCACATTTGAGTACCAAATTATTAACAGTGATTTTCAGAGGGACTCTGGTAAGAGAAGAGAACATAACCCAGAAGGATGAGAAGCAGGACTTACTTTAAACATCTTAATGGCTGTGACTAGAGGGAATTTTACCTTTTTACTTTCTCAGTATTTTTCAGTATTAATGTTTTAGTACTTTGTACACTTTTTTTTTTTTTTTTTTTTTTTGAAAGGAAAAAAACTAAATGACTGAAAACAGTATCCTAAAAGCCAGGTGCTGGTACATTACAAGGCATAGCATCCACTGAGCATTGCTATGTGCCAGGCACTACGCTAAAAGCTTCATTTGATCATCTGAGTATTAGATCATTTCATCTTCACAACTGCCTTATCTACCCTGATCAAGAAATGGAATGGATTTAAAAAAGAAAAAACAAAAAAAACTAAATAGTTTGTTTCACAGAAAGAAAGTCATTAAAAGAATTATTATACAAATTATATAGCAATTGCTGCTTTTCAAAGACCAAGGATATAATGAAATTGACTTGACATTAAACTCACATTAAAGATAATTCCTTTTTCATTTCATGACTGAGAAGCTGTTACAGGGTCATAAATAGCTCCAGGGACAAAACTGGCATCAGCCGTAATAATAACAACTACCACGGAAGTGACTTGCTAAAGGTTTTAGCTTCATTCTCTCATATTTGTCATCAGCCTACCCAACTGAGACTACAGAAACAGTGAGCTTATGTAGATTTCCTGAAGGCACAGAGTCAGTGAAAGACTGAACCAGCTGACTGGAGAGCCCATAATTACAAAAGTAATACTGACCCATAGAAATAGAACTCGTTGCAGTCAAGTTGATTCTGACTCATGGCAACCCTATACACTACAGAGTAGAACTGTGCTCCACAAGGTTCTCTTGGCTGTACTTCAGGAACCAGATTGCCAGGCCTTTCTTCCATGGCACTGTTGGGGGAGTTTGAACCTCTAAGCTTTAGGCAGTAGATGAAAGTAAACCATTTGTGCCACACAGCGGGCTTGTACAAATAGAGAAATTGGTAAATTCTTGGCCAAATTGGTAGATTTCACTGTATAGAGTTTAGCAGTTATTTCAGATCAGTTCAACATATCTCCCAAATATAGAATTCCTGGCTCTTATAGGAAAACAGTTTTCAATCACAGCTGGCAAAAATTATGATTAAGATGCGTAGGAAGACAGAATGTTTACGTCCTAATTTCTAGAACCCTATGAATGCTAACAATGCCAAGTAATAAGGTTGCAGATGAATTAGGGTTGCTAAACAGGTGACTTTAAATTAGGGAAATTATCATAGATTAAGACGCTCTGGTGGCGCAGTGGTTAAAGCATTTAGCTACTAATCAAAAGGTTGGCGGTTTGAACCCACCAGTAGCTCTGCTTGAGAAAGATGAGGCAGTCTGCTTCCATATAGATTCACTACCTTGGAAGCTCTATGCGGCAGTTCTACCCTGACCTATTGGGTCTCTATGAGTTAGAATTGACTCGATGGCAGTGGGTTTATCCTAGATTATCTGGGTTGGCCCAGTGTAATCTTAAGAGTCTTTAAAAGTAGAAGAGGGAGGAAAAAGAGGAAAATGTGGCAACAGAAAGAAAGAAACAGAAAAATGTAATGTTGCTGGCTTTAAAAACAAAGGCAAGGGGCCTCTAGAAGTTGGAAAAGTCAAGGAAATGAATTTGCCCATAAATCCTTCAGAAAGGAATGCAGCCTTGCTGACCCCCTTAAGTTCAGCTCTGTGAGACCTGAATCAGACTTCTAACCTGAAGAACTATTAACTAACAAATTTGTGCTGTTTTAAGCCACTACATTTTGTGCTAACCAGAAGGCTGGTGGTTCAAACCCATGAGCCACTCCTTGGAAGGAAGGTTGGGCAATCTACTTCCATAGTAATACCACCTCAGAAACCCAAGGAGGGGTCGCTATGAGTCAGATCTGACTCGACGATAGTGAGTTTGGTTTGGTTTTGTTAAGTTTTGTGGTACTTTGTTATAATAAGAAATTAATACAGGAAAAAACTATTGAGGTTCTTTCCAAACCTTTTAGAAAAAGAGAGCATAAATTATCAAAATATTTTTTAATCTTAAAAAAAAGAAAAAAAAGCACAAAAGCTACATGAAAAGTTATTTAAGTATTACAATTGTTTCCCAAAACCTCTGCCTTCTAAAGTTATTGATCTTTGATACAGTGGTTTAGGGTAGAATTTTAACAACTTGAAAGATTATTTTAGTCAAGTTGATTTTTTTTCTGATTCAATAACCACAATAATGAATATTTCTTGCACATTTACTGTATCCTTGGCATAATTATTATTCCTTCAAATTCTCACAACAATTCTACAAGGGAGATACTATCACTACTGGGCTACTGGTAAAAGTGATTTAATATACCATAGACCTAGATGGAAAAGGTAAAACTACAAAACTCTTAAAAGAAAACACAGGAATAAATCTTTGTGACCTTGAGTTAGTCAATGGTTTCTTAGACATGAGATCAGAAAGCACAAGGAACTAAAGAAAAAATACATAGATCAACCTACATTAAAATTTTAAACTTTTCTTCTTCAAAAAGTTAGAACTACCACATAACTCAGAAATTCCACTCCTACGTACAGACAATAAAAAATGCTGGTGAGGATGTGGTAATATTGGAATCCTTATACATTGCTGGTGGCATCATAAAATGGTGCAGCTACTTTGGAAAACAAAGTTTCTCAAGTGATTAAACGTAGAGTTATCATATGTTACACTGTAATAATATACAGTATAATAAATTATGCTCCTTAGTTTATTCAAAAAAGAAATTAAAACAAACATCCACACAAAAACTTGTACACGAATGTTGTTACCAGCATAATTCCTAATAGCCAAAGAGTGAAAATAGCCCAAATGACCAGTAACTGATGAACGCATAAAACTATGTGAAATACAATGAAAGAGTATTTTACAATAAAAAGTAATGGAGCACTGCAAATAGATGAACCCTGAAACCATGATAAATGAAAGAAACCAGTCACAAAAGGCCATAAATTGTATTGTTGCATTTACATGAGATGCCCAGAATGGGTATATCTATAAAGACAAAAAGTAAATGCATGCTTCTCTAAGGTTTGGAAGAATGAAGTAGGGAGTGAATATTACTGGGCACAAGGTCCCATGTGGAGGGAATAAGTTCTAAAATTAAATTGGGGTGATGGTTGTACAACCTCATGGATCTACTAAAAACACTGACTTGTACACTTTAAATAGGAGAACTGTGTGGTCTGTTAATAGGAACTCTGATGGCATAGTGGTTAAAGCGTTTGGCTGCTAACAAAAAGTTGGTGATTTGAACCCAGCAGCCACTCTGTGGGAGAAAGACGAAGCAGTCTACTTCTATAACAATTTACAGCCTTGGAAACCCCATATGGCAGTTCTATTCTGTCCTTTAGGGTTGCTATGAGTTGAAATCAACTACAGGCAGCAAGTTTGGGGTATGGTTACGGTTAGTTAACATATATCAATAAAGCTGTTTAACATGTGATTTAATTTCTGAACTTCATATATAAGGAGCCCAAGTGGCACAGTGGTTAAGTGCTCAGCTGCTAACCAAAAGATCGGCTGTTGGAACCCCCCCCCCCCGCAACTACACAAGGAGGAAGATAAGGCAGTCTGTTTCTGTAAAGATTATAGATTTGGAAACCCTATGGGGCAGTTCTACTCTGTCCTATAGGGTCGCTAAGAGTTGGAATCAACTCAATGGCAATGGGTTTGGTTTTTCATTTATATTCATTAATGACTATATAAATTTTATTTAAGAAGTAGGTATTGTGAGGAAATAATTGAAAGACAACCACAAGCAACCACAAGAGGGCACTTTCTTCATAGCTACAGAAATGTGATAAATAACCTGGATAATATTTACCAATTTGATTCGATTTCCACACCTTATTATTATCATTTATTAACTTTTTATTGCGATTTGGGTGAATGTTTACAGAAAAAAAAATTGGTTTTCCATTCAACAGTTCATATGCATTTTGCTTCCTGACATTGAATGCAATCCCCACAATGTAACAGCACTCTTCCCGCTTCCTCCTTATGGTTAACACTTCCCTCTGTCCTTTCCTATCCATTCCTGACTTCTGAGCTTTATCCCTGGACAACTGCTGCCCTTTGATCTCATATGGTTGACTGTTCTAAGAAGTGCACATGTCTGTCGTGTTATTTTTCACCTCATAGGCCTGTCTACTATTTGGCTCAAAGTTGTGCACGGTGAGTGAGTTCAGTTCCAGGCTTGAAGGAAGACTAAGGGCCACAGTCTCAGGGGTCCCATTAGTCTTCATCAGACCAGTAAGCTTGGTCTTTTTTATTATTTTGAGATCTGTTCCACATTTTTGTCCCACTCTATCCAGAATCTCTTATTATGATCCCTTTCAGAGTAATTGGCAGTAGTAGCCAGGCACCATCTAGTTCTTCTGGTTTGAGGGTTGTGCAGGTCGAGGTTCACATGGTCCATTAGTCTCTCGAACTAATTGTTTCCGTGTATCTTTGATTTTCTTCACTCTTCTTTGCTTTGGATGGGAAAAGACTAATAACTCTTCTTTGCTCTGGATGAGAAGAGTCCAAGAGTTGCAACAGATGGTTATTCACAACCTTTTAAGACACTAGTCACTGCTCACCAAAGAAGGATGTAAAATATTATCTTTGTGGACTATGCTATGCCATTGACCATGACATACCCTGCTCTGCAATGCGTTGCAGCCAATACACTTAAGTCAACAAGTGGGACCAAAGTTCAGAAAATCATGACTTAAACAGAAAATATAAAGGAAATGTTGAAATTAAACTTCAATAACATATGGAGAAACTAAGAAAAACACTGCACTACATTCCTTTCCTTCCCTTCTAGTCATGCACCAAATTGTACACAGTCACTTATTTAGCATAAAAATCACTGAGATAATATAAATCACTACAATAAGTGAAGCTTGTTATAAATACTCGGCCCGTGGTTCTCTGCTCTATTCCCAACCCCTGGAACAATACTTAGCATAACTGACACTCAATAAATATTTGTCAGTGAGTTGAGATAAATGAACAAATAAGTAAAATTCAAATTTCTTATATATCAGAGAAAATTTCACCTTCTATGCTTTGGAAACCACATTGAAATACTTCACAGACATCCTGTGGTGTTCAATATAATTCTTTTTGCCAAGAAAACCTTTAAAATTAACCAACACATCTTCCCTTTCATTGTCTTATCTTTGGTCTTCCTATATAAAGTCCTTCAATCAATGAACCTCTTAGTAAACGACAACCACAGAACATTTAATTACAGGAAACCAGATCCCTCTTTATCCATCTCATATTTCAAAGATTCTGACATCAGAATAGTGTCTGGAGCAACAGTGACATTGGTCCTATTTCCTCCTCAGAAGCCACATTCAGATGCAAAAACTATTACAACTCTACATTCAATCACAAACACAGCCCAGCATGGACAGTCTTTCTCAGACAAATTTTTCATTTTAGATGTTTACATATGGATAAAGGATAGGATATAGTCAGGATGACCTGTTGCAGAAACAGATTCCAGACATCTTCAAGGCAATTTGAGTTTATCAGTAACTGGAGCATAAGAAAATACTCTACAAGAAACTGGATCACTGAACTATAAACTCAACTTGAAAAGTCTTCCTCTGCCATTTGTTAACGAACAACCTACTGTCAAAACAAAGATGTTATGTTTAGCCAGTTCTAGGCAGCCCAGAAAGGTTAAATAGAACACCAAAGCACATACATGAGTGACAAGGGAACTAACTCACATATAATTCATTTATTTACCTTTTTAGGTGAATATTCCACATAACTAAAAACTGTATTAGCAGCTCTGGTAGCTTAGTGCCTAAGGCATTTGACTGCTGCAAAAAGGGCAAGGAGGCCACATGTTCTGACCTCCTCTAATCCCACAAGAGGAAGGCAGAACCACTATCAATAGCCCAAGGCCTATTACTGCAAGGCCAGACATGCTGCCTCCCTCCAGGCCTTTCACCAACTGTTCCTCCCAAAGCACCCACCACCTCTCTCCTGGGTTCGATAATTCGCTGCAGTGGCCACACAGAACTCACAGATTACGGGGTTTATTAGGGAAGCACCAGGCTACAATTCAAGTTCAGGAAGAAAGCTCAGTCTCTCTCCCAGCCCACCATCTCTCAGCCAAGTCTCTCACAGTCTCTCCCCCAGCAGTGCATGTCCCTCGGTGTCTTACTCAGCAATGCCTGTCTCTTGAATCTCTTTCCCAGAAGCACGTGTCTCTTTCAGCAGTCAGAGAGAGTTCTGCCTCTAGGAGGCCTCCTTTTGAGCTTGGCAGAGTGGCCAAACCAACCAATCATAACAACAGAATTCTAACACCTGAGAGAGAATATCCCATAACATTGCGTTGTGCCACGGACAACAGAAATAACCCAGGTGGATAATATTTACAATCAGGAGCTCCTCAGCTGCTCATTCCACCACTGAGTTTACAACGACTTATGTGTAGAAAAGCCATACTAAGTAATTTACTACACTGCAACTGCCAACCAGAAGGCTGGCAGTTCAAACCCACCAGCCACTCCTCAGAAGGAAGATGGGGCAATCTACTTCCATAGATATACTGCCTCGGAAACCCAAGGAAGGGTCGCTATGAGTCAGGTCCGACTCAATGGCACATAACAACAAAAACTGTATTAGGTGCCAGAGATATGACAGCAAACAAGCACATTCCCTACCCTCTAGGAGACTAACAGACTGGTAGCCAAGATGGACAAATAAACGGGCAACCCCATTATAAGGTGGAATTGTCATGGGTAAGCACAAGACACTGTGAGAACACAGACAGGGCACATCTAGCATAGCCTTGGGTGGTTAATAATGACTATACACAGATTGTCCACCACTCATCTGTCAGTTTGTCCACTACTCATCTGTCAGTTTGTCCTACTGTGTTGGCTTGTGTGTTGCTGTGAGGCTGGAGGCTATGCCATCGGTATTTGAAATACAAGCAGGGTCACCCACGGTGGACAAGTTTCAGAGGAGCTCCCAGACTAAGACAGACTGGGAAGAAGGATGGGGCCATTCATTTCCAAAAACCTTGGCCACCGAAAACCTTATGAATAGCAGCGAATCACTGTCTGATATATTGGAGTGGGCAGTATTTTGTTCTGTTTTACACAG
Source organism: Orycteropus afer afer (assembly GCF_000298275.1). Taxonomy (NCBI): domain Eukaryota; kingdom Metazoa; phylum Chordata; class Mammalia; order Tubulidentata; family Orycteropodidae; genus Orycteropus; species Orycteropus afer. Next base: position 4,549,922 of record NW_006921788.1, read on the forward strand.
TATGGCTCTGAATCGGAGCTGACTCAACAATACCTAATAACAAGAACAACAACATACAAGGATTTGATAATACAGGTGAAAATTATGAGGAGTTTGTCATGATAATATGATTGAGAAGAATACCCCAGGAAGAAGAAATAGTCTGTGCAAAGGCAGGAAAAGTTAGCAAATTCAAGAGAGAGAGTTTGATATGGATGAAATGGAGGATGGGGCAGAAACTGAGTTGGAGTTAAGGTGGCATTAATAAGGTCAAAACTGGCCTCAGTGCATTGGCCCCAGACTGCTTATCTCTTCCTAGCAAGCTGAGGCTGAAAATGTCTACCACTGCCAGATTCAAACTCACAAACATCCAACTCTTTTTAAAAATAGCCCAAATAAGCAGATTTTTTACTCACTTAAGCCTTCCTGCTTTACCTACTCTGCAAAACTGCACCTAACACCTGCTATGAAGTGGGGCATCGTCAAAGGAAAATAATGTTAGCCCAAGACAGTTTCTACAAATAATTTTATGTGGGGGTTGCTCAATGAGAATAAAAATGAAAATATAGAGAAGTTTATTGACCCCCAAAATACCAAAAGCACCCAACACAAAGTAAGAAATAGACAAACACACAAAACAACGACGACAAAAAACTTACTGTCCTTGGGGGAGGAGGGTAAGCATGTGGATGGACCAGTGAAGCAGCACTCAGTCCTGTGGGGATCCTCCCTCCACCAATTCTCTAAAGATGCTTAATCTTACAGGAGCAGGTTGTAACAAGAGCCCTTAAAAGCCCTATCAGGCGACCAAAACATTGGCACAGAAGCTGAAATTCCTTCCTATATTCTACAGTCACCTAACATTTTGCTGACCAGTTGTTGAGTCGGATCTGACTCATAGAGACCCCATGTATAACAAAACGAAATTCTGCCCAGTCCTGCACCAGCTAGTATGTTTGAATTCACTGCTACGGCTACTGTTTCAATTCATCTCATTGATGAATTGCTGTCACTGGCCCTGTACGTCACCAAAGATGATGTCCCTTTCCAGTAATTGATCCCTCCTGATGACACATCCAAAGCAAGTGAGTCAAAGTCTTAGACAATACTATGATCCATAGGGTTTTCATTACCTAATTTTCCAAAGTAGATCCCCAGGCCTTTTTTCTTTGTCTTAGTCTGAAAGCATCACTGAAACGTGTCCACCATACCATGACCTTGCTGGAATTTAACACATCAGTGCCATAGCTTCCAGCACCACAGCCACACACAAAATGCCAAATTGAAACACAGGTGGTGTCCTGGCTAGGCGGTCCCTCACTTCCACAAATTACTGAGTATCATTCAAATCTTCAGCCAAACCTGTGTGGTTTAAGTAGTTCCCATTTTGCAGTTGAGGCAGCTAATCATCAGAAAGGTTAGATCATTTAAAGCCAAACAATCAGTCAGAGGAAAATTGAGAACTAAAATCCAAGCCTCTAAGGTCAAACTTACCAAGCCACTTTGGCCATTCTGAATAAAGGGTATCTCTTCTCCCAAAACTCTCAAGTCACTATAGAAAAACTTTCTCTTATATAGTCCAAGAAATCATCCTCTGGGCCCATTAAAGATAAAATGCCAGAACTGAGGAACCTTAAGAGACTGATCTTGCCAGAGTCTTCCTCCCTGTTGCTGCAATTAAAGACTCAAAATTGGTCAGAACTCTAGGGGATTTATGGACTACTTTATTTATTTTATGGGCTTTTTTTTTTTTTAATGGACTACTTTAAGAAAGAAAAACACTCAGCTTGTTTTCCCTTCAAACTTTTAAAAAGGAATCAACAACAACATCCATAATTTGGACAAATGTTCCTGTCTTTGTTCTATTTTCCACAAAAAGGAAGCATCTTGCACACAAACAAAAATCGTCTGGTACTTTAGGTGATGTTATTGCTCAGAGCGCTGGGAACAAGGAACATTATTATTATAAACAAAACCATATGTAATAATTATCAGTAATAAATCTACCACATGCCTTTCATCTTAAAACTCGCAGGCCTAAACCATGAACAGCAAAAAAAATCATTCTTCTTAAAAAGCAAGCAATTATTTGAGGAAGAAAACTCATTCTGAACCTTCCTAACAACAAAGTGAGCTTATGCTTACCCCAATTTCTGTAGCAAACCCAACATTTAAACACCTAAATGAAATATTCCAACTTAAGAACACTTGTAAAACCACTGGACCATAATAAGGATGAATGAAAAAATAAACAAATAAGAATGCAAGCAAGCTTTGTTTGACCTGTTGATCTTACTGCCTTCTTAATTATAGCAGTTCACATAATTGAAAAAGGGATAAGAAAAGGACAAAGAAATCCACTGAGGCCTCCTTGCAAAATATATCCACAGTACAGCTTTTGACTAAATCTGTCTTTTATGAATGCAGATTCAGCAAATTCTTAATCTAGCTCATTGGTGTAGTAATGGTTCTTCCTTTAACAAAAACCAGAGTTGGGTGGCCATCTTAAGGGTTAATACTCCTCAGTGGTTAGGCAGGAGGCATTAATGGCAGACAAAAATACAAATTTTTCCCACAACATAAGTTAGACTGAAAAATAACATTTTATTATTTTGTTAAATCAGTTATAACATAAAAACAGTTATGCTTAAACTAATAAAAATGGAAAAATGGTAGCTTAGCCTCCAAGCAAGGTATTTGTGGTTCAGTGGTAGAATTCTCACCTATTATGCAGGAGGCCTGGGTTCTATTCCCAGCCAATGCATCTGTTACACAGCCACTACATGTCGGTCAGTGGAGGATTGCATGTTGCTATGATGTTCAACAGCTTTCAGTAGAGCTTCCAGACAAATATAAACTAGGAAAATAAGCTAGGCCCGGTGATCTACTTCTGAAAATCATCCAATGAAAACTGTATGAATCACAGTAGTCTGATCCACAATCAATCATGGGGACAGCAAAGGACAGGCAGCATTTTGTACCATTGTGCGTGGGGTCACTATGAGCTGGAGGACAACTTGACAGCAAGTAACAACAATACTCAAGACAACGAGATATTACAATCTAACAACCTCAGCCTACTGCAGTTTAGTCTATCAATTCCACAGAGTAGCCTCTCAATCCTACAGGTGTTAAGAGACCAATATAACAATGAATATTCAAATTAACACACTTCCCACATGTCCCTTTGCAATGGACACCACTCAAAGTGCTTGCTGTTTACACTTCCTTACTACCAACATCTCACTCCAAGTCCTGCTGACAGGTTAGATAAAGCCCCCACATAACAAAGAACCTCCTGCACAAAGCTGACTGATCCAAGCTGGGCCCATCAGAGACTCTCTCCTAGTATCTAGAATTGACATGTGGATTCTAAGCATTTGATAACTGCTCTATTGCTGAAACACCCCTATAAAGCGGGGGTAGGCTGCAGTAGCCATTTATCACTGTCTACATGTGACAACAAAGGAACCCTGGTGGCTCAGTGGTTAAGCAGTTGGCTGCTAACCAAAAGATTGGTGGTTCGAACCCACCAGCTGCTCCACAAGGTAAAGATGTGGCAGTCTGCTTCCATAAAGATTTATACCTTTGGAAACCCTATGGGGCAATTTTACTCTGCTCTATAGGGTTGTTATGGAGTCAGAACAGACTTGACATTAATGGTTACATGTGAAAACAGAGAAAGTTCGTTTGTGGGGCACATGGGGGAGGAGTATAATAGAAGCAGAGAAATGACACAAAGTAAGAAAACCAAGGAAAGAGAAAATGGGACTCTGGTTACTGAATTTCTACCAATCAGCCACTAGGAAGGCACTCTGGTGGTGTGGTGGTTAAACACTGGGCTACTAACCAAAAGGTCAGTGGTTTGAACCCACCAGCCACTCCACAGGAGAATGATGAGGCAGTCACTTCTATAAAGATTTACAGCCTTGGAAACCCTATAGGGCAATTCTACTCTGTCCTAAAGGGACGCTAGGAGTTGGAATTGACTCGATGGTGGTGACTAATGACCCTTATCTGTATGGAAAAGATGGCATTTCCAGGGGATTCTTGTCCCCTGGTCCCTCCCCTCAATTTCCTTTCACTGAACTCTAAAGATAATCCAGAAGTTATAGAAACAGTAAAGAAAATACATTCATGACATAGACATATTTCTGTACAAGTAGCATATAGACAAGAGCAATACCATTTTCTGCTTTTTGATGCTGATCCTTTCTGGCCACAGACGTGGCTTCAAGTTTCTGTTAGCTGAGAGGCAGTATCACTATGGAAGTAGATTGCCCAACCTTCCTTCCGAGGAGTGGCTGGTGGGCTTGAACCATGAACCTTCTGGTTAGCAGTCAAGTGCCTTAGGCATTATGCTACCAGAGCTCCAGCCTTCTCCTCAGATTAATAACTCATCACCATGAACCTGCTAACCCCACTCACAGTTAAACACATTTTCTTCTCCTTGATGCAAAATGGCCACAGTGTCTGTGATTTATTATACATCGACAACACAAAACACAACTTGGGTCCTTCCCTTCCTGGACCACACCCTAAGGATACCAAAAAACCAAACTCACTGGCATTGAGGTGGATCCAAATCATAGCAACCACTCCTTCATTTTCCGAGGCAGTATCACTATGGAAGTAGATTGCCCAATCTTCCTTCCAAGGAGTGGCTGGTGGGTTTGAACCGTCAGCCTTCTGGTTAGCAGTCAAATGCCTTAGGCACTATGCCACCAGAACTCCCACCTTAAGGACAGACGTTAACAATAAGAGTAAACAGATGAGGTGAAAGTCATGGTCAGGAGATCTAGAATGGCCTCCTCTCCTTTCCAATTTCTTCAAGCAGTTCTAATGAAAATAGTCAGCTTTCTCAAATTCCCAATGACCCTGACTAGAGTCACTCAGAATAACAATATCATCCCAGAAGTGGGCAATGAGTGATCATGGGGTCTAACATCTTCCTTTTATAAAAGAACTGATACTCAGAAAGGATGTCACTCATGCCAGTCAATTCATGGAATAAGTCAGAACCCCGCTCTTCTATTCTATGTTTAGTAATAAGCTTTGTCTTGCTTACACTGGAGGACTTTTTATATGGTTCTTTGGTTGTTTCTCTTCTAAGACTTGTCAATGCTTTCTTTAAGTGAACCTTTATTATCAGTTGAAACTTACAAGACTGAATGTTTGAAATCTCATACGAGACCAATTCAGACTGTATCACTGACATTGTACATATCTTCAAACACTCTGTAGGCGATGCTGGCACTCTGACACCTAACAAAACATTCCAGTTTCTTCCGAATGAAAGGAGCATGGCAATAAATATGAAGCACATCCCATGGAATATCCTTTTTTTTTTTTTGCAAGATAATATACATTTATCTCACTTCAACAATCCAACACCTGATTATTCAAATCCATCTCACAAATTAATAAACAGGCAGCATTACACCTATACCCAAAGAAACAGAATTACTCAGAATTCAAAAGTGCAGACAATGCTATTTTCAGGAGCATGAATACCTTTTAGGTGATCTTTGGTTTCTGATTTTCAAGCAGTCCTATGGGCCTATAATATCAAAGGGGCAGGCAGTTCCTGCCAGAACAGAACAATTAATGCTCTACTCCAGCCACACACCACAGAAGAAACTGTGGCCTCACACCCACCCATGAGCAACAGACACATACGGAACCTAAATACCCACTCTCATCAGACCATAATGAGACAGCTCAACCACCAACACTGAGGGGTGTCAAAGAAGTCTGAGGAGGAAGCTAGGACTTTAGGGAGCCTCGACTTCCACCTCAAAAGGCATTAAAGAGGCATCCCTTCCCCTCCCCATTGGGGTAGTCTCAGAGCAGGAGTAGTATAGAGTCAGGAATTTTACTATTACCCAGGGATAAATAAGGGCAGCCACCTCTCTATCCACAGTGTGTCAGGGGAGGCCCATGAGAAGCAGCAAGGAACACTTCCACCACTGCCAGCCAAAGAAATATTCACGGATGACTAATGAGAAGTAAAACTCCCACCATCATTAACAAGGAAAGCAACCTCCCACCCTCCACTGATGCCAACAGAGTGGAGAACCTAAACCATGAAGTAATAAGATAATCTTTAGGCTCAAGGGCTGGCAAAGAGGTCTTGGTCTTGGTAGCAAAGCATCAACCATAAAATGAGAAACTGACACATTAGACCTAATCAAAATTTAAAATTTTTGCTTTGTAAAAGTCCATATGAACAAGATAAACACACAAGCTACAGACTGGGAGAAAATATTTGCCACCATATATCCGACAAACGACTTGTATCTAAAATATACAAAGTACTCCCAAAAGTAAACAGTTAAAAAAAATCCCATTAGGAAATGAGTTAAAGACATGAAGAGACATTTCACTGAAGAGACTGTACAGATGATAAATAAGCGTATGAGAAGATGTTCAACATAATCAGCCATCAGGGAAATGCAAATGTAAACCACAGTGAAGTCACTACACACCTACCAGAAAGGCTAAAATGACAAAACAGTAAGAACACCAAATACTGGTGATGATATAAAGAAAATATTTCCTATATTCCTGGTGGGAAGAAAAAATGATACAGCCATTCTAGAATACAGTTTAGTGGTTTCTTCTAAAATTAAACATGTGACTACATATAACCCAGCAAATGCAATTCTGTCCTTTCATCCCAGAGAAAGAACAGAAGGGATGAAAGACAACATACAAACTCAACCTGTACACAAATGTTCATAGCAGCTTTATTTGTAATAGTCCAAAACTGGAATCAATCCATATGTTCTTCAATAAGTAAGTGTCTAAGCAAACCATGGTATATACAGATACCATGGAATACTACTCAGCAGCAAGAAAGGAACAGACTAATGAGATATGTAATGATCTGGATAATTCTCTAGAGAATGGGCTGAGTTTAAAAAGAATCAAATGGCTTTAAAAATAATCAAATCAACAAACAATATGAGGGATCCTTATGATGACAGAAATGTTCTTTATCTTCACTATAACAATGTCAACATCCTGTTTGTAAGATTGTAAGGTAGGTTGCAAGACATTACCATTGGGAAAAACAGTGGTATTATTTCTCACAACTACAATTTTGTGAAAATAAAAACTTTAATTAAAAAGAAGGCTACTTTTCATCCCTTTTCCTTGGGGCTCTAGCTCACAAAATAGAGAACTTCAAGGGAGGGGAGCACTTTGGTTCACACAGAGGTTGGTCTCTTATCTACTTGATATCCATGGTCAAGGCATCTATTAGTAAGTAAAGCTTAGCCATCAAATAGCCTTGAGAGTATTTTGCTTAATTAAAGTATTTTATAATGCCTCTGAGTAATAATTATCATTGATAATAATAAAAATATAATAATTATATCCCTCTAGCCAATGGGTCAGCATATTTCATCTATAATAACCAGATAATAAGTTTTAGACATCATGGACTTCACAGTCTCTGTTCCAACTATTCAACTATTCTATTGTCGTAGTAGGAAAGCAGCTTTGGGCTATACAGTATAAAGAAATGGGCATGATTACGTTCCAATAAAACTTTAGTTATAAAAGTGGTCAGTAAGACAGATTTAGCCCGAGGGCCACAGTTTGAGGACCCTGATGTGCCTGATATCAATAAAATTTCAAAAATTTTTAATTCTTCTTTTCATCTTTTAAGGGTATAATCTTGGAATAAAAGCAATCATCTGCTTTCCTATTTTTCTTTTGAACAGCACTTGCTATTTATCCAGAAATCCTTAGCTATGCCTCATGAGTTGTGATTATTTATTACTCACTGTGGCAGAAGTGATTACTTGCAAGTAATTTTTGAACTTTAGGGAAAGCTCAAAAATTTCTGAACTGGTTTAAGGGAAAAAAATAAATAAATAAAAACCCTCAGTCTCTGAGATACAGACTAAGCCTAATTAGTGTGGACAATACAATCCATTACCCAACTTCAGTGGTCTCTTCAATTTTCAAAAGAAAGAATGGAGACAGATAAACACTGTACCACAGTAAACACTAAGGAAGCTTCCAAGGAGGCCTTAATAGGGACGAGGTGCATTAGAGAGTCTATGACTGACTGCAGTATTTCAGAAAAGTGTTTTATTTACACTGATATATGTGTGGCAACTGCTGCTTCTGATTAAACAAAATAGAAAAGTAAAGAAAACAGAAACTTTCTGTAAATATTAATATTTTAACCAATTTTAGCCAGTATTAACATTTAGCAACTTTAAGGAATCTAGAGCAAAGACTAGAAAAATAAGTACAGATTTGTATTGGAAATCATTTAGCTTATTAAGGAATCTTGTCAGCATGAAAGTGCTATGGACACTTATAGTTTGATTAAGCTGCAATATTTATGGGCAGTATAGCTATTGAGGAATCCTTGGGAGGTACAAACAGTTAATCTGCTCAGTTACTAACCAAAAGCTGGTGGTTTGAGTCCACACAGAGGCACCTAGGAAGAAAGGTCTGGTGATCTACTTCTGAAAAATCAGCCACTGAAAATCCTATGGAACATTCCAAGCTCAGAGCTTAGAAGACTTAACATAGTAAAAACTTTAAAACTACCAAAATCGGTTCCAGAGCCACCTGGCCCCTGGCGTGGGACTTTGGCCGCCACTCCCCGGGAGCACACTCACTGCCCAGACCTTTAGTCCCGCGGCTCCCTGGGCCTGGACAATCCCAGGGGAGCCCGACTGCCTCCCAGAGCAGGGTGGGGAAGGGGACCTGAGCCAGCTGTCACCTCCAAGTGGGCCTCCAGCTTTCACATGCTAATGAGAGTATTGAAAATACCATGGCTGAGTTCCAGTAAGATGGTGGACTAGGCAGAAAGTCTGCACAGACCCTCTTCAACAAACAAAAGGGAAACCAATTAACACAGACACAGAAGATAATCCTGGACCCTTGAGCCTTGAAGGGAAGGATACAGAAGTGGACTAAACCCCAACTAGCAGAAGAATTTGCATGAAAATACCAAAAAAGGAGACAGACGGGGCTGCAGTCTGGCAGCAATCCTGAGCGATCCTGATGGCACGGCACAGACAGCTTGGAGATTCCCAAGTGGTGATAGGACCTAAGACTTAACCTAAAAATCAGTCCTGCGAGCCAGGGACTGCATGGAGGA
>NW_006921788.1:4570938-4589664 GCF_000298275.1 Orycteropus afer afer
GAAGAAAAATAATCATATTACTTAAATATACAAATAAACATACCACTAAAAAATAAGTTTACACTATGTTTCCTGGGACACAGGCAAACCTCTCTGGAAGTCCTTACTTAGCTCTTCTTCTCAGTCACCTTTGCATTTATTTGCAAACTGCCTAGCACCAGTGGTTTATATTTTGGATGTTCATAAAAATTAAAGATGAATAACAACTCTGGGTTAAGTTTTTGTGGGGTAGCATCATAGGCTTAATGCTTACAATGGAATATTCATTTTTGAAATGGCAACAAGTAACCACGAGAAAATCGGGGGTGGGGAACAGATGTGAGAAACAGGTGTTTACCTTCTAGTTAAACAAAAACAACAAAGAAGACATCCAATGCTTGAGCATTTTGAGGTTACTAAGGTACATCCAAAGGTCTGGGAGGCAGGGCGGGGATTAAAGCTTTGAACTGGTGAAAGTAGATAGGTCTGGAAATCAGTTGCAAAGACAAAAGCATTCATGAAAATAACACCAAGTTGCTTAGCTCATTCAGATTTCATCAGGATGACCAGCAAAACTGGAGTAAAATCTTTGCTCTTGGTTCATTTACCTGAAATACCATCTTAGGAAAAGTTGGCTTTTGGCATTATCAAGATTTGAGGAATATCACTATGAATCTGGATATCTATCCAGCTGGAAGCCTGCTGTTCATTCCAATGACTCACTCATGTATTACTTATCCTATCTGGTAGCTTAGTTCTGTTCAAATGACAGCCTCCTGGTCTATGTAAAGGTTCCTCATGAGTACAATTAAGCGTCTGGAATTCCCATTCCTCTTAATGTTATCCATAATTTGTTATGACTCACACAGTCAAATGCTTTTGCATAGTCAATAAAATATAAGTAAACATCTTTTTGGTATTCTCTGCTTTCAGCTAAGATCCATCTGACACCAGCAATGATATCCCTCGTGCCATGTCCTATTCTGAATCCAGCTTTCATTTCTGGAAGTTCCCTGTCAATATTCTGCTGCAATCTTTTTTGAATTATAATTATCTTCAGTAAGATTTTATTTGCATGACATATTAATGATACTGTTCAATAATTTCCACATTCTGTGGGATCACCTTTCTTTGTAATGGGTATAAATATGGATCTCTTCCAGTCAGTTGGCCAAGCAGCTATCTCCCAAATTTCTTAGCAAAGAAAAATAATTGCCTCCAGCACGGCATCCATTTGTTGAAACATCTCAGTGGGTATTCCATCAATTCCTGGAGCCCTGTTTTTTGCCAATTCCTCCAGTGCAACTTTGACTTCCTTCTTCAATACCATTGATTCATGATCATATGCCACCTCTTGAAATAGAGGAACATTGACCAATTCTTTTTGGCAGAGTGACTCTGTATATTCCTTCCTTCTTCTTTTGATGTCTCCTGCATCATTCAGTATTTTCCCCATAGAATCTTTCAATACTACAACTCAAGACTTGAACTTTTCTCTTCAGTTCTTTCAGCTTAAGAAATGCTGAGGATGTTCTTCTCTTTTGGTTTTCTAACTCCAGGTCTTTGCATATTTCATTATAATAACTGACTTTGTCTTCTCAAACTGCTCTTTGAAATCTTCTGTTCAACTCCTTATTCTTATCATTTCTTCCATTTGATTTAACTACTCTCTGTTCAAGAGCAAGTTTCAAAGTCTTTTATGACATCCATTTCAGTCTTTCCTTCTTTTCCTGTCCTTTTAATGACCTTAATGACCTTTTGCTTTCTTCAAGCATGATGCTCTTGATATCATTCCACAATTTATTTCGCTTTTGGTCACTGGTGTCCAATGCACCAAATCTATTCTTCAGATGGTCTCTAAATTCAGGTGGAATATAATTACAGTCATATTTAAGCTTTCATGGACTTGTTTTAATTGTCTTCAGGTTCAACTTGAACTTGCATATTAGCAGTTGATGGTCTGTTCCACAGTCAGCTCCTAGCCTTGTTTCGGCTGAAGATAGTAAGTTTCTCCATTTCCTCTTTCCACAGGTGTAGGCAACCTGATGAGTCCTGTGCATTCCATCTGTTAGGTCCATGTGTACAGCCACCATTTATGTGGTTGAAAAAAGGTATTTGCAATGAATAAGTCATTGGACTTGCAAAATTCTACCATGTGATCTCTGGCATCATTTCTATCACCAAGGCCTTATTTTCCAATTACCTTTGACAGAGGAATTCAAAATTCTATTTGATTGTGGAATGGGAAAGCAGGATATCAAGGAAAGTTTCTCTTTGTCTTTAGAGTTTTTATTTTTTACCATGTAAATGTCATAAATTCATGAATTACTCATGTAATTAAAAATAAAGAGGAGGGGAGAGCTAAGCATTTGTGTGAGAAATGTCAATAAGAAGATTCTTTGCAATTACTTTAAGGTCTCTTTAGAATCTGATACCACCCAAACCCAAGTGCATCCTGGGGTTAAAAAAACAGCACTCTGAACAATTGTTCATATTCATGTGAATCAGATAAGCTAGTGGAAATGTTCACGTAGGGACCATTTTTCTTTGTTCATCCTGTAACCTCTAGTAGCTGCATGATTCCTGAAACATAACAAAAGCTAAATTAAGAAATTATTGAAAGGCTGACTGAAAGAATGAAGGACTGAGGAAATGCTAGTCTCATGGCTCAGGTACTGAATACTTGACCATCTTATCTTCTTTGATAACTCCAACATACCCTATGTTTTGGTTCACTGGTGCTGCTATAACAGACATACTACAAATGGGTAGTGGTTTTCACAAGTAGGGATTCATTCCCTTACAGTTTAGGAGGCTAGAAGTCCAAGTTCAATTTGCCAGTTCTACGGGCTGGGTGCAGGCCCCTCAACCTTGAGCTTCAGTACTGTCTCTTGCTCCCAGCTCACTGGGAGCCCTATTAACTCATGTAGCTGCTGGCTGCTAAAGCTGACAAATGCAAGGTTGACAAGTAAAATGGCATAGTTCCAAGATTATCAAGCAACACAACAGGCCACTACCCCAAGTCCAGAAACAGTATCAAGATCAGCAGACACCACAGCAGGCCAGTGAGATGACAACTTGGCCAAGTGCAGAGTCCAGAAGTACCAAATACTAGAGACCTTTCTCAAAGTTTCTTATGTACTAGAAGCTGACCACACTCATAAGGCAGCTACTCAGCTGCTCACAGTAGATTCTACCATGGAGCTGAATACCAGACTGATCATGGGGAATAACTACATCCAGCTGCCCAACCACTCAAAACTAGGTCCAGCCAACTAGACACATAACCTTAACTCCCACACCCTCCAAGATTCAACTCAAAAGATCACCCTGTGTGTGTTTATTCTTTTTGCTGACATCTAACTTACACACAGCGAAGAGCACAAATCTTAACATCTATAGTGCAACATCTTCCGCTGCTGCACACACCCCCTGAAACATTTCCAGTATCTCTAGCCAACTCCCTCAATATCACCTCCTTTCATTCTCTTAATGAAATCCTCACTCACTTTTTGTTTGCTTGTGTTGTTTTTGGCTGCTTTCAAACTGAAACTGGTTTTGAATAACATAACAGCCAAAAAAGCTGATATTTTTTTAATCAGAGAGAGCAAACATCTCTAATCTTCTTACATAATACACATTAAAAATAATATTAGGAATCTAGCAGTATTTATCAGGAGATAATCAACACTGTCTGGAAGAAAACTATGCAGTGACATTTATTGTAATGGATATTATATATATATATATATGAAAATGTATTAAAGGTTTCCAATATTTATACATTTTGTCTCAATGCTCAGGGCTTAAATCTTTTTTTCTTCATATGTTTATTGACTGTACATAAAAGATGCACTAAGAAAATATTCAGATGTGACATGATGTGTCCCCTCAAAACTCTCATCTTAATCTTATTTTCTTTAGGAAACTTTGCTCAATCCATCACTTGAGCAAGTCAACAAGCAAGTTGTTGAATGGCTTTTGCAAAGGACAAAACACCTCACACCTTCTCTTACACAGGAACTAGGACACGAGTGCTTCAACTAAAATCCACAAGGTCCTTAAACCTTCAACATAATAATAAATTAAGAAAAACCTAGCAAGAATAGTTTGAAGCATCCCTAAAGGCCACTCTCCTTCTCTTCTTGGGAGAATTCCAAGAATAGTCAAGTCCTATTTATAGCATTCAAGAATTTGGAAAAGCAAACATTTGTTGTATCTGTGTAGAAGCCCAGAAAAGCATCACACAATTGGCTCCTAGACACAGCCTGGCACAGACTCTGTATGGCACAGGGTACAAATCAGAAAGGCAGAAAGTTTGACAGAATCCATCATTTTGCAAGTCACACAGTATTTCTCAGATAGCTTAGAAAAGGGACACAGTGATGACAGAACATCAAAAGAGAGGAGAGACTTCCAAGTAATGCCACTGATTAGTGTGGGCAGTTTATTTATATCAACGTTTCTCAATCGACACTTGGGGCTGAATAATTATTTGTTGTGGGGGCTGTCCTGTGCATTTTGTAGAATGCTTAACAGCATCCCTGTTCTCTATATACTAGATGCCAGCAGCACTCACTTCCAAGGCATGACAAAAATGTCTCTAGACACTGTCAAATGTCTCATGGGGGGGGGGGGGACCCACAGTGAAGGAGCGCTGGTTTAGAGGATTCGGGGGGGGGGAGAGGCAAAACTGCCCTCAGTTGAGAACCACTGATTGAAACTGATGATAAAAATGATAATGATAGTAACAAAAGCAATAATAATAAAAAGAACAATTCCATTTACTCAGTATTATACAGCAGATACTGTGCATTGAATATTTCATATACACTATATCCTCTAAAATGACCCTAGGAGATAAGTACTGTAATTTTCCTCACTTTATAGATGAGGTGACTGAGGCTCAGAGAAGTTATATTCCCCAAGGTCACACAGCCAGGACCAAGGGTTACAGCTAGGTCTAACTTCAAAGTCCATAATGCTAACCACCATTCTACAATGGCATCCTTACCACTTAGGGAGCCATGGGAGTGCTTTTTGAATCCAGCACCAGGCTATTCCAAACAGAGATAAATATAGAAATGGGACCCAAAAAATACACTAGAGATAATTTCTACTGGTAGTTGAAGCAAGCCATCACTGGATAGGGAACTCTCATATGGTTTCTATTAATAGTATATGTTCTACCTACATCTTGATAGCCCTCACCACAAGCTCTTAAGGTAAAAACTAGTATTCACTTTCTACAGATAAGAAGAGTAAAGAAAGAATGAGTAAATGGTTCAAGTTCAATAGCTAGTTTTCCTAATGGAGTCAAGGTTTAAAATGAGGTTGGTCTGATTGCTGAGCTTCAACTGCCTGGAACACAATTATTTTATGGCTTAAGGAACAGTAATAATGTAAATGGTTCACATAATATTGGCAGTACCTGGCACAAGTTCAAGACCTTTGGGTTCTACTCCCCCATGTACCCTTCATAAGACCAACAGAACTCTAATCACCTCCCAAGCTGGGGACCATTCTGCTCCCCTGTCACTCAAGATGACCTGCTTTGGACTCACTCGGGTGCTATATGGTCTCAATGTTTCACATTCATTTTAAGTAGAACCAGATTTCTCTTTCTGTAAGTGCATTCTCTCCTTACAAGAACATTAATTAAGTTTCCGGCTGAAGCTCAGCTGGGCAATGTGAGGTACACTAACAATATGTCTCTTGGATAATCCAAAAGGGAAGGGAAGGAAACAATGGGAGATTTATGCTGGGAAAATGAGAGCAATACCCAAGGTGGGAATAATCTAAAGTGCAGATAGTTAATCTGGAAGAAATATTCAGACACTGGGAATTGCAAAGGAGACCTGAGCCCATGATTATGGTCAGCAAGGGCTTATGGGTAGGTTATTAAGCAATGCATTTACATTGAAATACTGCACTAAACACACACATATACACACCAGAGCGGTGTAAAAACACTGCTTGAGGTTTCACACAGCATCCCCACCACAGGCAGTGATGATATACTCTAATAGCTGGGGATAACTGACCATGCTGGCACCCTAAGCTTGTTTCCGGACACTTCAGCCAGCTCAGACGTAAAAGCTAAATGTCATTCTATTAGAGTAAAGTAACAATTGTCACCATTTCCAAGGGGAGGTGAAATGAGTAGGTGAGAGATCTTTTTGTAAATCTTTACCAGGATCACAGAAATTTCATTCTTGGATATCAATTTTAAGTTCCCTTGCATTGTAGAAATAACACAGCTTATGCATGTTGGCCAAATGGAGGCAACAAAGGTGGCAGAAAAGAGACATCATTGAGGTGGGAAAGAACCATTTAAATCATTGAACTTCCAGAAAGACTTTGCACGGGGCTTCTGTTCAGTCCCGCCACGCTGCAAAAATCCTGCACATTCAAGACTCTTTCTCTTGGGATGGAAAACCCAATTCAAACTGAGCATGGGAGGCTCTCATTGGCCAGCCCAGTCACACATCCAGTCCCAACAGAGGAGAGGCTAGAGGAAGGGAAAAGAGTTGGTTGTCTAAAGGAAAAGTGGAGCCCTGTCAACAAATAAGTAGGAATGAGTGCTTCACAGGTTAAAACACATGGACTAGACATTCAGTTCAGTCTTGTTTGTCATATGAACATAACAGTGAATACCGCACAGTTCTTTCATAGAACTCACAATGCTCAAAGCTCATCTGTGCTCTCTTTCTCTCTGCTGTCCCTATCCGCACTCCCATTTTGAAAGCCCCTTTTCAAACTCCTATCACCATTTTCCCCTTTCCTCCCTCCCTCCTTCTCTCTCTCTCACACACACACACACACCCCCCCCACATGTGCATGCACACACAGAGTCCTCTGTCATTTGGCTTCATTTCAAGATATCATCTACTCCCAACCATCTTACAATTCCATCTATGGCATAAACATTAGCAAGTATGTGAATGCATTCATCACAAAGTGCTAGCAACATCATCCTTGCCAGTGACTTCACATTTTAGGTAAAGGCACTCTAACCCAAAGGAATGAATGCTTTTGGGAGACCACAAGGACCTTTCTTTCCAGTGGCCTTCAAATCATGCCACAGAAATAAGCTGCCTTTGGAGTCTAGTCACAGGAGGCCTCTCTCTTTTATCCAATCTCCTACCCATACACCTAAAAACCCAATTAGTCTGGTGGTAATGTCTCCACCCGGAAAAGCAATACTTCCAAAGGTTATTTCAAGACGGACTGTTAAATGAAACATGAGTAATTCCATTACAGTGTTGATTAGTAACACAAGTCAGAAACTGCTCCAGACAAGAAACTAGTAACCACAACAACAAATGGAAAATGAACTCCAACTTGGCTCCCTGGAGAGAATCGAATGAACTGATGGTTATTTTCCTTCTCTAATTTCCAAGGATCCAGCAAAGGTTACATCTCTGTCAGTGACAGTTAGGGAGTCAGACTCTATGAAAGCTGTTACATTTCTGCAGTCAGTCAAGGGGCTATACCCCAGGCTTAACATAATGCAAGGAGTGAATTTCACTTCCAGGAAACACAAGTAATACAAGTTCAAGTCCCACTCTTCTGCTACTTACACAATGTATGTATGCATGTGTGTGTGTGTGCATGTGGTGTGTGTGTGTGTACACCTACATATACAATAACACACAATAATACGGTTCATCAAATTGCAGAATAACTCAGCACTAAAAGGACGTAGATGACTTCTGAGTAATTTCACGAAATATTTGACCTCCTTTTTTTTTTAATGACATATAAATTCAAGGAAAAAATATCCACCTTGGGTTTTATCTTTCAGTTTAATTGGTATTCCTTGTGCAGGGACCTTCTCAATCTAAATCTCTAACTGTGGTGACAGACACCACTACCCGTATCATTAAGATGAAGCTGAAACCTCTGGCATTAAGACCTAACACTGATACCGACCTATCCCAAAAATTTGCCTTCTTTGTTCTCCTCTTCCAGAGAAAGCTAGCTGCTACCTGTTCTGTGACCCAACCAGGACCTGTCAGAACATCCCTGTACCTCTCACACCCAGCTGTATTTATTTATGGGCATATCTGTCTCATCTTCCACAATGGAATATGAACAAGATGGGTTTAAGAAAAAAATAAAATTTAACCTTCATAAAACCCAGGATCCTTCATAACATAATCTGCCTTGGTCATTATTACTAAGGATGTAATTGCCCTTCCCTCTACCTGGAAAGTTCTCTGCCCAATTCTTTCTATCCTTCTAATCTTAATCTCATGGCAGCCTTGGGTACTACAAGCACTTAAGCACTTGGCTGCTAACCAAGATTCTCAGTTTGAGTCCATCCAGAGGTACCTTGGAGGAAAGGTCCGGCAACCAACTTCCAAAAAATCAGCCACTAAACATTCAATACAGCACAGTTCTACTCTGACATACATGGGGTCACCATGAGTGAGAATCAAATCAATAGCAACCAGTTACTGATTTTAGTTATAGTCTCAAGCATCACTCCAAAGAAGTCTTTTTTTTCTGATAGTGGTATGGAAAAGAGCCCCACTTACTCCCTATTTCCATTAACTCTCTAGTTCCACTAAATTCTATAATATGTGTAATGTTTATTCTCTCTCCCTTTTCTTCTCCACCAGAGAGTAACTTTCAAGAGGGCTCCAGGCAGTATCCTCATCACCTGCAAGAACTAGGATGTTTTTGTTGTTGGTACTTGCCATGGAATCTATTCCGACTCATGGTGACCTCATGTGTGTCAGAGTAGAACTTTCCATAAGGTTTTCAAGGCACTTAGAGATACTGCCTCAGAAACCCAAGGAGAGGTTGCTATGAGTCAGGATCGACCTGGCAGCAGTGAGTGAATTTTAAGAGATATTTGTTGGAATAACTGAACCACGTGTCCTTTTCTTGGGGCATGGGGGTGGTGACAGTTTACAAAGCAAACCATTCAACACCTGTCTTATCAAAGGGTTGATGAATGATTCAATGAATAGTTACATGTGGACAAAGTAAAGAAACATTTTTTCTTGACAGTTAATTGATTTTTAGCTTCTGGAAACTAACTATAAAGAATATTCAACAATCAAAGTATGCACATAGGAAAGCAAAAAAGGGACCATATACCTCTCATTTTTCTCCATAGTTTCATACAATAACCATTGCACCTTGGCTCCTCAACAATGACTGAGCATATATTGTTAAAATTTTCCCTCTGTCTTATCATTCAGCCCCACTGATACGGACAAAAAAGGAAGATTACATTTGCTAACATTTCCTAGTAAGAGGCTAGGAGATTAGTGTCTAAAACATGGGTTGCTTTTTGTTTATTATATTGGACATCTTTTAGATTGTCTGCCAAGCCCAGAAGCCAAACTTCTTCTTGGGAAGCTTCCTGCCAGATCCTCATGGGAAGCCTTAGGCAGCCATGTTTAGACTGGAATCCAATCTCCACTCATTGGCCCAAAGCAGTCATCTGACTCTAGCTTGGCAAAGAGAGATCTCTTTCCAGGGAATGTGGAACTGTGACTGAGAGCCAGCTAGTCAGCCTCTGTGGGTGGCTGGAACTGTAGAAGGAGCTAAGGTTATTCATGTTTTCTTCCACATGCAAACTGTGGCTGCTGAGAGAGAGGGAATGTAGCTAAAACAAAAATGCAAGGACAAGTGAGGGAGACACAGACCTGATGGCTTTTCAGGTCCAGGCTGCAGTCCATTCCCAAGAACCAGAATGGCCCTGAGCAGTAAGAGACACCCCTGTATCCTAAAAGACTACCCAGTTCTCTTCTTTTACTTAAGCTAACTTGAGTTGGATTCTCTTGCTTGTTGCGTAGTATAGTTATTCTACTTTCCTTAGAATATGAAATTCCCTTGCATATAACGACTAAACAGAAAAACACACATATGAGTTTAAACAAACAAACAAAAAAAAACCCTATTTCTTTTGTGTAAAATCCCACAGAAACTCTGGGAAAGACAAGAAATCTCATGAAGTCTGAATAAATCCTGCTTGTAACTGATTTGTGTATTTCTCTAACTCAAAGCTAAGCTACTTCAATAGCTTTCCTAAACAACAAACAAATCACAAATAATTGTTTAATTGAAGGAAAAAAATAAGGCACTATCAAGCCAGCCCATTTCACTGCATACAAGAGCAGGTGGAATATAAAATTTGGCATACAGTAGGTGCATGATAAATGTTTAAAATTGTTATTGCTGCTATTATTATTATTATTAGGTATTATTATACCAGCTCCTGACTCAGTCTTGGGCTGGTGAGTGCCATGAATATAGCTTTGGGGTTTAGAAATAAATTTTAGTGAGTACAGACAAATTCACAAATATGGGCCTGTGAAATAATGAGGATCACTTACTACCTAATGATGGTGGGGTTGTAGAGGAAGAGCACTCTCACAGTTGACTAGTGGAGGTATAACTTGTTTCAGCCTTTCTGGAAGGCATTTTGGCAATATGCGTGTCTGTGAAATATTCATCCAGTCCCCCTGCAGAGTGACCAGGGAATTTCAGTGGGATGGTTTCTGTCCATCTCACCCTCGACTTAACCAAGTTAATATGCATTACATATGAGGCATCCCCTAAAACTAAGGTTAATTAAATGGTTCTTCTATTTAATAAACAAACAATAAATCTTTAGATACTAGGGAATATTATATAGCTATTTCAAATCACAGGATAGAGAATATATACAGACTAAAAAGGTGGTTAGCTCCAAGTATCTAGTACTATGGTACGTAATATAGTTAAAGGTACAGATTTTGCCAGATATCAGAATCCTTATCTCTGTAAACTTTTAATAATGATGTAATCTTTAAATTTCATCTATATAAGGTAAAAAGGCTAATATATCCCCTTTAGGACAGTGATGAAAATTAATTGAGACAATAATCCATGGAAAAGTATGTATTTCGAGGGTTGATACAGAATACTCTAATCATGGTACTTCTTTTGGTATATACCAACTAGGGCTTAGAATTTCATAATTAGCTACTATTTCTATTTATACCTCACCTCCCCATCATCAGCTCAGAACTCCTGGAAGGCATCCATAAACACAATGATTTTGTATAGTCAAAAATCATTTCTCTCACCCAAATTCTAACTCTAGTATGTTAGATTTTCTTAAAGCATAGCTTATCTATCTACCTAGCTAAATAAACTTTATAAAGTTCATGTAAAAGATTCCAGCCTAGGTACAGACAACAAAGATAAAAGCTTTTGCACATACAGTACTGTGTTTTCAGTGAAGGCAAACATGGATATACAGGTGGAAAGATAGGTGGACAGGCTGAACTATTAGGGATGTCTATGCAGGGGGGAGGAGCTCTGATGCATAGTGCCCAAGGCACCTGACTGCTAACCAGAAGGCTGGTGGTTCAAACTCACCAGCCACTCCTCGGAAGGAAGGGTGGGCAATCTACTTCCATAGTGATACTGCCTCAGAAACCCAAGGAGGGGTCGCTATGAGTCAGGCCCACTCAACAGCAAATAACAACAACAACACAACATGCAGTGGGGGATGTGTCCAAGACCATGTATAGGGTTGGCAATGTTTCTACAAGTATTGGTAGATTCTATAAAAATTCCCAGGTATATAGTAGAGCTGACAAGGGACAAGGTTGTAGTCACCTCTTGGCCACAGCCAGCTACCCAGAGGGAGTGAGTAGTTGGACCTGTGGGTTCGGGACTGTGGTCACAGGGACATCAACTTCAACTGCCATAACATACAACACAAAAACATTTTTCCACCTCCTACATTGGCAAGTAGCAACTGGGATCTTAAAAGCTTGCAAGCGGTCATCTACATGCAATGATGGGTCTCTCCTCATCCAAAGCAAAGAAGAATGAAGAAAACCAAAGATTCATGGAAACAATTAGTCCAAGCAACTGGTACACCATGCAATCATCAGCCTATATGACTATAAGACCAGAAGAACTAGATGGTGCCCAGCTACCACTGTCAGCCAGTTGGAGGGGGATCTATGTAGGAGATCCTGGATAGAGTGGGAGAACAATGGGGAACAAAACTCAAAATCATTAAAAAAAAAAAAAGTGGGACCAGCTTTGCAGCTCTGATCGAGCCTGATGGAACCCTTGAGACTATGGCCCCTAGCTGTCCTTCAGGTCTTGAACTGAACCCACTCCTGTGACTTCCAGCCAAACAAAAGACAAGCATATGAGGTGAACATTTACATCAAGTAGACACACTCCTTGGAAGAAAAAATCATGGGAGAATAGAAGGGCTGTGTATACACAGGGAGACAGCTCAAGGGGCAGGAGTGCATGGAGGGAAGGACACAGGGAAGAGGGAGGGGAGGGGAGCTGTTGCATTGTGGGAAATTATAGTCAATGTCATGAGACAAAGTGAATGTCATATGCTGTACGGAAAGTGAATTTGCTCTGTAAACTTTCACCCAAATCACAATTAAAAAAAAAAAAGTTAAAATAAAAAAGACTCCAGCCTTTGGACTGTACAGTTTTTATGCCGCTAAGGAAGCAAGTACTTCATTTCTTAAGCAACTGCATACCCTCAACTAACAACCCCAAGAGGTCACCGTCCTCCACAAGCACAGGACTACTCAAAGATAGCTTGGAGCATCGTAGAACGTTACAGAAGCCTCTTACTGAGGAAAGTATGGCTGTCACGTTTTTACGTCTTTGAGAAATGATAATTTAGGTTTCATTCCTATAGTAATTCTATTTCCTCACTTAAAACATAGACATAAAATGATTCACTTACATTACCAGTTTCTAAGATTCTTAGCATTTTAATAAGTAGCTTATGAAAGCATACCTTTTGAAAGAAAATACTAATGTCTACAGAGTTGAAAAGGATAGATGAAGCTCATAAAACTTAACTGCATTTAAGTTTTGATTAGGGAAAGCTGCTGCTAGCTCACTGTCTTGGACAATTCAATCCATAGATCCACCAGGAGATTTCTAAACTCTGCCTGGTACACAGCTCCCAGCTGGCTGTTGCCATGAGAGCCCTTACATGCAGGTTCCAGCAGTCAGTAGCTTAATAGCAGAGTTTGTATGTGTCCCTCCATCACAACCTCTCCTTCCAACCTCACAAAAGTCTGAAGGATTTGGAGAACTAGAAAGCAGTTTCTCTCCTCAAAGAGTCTAACAATTCCAGGCCTCGTGTTCTGCGAATGAAATTGGTTTGGCCTCTTCCAGGCCTCCAGCCTACAAGTGGTCAATGACTGCTCAATGGAATGGAAGTACTCCCAGCTTGATATATTTCAGAAAGTTTCTAAAGAGAAAACATCTGCTAAGGGCATTCAAATTCATTCCTGCTGAGCAGTTTTAAGGTAGTAACCAGGAAAGCAGAGTAAATACCCTCTGACAGAGATAACAGGCTACAGAAGCCTTCCTGCCACTCATCTCTCAAGAGTGCCTGAAATGTTCATGTTGATTTGGCATTGAATACATTAAGGAAAATATTTTAAAAGTTCCTTGACAGGAGATAAAAACCCATTAAGACAAACCATCCACTACTGTCTTAGCAAGGATTTTTTAAACTAATATTTATTAAATGTATGTTGTTGCTAGATGCCATCAAGCCTGCTCATAGCGACCTTGTGTACAATAAAACAAAACACTGCCTGGTCCTGCGCCATCCTCAAAATATTTGCTAAGCTTGACTCTATCATCGCAGGCACTGTCAATCCATCTCATTGAGAGTCTTCCCCTTTTTCACTGACCCTGTACTTTGTTGTTTTCAGGTGCCACTGAGTTGTCTCCGACTCATAGTGACCCTATACACAGATGAAACACTGCCCGGTCCCATGCCAGCTCCGTGATCCCTACTATACTTGAGCCATTGCCACAGCCACTGTGTCAATCCATCTGGTTGAGGGCCTTCCCCTCTTTTGTCAACCCTCCACCTTATAAAGCATGACATCCTTCTCCAGGGAATGGTCCCTTCTGATAACATGACCAAAGTAGGTGAGACAAGTCTGGCCATTCTCGCTTCCAAGGAGCATTTCTGCTGCACTTCCTCCAGGACAGATTTCTTTTAGCAGTCCATGGTACTTTCAGTATGACCTTGTACTTTACCAAGCATGATATCCTTCTCCAGGAATGTAGACTGTAAGCAAAGAGACAAAGAAGGTAAGTTCCTACTGTTCACATGAATTATTTGACATAACTGATTCTCCAAAACGAAGCTCTGTTAACAATTCAGATTTTTTGACTAGCTAGTAGGAAAAAGATGATCAATGACATTGAAAATGTATAAAATGTCTTCAGTCAAATGTGTTTCGAGGACACAACTTATTATGAGCATTCATAATCTGCTCTGCATAACGCAAGTCCTAATTAGTCATGACCTTCATAAAAGCCATTTTGTAACAATAATGAACAGAAATGAAGAGAATGTAGAGATAAGAGAAATTGTGCCAAGTTTTACTCTGAGTCAGAACAATGTTTTATTTCATCTTCATATCTTTGGCACCTATTTCAGTGCTTTAAAGATATAATCAATGAATTAATCAATAACCTAATGATAGAGCAGGAGCTCTGGTAGCATAGTGCCTAAGGCATTTGACTGCTAACCAGAAGGCTGGTGGTTCAAACCCAACAATCACTCCTCAGAAGGAAGGCAATCTACTTCTGTAGTGATACTGTCTCGGAAACCAAGGAGGGGTTGCTATGAGTCGGATCCAACTTGACAGCAGTGTGTGTGGTTTTTGGTTTTAATGATAGAGCAACATATTCCAAATACAATAAATGGTATACTGTAGCTAATCAATCATACATGAGAAATATAAGGGCTAGAAAACATAATCTACAGTCTACAAAAAATTAGCAATTAATCTCATTTTATTTTAATAAGAATTTTTTTAAAAAAAGTCTTAGGAATATACCATGTTTGCATGCCAAGCTGGACACTCTGTCAATACACAATTGCAACCATTTTTGAATTATCTTCAGTAAAATTTTATTTGCATGTGATATTAATGGTATTGTTTGATAATTTCCACATTCTGTGGGATCACCCTTTTTTGTAATGGATACAAATATGGATCTCTTTCAGCCAGTTGGCCATGTAGCTGTCTTCCAAATCTCTTAGCATAGCCCAGGGAGTGCCTCAAGCACGGCATTCATTTGTCAAAACATCTCAATGGGTATTCCATCAATTCCTAGAGCCTTGTTTTTCACCAATTCTTTCAGTGCAACTTCAATTTCTTCCTTCAATACCATTGGTTCTTGATCATATGCCACCTCTGGAAATGGATGAACACTGACCAATTAGTTTTGTTACAGTGACTCCGTATATTCCTTCCATCTTCTTTAGATGCTTCCTGCATCATTCCATATTTTGCTCATGTTGTTGTTGTTGTTGTTTGCCATCGAGCCAGCCCCGAATCATAGCGACTCTTTCAATATTGCAACTCAAGGCTTATATTTTTTTCCTCAGTTCTTTAACCTTGAGAAATGCCAAGCGTATTCTTCTCTCATGGTTTTCTAACTCCAGGTCTTTGCACATTTCATTATGGTAACTGGCTTTGTCTGCTTGAGCTGCTCTTTGAAATGTTCTCTTCAGCTCTTTCTATCTTGTCATTTCTTCTGTTTGCCTTATAGCTACTCTCTGCTCAAGGGCAAGATTCAGAGTCTTTTCTGATATCCATTTTGGTCTTTTCTTCCTTTCTTGTCTTTTTAATGATCTCTTGCTTTCTTTATGAATGATTTTCTTGATGTCATCCCACAATTCCTCTGGTTTTCAGTCACTGGTTTTCAATGCAGCAAATCTATTTTTTAAATGGTCCCTAAATCCAGAAGGGATATTATCAAGGACATATTTTGGCTTTCATGGACTTGTTTTAATTGTCTTCAGCTTCAACTTGAACTTGCATATGAGCAGGATGGTCTTGCAAAATTCTATCATGCGATCTCCAGCATTATTTCTATCTCCAAGGCCATATTTTCCAACTACCGATGACTCTTCTTTGCTTCCAACTTTTGCATTCCAGTCCCCAGTGATAATCAACACATCTTGATTGCATGTTCAGACTGCAGAAGTTTGTAGAAACCTTCAATTTCATCATCTTTGGCTTTGGTGGTTGGTACATACATTTGAGTAATAGTAGTTAATTAACTGGTCTTTCTTGGAAGTGTATGGATATTATCCTGTCACTGACAGTGTTGTACTTCAGGACAGATCTTGAAACAGTCTTCATGACAATGAATGCCACACCATTCTGCTTCAGTTTGTCATTCCCAGCATAGTAGATCATGTGGTTGTCTGAATCAAAATGGTCAAAACCAGTCCATTTCAGCTCACTAATGCCTAGGATATTGATCTTTATGTGTTCCATTTCATTTTTGACAACTTGCAATTTTCCTAGATTCATACTTTGTATGTTCCATGTTCCAATTATTAATGGATGCTTGCATTTCTTTCTACTCATTTTGTGTTGTGCTACATCAACCAATGGAGGTCCCAAAAACTTTATTCTATCCATATCGTTAAGGTTATCTCTACTCTGAGGAGTCACCTCTTCTCCAGTCAAATTCTGAGTGCTTTCTGACCTGATGGGCTCATCTTCTGGCACTATATCGGACAATGTTTCAGAGATATTCATAAAGTTTTCTAGTACTATATCAGACAGTGTTTCACTACTATTCATAAGGTTTTCACTGGCCAACTCTTTCAGAAGTGGATGGCCTCTTCCTTCTTCTAAGCCTGTCTTAGCACAGAAGCTCTGCTGAAACTTGTCCACCATGAGTAACCCTGGTGGCATTTTGCAACACCACTGGCATAACCTCTAGCCTCACAGCAACACAGAAGCCACCACAGGATGACAAACTGACAGACAAGATCATCTCCCTTAGTTGTTCTTAACCCTGCTGCACCTGCCTATCTTGGTTCTGGCCTTAAAACAGATATATACCCCCAAGTGAAAACAGCCCTGAGCCCCATACACACCTACCTCAGGCCCTGGCCTTAAAACAGAGCCACTCCCAAGAGAAAAGCAGCTCCTGAGCCCCACCTTCAACTACCTTGGGTCCCAGCCTTAAAATAGAACCAGCCCCAAGCAAAAAGCAGCCCCCAAGCCCTGCGCCTGCTGACCTCAGGCCCCAGCCTTAAAAAACAATGATTCACAAAACAGATAGTTGAAAGTATGTTGTTATTGTTATGTGCCATTGAGTCGGCCCGACTCATAGCGACCCTTCCTTGGGTTTCCAAGGTGGTATCACTACGGAAGTAGATTGCCCAACCTTCCTTCTGAGGAGTGGCTGGTGGGTTTGAACCGC
This sequence comes from Orycteropus afer afer, assembly GCF_000298275.1. Classification (NCBI taxonomy): domain Eukaryota; kingdom Metazoa; phylum Chordata; class Mammalia; order Tubulidentata; family Orycteropodidae; genus Orycteropus; species Orycteropus afer. The sequence continues at coordinate 4,588,180 of NW_006921788.1, forward strand.
CAGCCTTCTGGTTAGCAGTCAATTGCCTTAGGCACTATGCTACCGGAGCTCCCAGTTGAAAGTATAGTTCACTGTAATTCAAATATGTCATAAGTCAAGGACTAATATACTTCTCATTAGCCCAATCATACACTTGTACTTCCCCCCACTTTCTAAAATGAAGCCAGGTTAATGGAAGAATCCTAATGAAAACAGGGCAAATGAAGAACAGAATTTCAAATTCTCATGAAATCCATATTCTCTGGAGCCAAGGAAGCTGGATTAACCTCTGCAACTATAGCCCTGAGATAATCTTTAAACCGTGAATCTTCAACCAAAAACATCCCCTGCAGTCTTCTTTAAATCAAGCTATAGTTCAGCTAAACTATAAAGAATGTCTGTGCTGGGCACTGTACTCTTCTAAAAACTACATATATGGGATCAGATTGAAAACAGCAAGTCAAAAGATTAGATAGGAAACTTAGGGGGACATGAAGTTATGTTCATGAGGGAAGAACAACTCAGAAAAGGAGGGTCCAAATGGATGCACCATTCAAAGAATGTAATCAGTGTCACTGAATTGTACATGTAGAAACTGTGGAGTTGGTTCCCAACAATACTATGAAAAAAACAAAGTGAAGCTTTAAAAAATTTAAAAAAAAAAAAAAAGAAGGCCAGGTTAACTTTCATGTGTTGCAAACAAAGGAGAATTAGTAGAAAGAGACATAGAGAAGAGGTATGTGTTCAGTTCATCACTGCTCTGAGAATACAACTCTTGCAGACTATTCCTATTCTGCTCTGTATCATCTGAGTAATAACTGCTGTCCATGGCCTTGGTAAATACCATTTTTATGACTGTAATGAAAAGGAAGACTTTGTGTTTTTAAGCTAATCACATAATAAATGTAATAGAACAAGACACAATAGTCTAATAAAAAGGAAAGCAATCCTTAAAGAAATTTGGACTATGATAATGGCCTAACATAGTCAATTCCAATGCAAGAGACCATGCTACCACCTAATTGTTCCTTTCCAGTTACACGGTAAAAGCCAAAAGATGCAACATATTAACTGCAGTTAAAAAATAACTAAGTGAAATTATGAGTTCTCTCTCTCTCTCTCTGTCTCTCTCTCTCTCTCTGTCTCTCTCTGTCTCTCTGTCTCTCTCTCTCTCTCTCCCTTCCCTCCTTTCGGACTTCCCTTTTTTTAAAAAAAATCTACAGTCTCTTTTTTCAAAATACCATATTCTGTAATACTCAAACACCACCCTGGTCTAGAAAGTATTGGTAAACTAGTCCTCCTTTGGTTACCTCATACATTTTTCTACCAAAGCATTTGATGCATTATTCTGTAGCTTGCACATTCAACAAATATTTATTGAGGCTCTGTTTGCCAAACACTACACCAGGAGCCTTTGTAGTGCAATGGTTAAACACTTAGCTATTAATTAAAAAGATGGATGTTGGAACCCACCCAGCCATTCTTGGGGAGAAAGACCTGGTGATC
>NW_006921788.1:4592940-4603177 GCF_000298275.1 Orycteropus afer afer
CACCAGCCTTCTGGTTAGCAGTCAAGTGCCTTAGGCACTATGCTACCAGAGCTCCTAAGGGTCCCTGAGACCTCCTCAAAAGGGTTCAAAGCTCAAAACTATCTTCATTGTTAGTTAACTGCACTGATATGATTTCAGTTAGTTGATTTTATTGATATGATTTGAAATTCCATACTTCAACTATCTGTAAGAAACTACTTACCACTTGTTGTATTTTAATGTATGTAGTACCTAAGCATTTAAGTGCTAACTAGAGACGGGTAGTTCAAACCCAGCAGTCACTCCTTGGAAAGAAGATTGGGCTATCTACTCTCTTAGCGATACCACTTTGGAAATGCAAGGAGGGGTCGCTATGAGTCGAATCAACTTGATGTCAGTGAATCTTTTTTTTTTTTTTTAATCAGAGACAAATATCCATAATTATCTGAAAAGGCTATAAAAACTCTTTTTTCCAACAACATGAATGAAGCACAATTTTCTTTGTATCCTTCATCAAAATAGTACAGCATGACAGACTATACACAGAAGCAGAAATAAGAATACAGTTGTCTTCTATTAAGGCCAAACCTTAAAAAGTTTTGCAAACGCGTAAAACAATGCCATGTTAAACTATTATATTTTTAAATTTTGGAAACTATAATTATTTCTCATGAAAAAATGTTATTTACGTAAATATGTAATGAGTCATTTTTAAATGAATTCATAAATACTTCTATATTTCTTGATTTGAGTTTCTAATATCGTAAATATCAACAGATATAACCCACTAAAGAAAAGTTCTTGGAGGGTTCTCAATAAGATTTAAGAAAGTGAAAGAGTCTAGAGACCAAAATGTTTGAAAACCATTGATTTAGTTGATCTAGACCAATCCTTTACCCAGACAGCCATGTTCACTATGACAGCCAGACAGATACACCATTTCTGCTTAACTGCTTCCAGAAGTAGCAATTCATTACTTCAAGAGACAGTACATCACTTCTGTAATATATCTACTAATAACAATATATGACTTCCACATCTTTAAGAACCACTAACCTCCCTTTATCTTCTACTAGTGGTTACAGTTTTAATTTGGAGCATGGTTCTCAACTTCAGGGAGTGCTTGCCCTCCAAGGGACATCTGGCAATGTCTGGAGACATTTTTGGTTGTCTCAACATAGCAAGGAGGGCACTACTGGCATCAAGTGGGTAGAGGCCTAGAATGGTGCTAAACATCATACTGTGCACAAGACAGCCTCCATAACAAAGGATTATAAGGCCCCCAAATGTGAATAGTGCCAAGGTTAAGAAACCCTGCTCTAATACCAAATAGGTATGTCCTGTGAAAGTCTTAGTTATTTGCTTTGTGTTAAATTCCCATCCTTGATCAGAGGAAAGTAAAGGCTTTGGAATCCTGGTTCTGTTACTCACTAGCTAGTGACTTTGGATAAGTCATTTAACTTCTCTAAGGCTTAATGTTCTCATGTGTAAAATGGGCATAGTGATACTAAGGTTGTAGTAAGGATCAAAAGGGATAATAGATGGAAAACTCCCCTGTAAACCAAAATGTGCCAATAAAATGTCAGTGTTGATGATGTTGACGATGGGAGTGGTGGTAAGAAGTGAAGAGTGGGACTAACAGGTGTTCATTCTGGCCAGGAAAGAGTCTGAAAACTACAGGTGAGAATGACCTTGGGAGTGGGTGTTACAGAGTTACTGAGCTGGTCTCTCAGTTATGATTAGAAACGTCCCTGCTTAAAATCTTCTAGTAGATATCCACTGCACTGAAAATAAAGCCAAGCTCTTGGCTGGGGACAACAAGGCCAAAGCTGATCTGGCTCTACCTAGCTCTACCATCTTATCTTCCCCCCAGTTCCCCAGTGACCACACCCTCTCCTGCTTTTAAACCCATGGCACAAGCAGTGCATCTGCCTGCAATGCTCGGCATGCCCGGAACTTCCTTTTCCCTACTCAACTCCTAATGAGGCCTCGGATCTCAGCTACAATATCACTTCTCCAGGTTGCTTTCTGGGCTCTCCCCCAGACTGGGTCACCTCACTTATTCTGACACTGAGGACTTCTGTACTCTGGCCACAGTGTTTATAAATATTCATGTGCTTGATGCCCCCTTCCCACTGTAACCTGCACATGGGCAACACCCTGGCAGCCAAGGAGTGTTTCTTAAATGAGAAACTGAAAAGTGGCGACACAATGATAACACCCGAATATTTCCCTGGATCTAAGATACAAATGTTCTTTCTTACCGAGTGAATTCTCTCCAAGGTCAAACATGTTATTAGTGGAGCAAAGAGGCCCAATTCTCTAGCATGAAGCTCACACAGATATCTTTAAAATGAATGGGAATCATTGACAACCTACAGCAAATGCCATGCCAAAAGAAGTCATAAGTGGGTAGCTTTAAAGAATAGACATTTACTGTCTCACAGTTCTGGAGGCCAGAAGTCCGAATCAGGGTCTCAGAGTTTTAAGGGAGGGTCCTTCCTTGTCCGGAGCCCCGAGAGGCTCTTGGAGTTCCTTGGTGTCTGTCTTCTCCCATTGTATGCATTCCATTGTGGGTCTATTCCAATCTTTTCACAACGCAGAAGTGGTTAAGTTTATGACGCACAAACTCTGGTATGATCTAATTAACACAACAAAAAAAGTCTATTTCCAAACAAGATCACATCCACAGACTTCAACATATACTTGTAGGAGAACACAATGCAATCCATATCACATAAAAAGCTAAATAAACCTCCCACAGACTGCTTCTACTGACATACACATCGTACCTACCAGCTGTTGTTGCTAGTATTTTTATTCTCCTCCTTTCTATCACTGTTGTTATGCCTCCAGGTGGCTTCTCTTGCAATAATGATAGCTTCCTAAATAACCTCCATTTATATGGGAATGCCATGGGGGGAGGGGGAGAATCTAACTAAAAGTAATCTACTTTAAAAAAAAGGGGGGGGATATTTATTGACCCTGTACTACATGCCAAGGAACTGGTGGCACAGTGTTTAAAGCGTTTGGCTGCTAACTGAAAGCTCAGTGGACTGAACCCATCAGCTACTCCATGAGATAAAGATGTAGCAGTCTACTTCTGTAAAGATTAGGGCTTTGTGAACCACAGCTAGTCCTTGGAAGGAAGTTTGGGCAGTCTACTTCTGTAGTGATACCACCTTGGAAACCCAAGGAGGGGTCACTATGAGTTGGATCCAATTCAATGGCAGGAAGTTTGTTTTTTTTTTTGCTTTTAATGGGGCAGTTATGCTTCATCCCATAGGGTCACTATGCGTTGGAATCAACTCACTGGCAGTGGGTTTGGTTTTTTGGTTTGGGGCCTGGCAGAAGTGCCCATAGTAGGTGCTCAAGAAAACATTCTTCCCTCAAATCTCATTAACAATCTCCTCTGTGGCAGCCATTGTGCTAAATACGAGGCAGAGAGAAATTAAAGAGGACGTAGATTCTGACAATCAGGAGCTCAATCTGACGACGAATAGCATAAAAGCATCTTAAAGAAACTATATGAATTTGATTTTGAAAGAGGTGCAGCTCAGCAGGTAGAAACAGAGTAGAAAGGCAGAGGAAACCACAAAGGCAGAGTTCAGACAGCAGTGGGTGGGTACCACATGCCAGAGGAATCCCTGAGTGATACAAACAGGTAACATGTTTGGTTGCTAAGCAAAAGGTTGGTGGTTCAAGTCCACTCAAAAGAAAGGCACCTCAGAAGAAAGGCCTGACGATCTACTTCTGAACAATCTACCACTGAAAGCCCTCTGGAGCACAGATCTACTCTGATACACAGCAGGTTGCCCGAGGCACTCAAGATGCTTCACGAAGCTTGCATTTTAATGATGGGACACATGCCTGGCATGGCTCCTCCCCAGTCTCACCAAATGAGACGCAGCAGTGCACACTGCACTCTAGTATTTAACATACTAAGTATTAATCTTGGTTGTGCCGCTTACCTGATAGTGGGACACTGGATAAATTATTTAAACTCTCTTTGCCTCAGTGTCAAAAATACAGAATATTTTACAATCTACTTCCTAGAGTTGCTGGGGGAAAAAAAACATAGAGTACTTAGCAAATGCCCAGAACACAATCAAGAAAGTTACTGATTATTATTTTCATACCAATTTTTCCCCCAGGAAATATTTAAGATTTTTTTTTTTTTTTAATTGAAAGTGCATTAAAAGCTATTTTGCCAAGCCACCCATGCCACTGACACTCACCGCCTCTGCAAATTTGGAGCTTGACATAAATTTTGGAATCACTGCCCTGGCTATTCTCTAAGCCCTGTGGGACTTAGAGGGGCTATGTATCTGACTGCCAGAACTACAGATGTGCACATAATGGGACTCATCTGCCCATCACATCTGGCCTACTTTTCAAGGTCCAAAAGCAATATGGTCTTATTTGTGCACTTGTTGCATTTGGTAAATGAACGTATGTTCCTGCATGGAGGGAAGAAAACAAGGAGTCTAGCAGGTTGCAGGCCCTGAGTGAATTCCCAAACTGTAGCTGTTAATAACATAAGGATGGTACAGAAGGCCTTAAGAAAACAGCATGTGCAAGCCAAATAGGCTGTAGAAAGGGTTTGGTACAAAGTTCACAATATTCCAAATAAATCCATCTTCTGTAGATACCATTAATGAATTTACGACCAAAGAAACAGACAGAATAACACTCAACTTCCTCATGAAATGGGCTGTCTAAGTACCTTTCACATATACTTAACAAAGATTCAGAGCATGGGCTTTTTATTCGGGAAGCAATGTTACTAGAAGCCATGATCTTCCTTTTGCCTATCCATAACTGACCTTCTTAGTAAGTTATATAAAATATTTATTTACTGAAAAATGTCATCTGTCTATCTTACCCTGTTTTGCTCCCAGAAATCAAAACGACCATGGGAATATTCAAAAACACTTTAAGATTAAATGGATACTAAATATTTAAAGATGCTCCTTGAGAGAAACAAAAACTACACTCTATGTCCCTAATCACCAAACATACACAAACAAACAGCTTAAAGAAAATAAAGCAGAGAGGGCAGTAGCTTGCCTTCAAAAGCACAATGAATAAACGATATAGACTATGTCTTAACCATTTTTAAAGAGCATATGGTTAAGATGTTTTAAAAGTTTATCTCTGAAACTCTAAGCCTGAGGTTACTTTAGGGAAAGCTAAGAAGCAACAATGAAATGAAATGGGTTTATACCTTGTCAGTTAAATACTCTGGCCAATGACACATTGTTTTTATCTCCTTGCTGAGAGGGCCTCTTATTAGGTTTAGAATCTATCAAGCATCTAAACTATACTTCTTGTAAAGAACTACCCTTAAAATCTGTTACTTAAAAACTATAAGCAGAGCTGTGCTGTAGTTGGCTCACAAGAGTAGCATCTCTTTCCAACTCCACATTCAATTACTTCATATTGGTAGTTTGAAATCAATCATGTTGGGAATATTTATGCCATGGAAATTTGCAAATGCTACATATCAGGGCCCTTTTTCCCCTAGAGAAACAGTTGCCAAACACCAGCAATACCACTGAACCTAAAGGTTCATCAAAACCGGACTGGTTAAATAAATTATGATACATTCAAACAACGGACTTCCAAAAAGCCTTCAAAGTTAATATAGAATTTCATATTTAACATTAAAGAAAGACATCGTGATGGTCATGGTTATGCGTCAACTTAGATGGCCCATGATTCTCAGTGGTTTGGTGGTTATTATGTAGTTTGCCAGTGATGTAATGGTGTAGTCATCCCCCATCTTGTGATCTGATAATGTAATCACCTCCATGATGAGATCTGCTTTGAAAAGCAAATCAGTTGAAAGGGTGTTTACTAGGGAGTCTGGCCTGCATCCAATGTATATGGATGTTTTGGCAAGGCTCTGGCCATTTGCTCAGCCTGAGTCCTACATCTACCTCATAATCACCTGGCCTTCAGTTACTGGGACTTGAACCAGTGGACTGCCTTATTCCCTGGCAATCACAAGTTCATCAGCCCTTGTAGTTACATAAGTAAGGAGAAGCCTCCACCCTGACGTCTGACCCATGGACTTAGTATTTACCAGTCTCTACGATGGCACACAACAATAACACAACCTTGTGAGCTGTTTCCTGGAGAAAAATCTCTGTATTTATATAAGCTTCACTAGTTTTGCTTCTTTAGAGAACCCAGCCTGACAGATACCCACAGGATTTTTAAATTAAAATTTATACATGTAATTTTTAAATTGTATGTGTGAATACACACATACACACAAGTCCCTGAGTGGTGTAAATAGTTAAGTTCCCAACTACTAGCCAAAGGCTGGGGATTTGGACCTACCCAGAGGTGCCTTGGAGGAAAGACCCAGCAATCTACACTGAAAGGAACACAGCTTTGAAAACCTTATGACGCAGTTCTACTCTAAATGCACTGGGTCACCATGAGTAGGAACTCGATGGCAACTAACAACAACAACAACAATAACAACAAAAAATACACATGCAAATCTATATGATCCCATTTTAGTAAAAAGTCTGGGAAAATATACACTAAAATGGTAAAAGCAACTTATCAATAAGAGGTAGAATTACGAGTGATTTCTAATTTCTTCATTTTACCTTTCTTCATTTTCCAAAGTTTTTGGAATGAGCAGTTATTTTTTCAAAAGGGGTAGGAAGACCTAGTAAGACATAAATTAAAAGAAATCAATGTTATTATACTAGCATAAGCATATGAGCTTCAATGCTAGCATTAAACTATAAAGATCTATTTATACGTGCTTGTCACTTAGGTGATAAGTACAGGGGAGTATTATCTGTAAAGTTTGTGATAAAAAGAATTAGATATCAGAGCTGTGTCTAAATTCCTACCAGTTGTTTTTGCCTAAATGAACCTTCATCTGCTTCTTCGGTAATTAAGCAAGGCTATTCAGTCTCATGAAACTTTGAAAAAAAAAATTAATATATAACCAAGAAGAATATTTTTCTTGGTGACCTTTTCTATCATTACACTTATTGTTCTACATCATCCAACACATGGTACATTTTCTGTCAACTCAAAAGACCAGGCCAACTTGACATTTGTCAGCTTGGATTTTCTTTTTTTTTTTAGTTCTATTCTCTCTAATTATATTAAGGGCATTGTACTGAGACCTCAACAGTTTTGCCATTAAAATAGTCTAACAATCTCAGCTCTTCCAAAAGCCCTCTGCAGTAGGTGTTGAAGACAGAAAGCACAACCAACTTCAGATTTCAAAAATGAGTTCTCTTCACAAGTACATTAAAAAATATTACCAATGATAATATTAAAGAGAGGAATAAGAAACTCTATAAAAATTAATACGAGGAAATTAATCCATTCTGTTAGTACTACCCTTACCAGCGTTCTTCAATTTATCCTCACTTTACTTTTTGATCTAATATGAATTTATACCCAAACCCCCAGCATGCTACTCTCACAACAATACCAAAAACCAACACCAAACTCACTGCCATTGAGTCAGATCCGACTCATAGCAACCCCTCCTTAGGTTTCCAAGGCGGTATCACTATGGAAGTAGATTGCCCAAATAGGCCACTTCCTATTTCTCAAGGAGTTTTAGCATCCCTCTTGGTGGTTCACTTTTTACTGTTGAAAATAAGCACTGGATAAAAAGATTTTCAAATGAATGATGTGTTCCCTTGAGCTCCTTAAAACCTAGGAAGCTGATTATAAACATAAATCTCGACCATATACTTTCTGGCTGGCTCTCCTTTTTCTCTTCCTACTTTCTATTATTCTCCCTGGTTCAAGAGCAAACAGCAAAATTCTTGACCAAGAGCTTAAGGGGTGTATCAAACTTTAAGAAAGTAATGCAGAATTGGGAAACAAATGGGGAATAGAGGTGAAAACAACCACTTTCATTAATTAACCACTTACTATATGTATAGTAGGCACTTGTCTGCTAACAAGAAGGCAGACAGTTAAAACCCACCAGCAACTCCTCAGAAGGAAGGCTGGGAACTACTTCTGTAGTGATACTGCCTCGGAAAACCAAGGAGGGGTCACTATGAGTCGGATCCAACTCCGTGGCAGTGGTTGCACTGCGTTTTTTATATGCCAGGGAAGAGCCCTGGTGGTGCAGTGGTTAAGCATTTGACTGCAAATCAGATGGTTGGCAGTTCGAATCCACCAGTCACTGAGTGGGAAAAAAATATGACAGCTTCCATAACGATTACACCTTTGGAAACCCTATGGAGCAGTTCTGTCCTATAGAAAAACTATAAATCATAATTGACTCTAGGGCACTGGATTTGGTCTGGATTTTTACATGCCATGAACAGAGCCCCTGGGTGGTGCAAACAGTTAACACACATGACTATTAACAGAAAGGCAGAAGGTTTCTAGTTTACACAGAGGCACTGCAGAAGAAGTGCCTCTACTTTAAAAAAACAACCATTGACACCTTATGGAGTTCTACTCTGGCATACATGGGGTCACGAGGAGTTGAAGTCAACTTACAGCAACTGGCTACATGCTGGGCACAATGTAAATCGTATTCACACACACACAGAGAGAGAGAGAGAGAGAGAGAGAGAGAGAGACAGGCAAAAAAAAAGCTCCCAATGCTCAAATATCCCTTTAAACAAAACAATCCCTTTAGAGACAATATTATCATCTAGAACTTATTCAGCAAAATGAGATAAAGCCAAGTCACACAAATTTTAGTTACCAACACAGGCAAATCATTCTTGCTCCAAAGCCCTTTCTCTTGAGAACTATTAAAACAAACAAACAAACCTAAACCCACTGCTGTCAAGCAGATTCCTACTCAAAACAACACTACAGGAAAGTAGGGTCTCCAAAGCATAGGGTCTCCAACACTGTAATCTTTATGTAGGCAAACTGCCACATCTTTTTGTCAAGGAACCACTGGTGAGTTTGAACTGCTAAACTTTCAGTTAGCAGCAAAGTGCTTAACAACTGTGCTAGTAATGCTCCGTTAAGCATTATAATCAAGGTCTAAACCTTAAAACAAGGACACTTGGTTGTGCAATGCTTAAGTACTTGGCTGCTAACCAAAAGGTTGGCAATTCAAACGTACCCACAGCCACTCTGTGGAAGAAAGACCTGGTGATTTGCTTCCATCAAGAAGATTATAGCCAAGAAAACCCTATAGGGCAGTTCAACCCTGTCACATGGGGTCATTATAAGTCAAAAATTGACTTGCTGGCACCCAATAACAACAATCCTTAAAATGCTTTTGCCCTAGGAGGGCTGAGTCAAGAAAGTCAACTCAGACTCACCTTTACCTCCATCTCTACTCATCTACATCCCTTCCACCACACACTAAATTTCTAATCCCCAAACTACGCGTTTCTGGTATGGGGAAAGTTGCATAAGATTGCTGACATAATTATTACAGAGAGGGATAACTTTTCTCCTACCTCATTTCAATACTCAGAAGTATAGTTTTATTTGCGTTTATATAACATTTAAGTTATTTTCCCATCAAATCCTTCTAATTGCCTGCAGTGCAATTAAAAAAAAAGAGTTATGTGCAAAAATAAACAATGTCTTTATGTCTACCATGACAATAGTGAGGTTTAAATCCAACCAAAAAATTCCCTGAGCATCTACATCCAGAAAAACTGATAATCACTCACTCACAGCAAGCACATGTAGAATTAGAGTAAGTTTCATAATATATTAATTAACAAAGCTTCATTCTGCAGTGACAAGAGTCCATCTGCTTTCTTGGCACTGAAGAGGAGAAGGATTGAAATCAGCTTAAAGGAGACTTGAGCCTGGAATGTTATCTATCTGCAGAGTAAGAGCTAAGTTCCTATCCAGTTCTTATATCCAGTTATACTTTTCACTATGTAACTCAGTATATCTGTACTATGTAACTGTGTAACATAGTACTATGTACTATATACAGTTCTGCCCTAAGCCAGGTTCACATCAAGTACCAATATACCAGGCTAACCCCAGAGCTGAACTGCCAAAGTGGGAGAGAGACACTGCATCCCACAATGATAACATTTTTTACCACCAAAAGTAAAAGCAACCAAAACAACTAGATGGTGCCCATCTACCAATGCCAACCACTCGGGAAGGGATCAAAACTGGAGATCCTGGATAGAGTGGGAGGAAAAACGTGGAACAAAATTCAAAAACATAATGTTGTTGTTGTTGTTATGTGCCGTCAAGTCGACCCCAACTCATAGCGACCCTTCCTTGGGTTTCCGAGGCAGTATCACTATGGAAG
>NW_006921788.1:4605856-4616575 GCF_000298275.1 Orycteropus afer afer
AATAAAGGGCATGTATGAAAAACCAACAGCCAACATTATTCTCAAGGGAAAGAGACTGAAATGACTCTCCTTGTGAACAGGAACCTGACAAAGAATGCCCTCTATCTCCACTTCCTTTCAACATTGTATTGGAAGTCCTAGCCAAGGCAATAAGGCAAGAAAGGGAAATCAAAGGCATCTAAATTGGTAAGGAAAAAGTAAAACTATCCCTATTTGCAGATGATATGATCATATATAGGGAGCTCTGGTAGCATAGTGCCTAAGGCACTTTACTGCTAACCAGAAGGCTGGTGGTTCAAACCCACTCCTTGGAAGGAAGGTTGGGCAATCTACTTCCATAGTGATGCTGCCTCGGAAACCCAAGGAGGGATCACTATGAGTCGGGTCTGACTCGAAGGCACATGATGACGATAACATGATCATATATATAGAAAACCCAAGTGACTCAGCAAGAAAACTACTGGAACTCATTGAAAGATTTAGCTTAGTGGCAGGATGCAAGATCAACATACAAAAATCAGTTGGATTCCTCTACATCAGCTAAGAGGTCTCTGAAAAGGAAATAAGGAAATCAATACCACTGACGATACTTAATAAAAAGTTAAAATGCTTAGGAACACAAAAAACCTACACAAAGAAAACTACAAAATACTACTTCAAGAAACTTCAAGAAATCTACATAAATGGAAGAATATACCATGTTCATGGATGGGAACACTGAATATTGTGAAAATGTCAATAGCACCCAAAGCAATCTATACATTCAATGCAATCCTGATCGAGATTCCTTCAACATTCTTCAAAGACACAGAAATAGGAGCTCTGGTAGCATAGTGCCTAAGGCACTTGACTGCTAACCAGAAGGCTGGCAGTTCAAACCCACCAGCCACTCCTCAGAAGGAAGATGGGGCAATGTACTTCCATAGTGATACTGCCTCAGAAACCCAAGGAGGAGTCCCTATGAGTCGGGTCCGACTCGATGGCACATAACAACAACAACAATTTTATACGGAAAGGAAAAAAAACCTTGGATAAGCAAAGCAGTACAGAAGAAGAACAAAGTAGGAGGTCTCACACTTCCAGATCTCAAAATATACTATACAGTCACAGCAGTCAAAACAGACTGGTATTGGTACAATGACAGACATAAAGACCTGGTCAGTTGATTTCTGACAAAGTGCCAAAATCTATGAAATTGGGAAGAGACTGTCTTTTTAACAAATGATGTTGATAAAACTGGATATCCACTAGTAGAAAAATAAAACAAAACCCCTACTTCACACCATACACAAAAACTAATGTCAGATAGATCAAAGACTTAAATGTGAAACCTAAAACAATAACGTTTATCAAGGAAAAAGTACGGGCAAACTTAGGGGCCCTATGGTCTCTTGTACTTTGGTCATGTTATTAGGAAGGACAACCTGGAGAAGGATGTCATGGTCAGTATAGTAGAAGGTCAGCAAACAAGAGGAAAATGGATTGACACAGTGAATGCAATGAGGCCATGAGTTGAGGAATGTGGGTGGCCTCTAGAAAGTAAGAATGACCTTCAGCTTATATCGAGTCAGGGAACAGAGATCTCAGTTCCCATGAGACACTAAATTCTGCCAGCACTCACATGAGCAACAAAGTAGTTCTTCCCTAGAACCTCCAGAAAGGAATGCAGCCCAGCTAACACCTTGATTCAGCCCAGTAAGACTTACGTCAGACCTTCTGACCTTCAGAACTGCAAAATAATACATTTGTGTTGTAAACTGCTAAATTTGTGTTAATTACAAACATATGTAGATTTAGGTGAAATGAACCAAATTCCTGAACATCTTCTTGGGCTCTCAATCTTTAAAATCAAAAGAAACCATGAGCTACTCCACTGTTTGCTAACACTCTTTACTAAGTAGAAGAGTTGCCCCAGGATAACATTAGCAATGCCAAAGCCTTTGAGAGATTTCAACCATCATTGATTCTAAACTGTACCAGACTATTCTGGACAAAGATCATTTTCTTTGATAAGTAATTCCAAGCATTTTCAAGCATGTGGCACTTTTATAATGATTTAAATAATAATAATAATAATAATAATAATAATAATAATAATGATATATAAACCCCTACATGAACAACTGTGCTTTCTTTCAGTATGTGCTGATTGATAAAATGCAGAGCCTCCCCTTATCCAAACTTACCTTCAATTCACTAACCCGATGCTGTCAAGTTGATTTAGATTTACAACCACCTGATATGTGGAATTGCACATCAGGTTTTCTTGGCTGCTATTTAAAGGTGGGCATAGTGCCTCAGGCATTTGATAGCTAACCAGAAGGTGGGCAGTTCAAACCCACTGGTTTGAGTGCTGGTTCAAACCAATCACTCCATGGAAGGAAGACTAGGCAATATACTTATGTAAAGATTTACCACCTTGGAAACCCAAAGGGGGTCGCTATGAGTCAGAATCGACTTGACGGCAGTGAGTTTGGGTTTTCTGTTTGTTTGTTTGTTTATCTTTACAGAAACAGATCATCAGGCTTTTCTTCCAAGGCACTACTAGGTGGATTTAAACTGCAAACCTTAAGGTGACTAGATGAGCACAAACCATTTACACCACCCAGTAACCCAATGAATTCATGAATACTTAGAATGAACTGAAGTTTCATCTATCACAACAACATCTACATATATGTGAAAAATTGTATTTCATACACACATCAGACAATTATTCATGCAGATAAAAGCCCAATACACATATGTATACAAAGACCCTTCTGGGTTTGAACCACCACCAATGCCCAGATCCATAGTACAGAAACTAGCGTAATGGATTGAACATCAGTATTATGGTCTTGGGACATACCGTATCTCTGTTTACAGCATCACAGTTTTTCTAATTTTCATTTTTAGGATCAGTTTGATATTTTAATAACTACACATCATCCTCAGGCTATTTGTGTACTGTTATAGCTATACCTGGGGGAAAAAATACTGAAAAGGGAAGGACTAACTTTAAAAAAAAAAAGTTTACTCCAAATAAAGACCTAGGGTAGTGGTAGCTAGCATGGTTCAGTTTATCATCAACCCATCAACTGTGGTTCCAGTTGAAAGCTCTCATGGAAAACATAAACTACATTTTAAAAAATAAAATATGTTCAATTAAGTTTCTAAATATTAAGCGATTGGTAACCAGGCCTTAGGAGCCCTGGTGGCATAACGGTTAAGTGCTCAGCTGCTAACCAAAAGGTTTATGGAGGAAAGACGTGGCAGTCTGTTTCCATAAAGATTACATACAGCTTTGGAAACCCTCTGTTCTATAGAGTGGCTATGAGTCAGAATCAACTTGATGGCAATGGGTTTGGTTTTTTAAAGTTTGTTTTGTTTTAAACCAGAACTTGGTAGCTGTGCTGTTGTAACAGATTTTCTCTCAGCAGACATTACTTTCCTGCAAAACTCCCATAACCAACCAGACTCTATGTCAGATTCTTTATCAATTTATCTTTCTGACATCCAAAATGAAATGATTCCACAAGGCTCACTTATATTTACAACTTTCAGAATGATTTAGCTTTAACAGGATATTACACAATCTGTTAAAAATCATCAGATGTGTCCATATGATACTAGAATGCTTACCCAAAGCTTATCAAGGTTACACAGTACCCAATTCAATACTATGGGTAAGTAAACTATAAAAAGATGATACTTTCATTGTTTATCAGGAGTCCCACTTGTCACATCTGAGAATACAAATTAAAAGTTTGACAATACTAAGTTAAAGCAAAGAAGTATACAGAACTGTAGCGGGGTGGTACAGGATGATTTTAGGAAAGTTATATTGGATTTTTAAAAGGTAAACACTAGCCTGGCACTTACAATCTGCCAATAGTCACTTGTGTACCTTTCTGTGAGTCACTGGATCTCTGTGAGCTAAAGGGATTTCCCCCCTCATTTCACAAATGACTGTACTTGATTCTGCATGCTAATGACTGCTACATGCAATAGCAGTGCCCCTGACAACAATTCTTGGTGATGTTTCTCACTTCTAAACCCAGCCAGAAGCCAGCTTACTGCTTTGAATCCTTCCTCAACTTAATCGACAACCCAAACAAGTGTTGCTATGCCAACAGTCTCAGTTCCTCCTTTGCTAAACGCTTTCTCTTCCAATTGTGTAGAATAAGTATACAGCTGCTGGGAGAGAAAACTTTTGAGTCCTTCAGAAGGAAATTTCTATATAATTCAAGTAGCTTTGCCACTGACAAAAGCTGAAACAAGTCTGAACTAAAACTCAAGGCAATTCTGACTCCTGGCAATCCCACGTATGCAGTAGAAAACAGTAGAAACCATAGAGTTTTCAAGGCTGTAACCTTTCAGAGGAAAGCAATCCTGGTGGGGCCATTGTTAAGCACTTGGAGGCTAAACAAAAGGTGAGAGATTCAAATCCACCATCCATCATCCATTCCATGGAAGAAAGATTTGGTAGTATGCTTCCATAAAGATTTACAACTTTGTAAACCCTATCGGGCAGTTCTACTCTGCCCTATAAGGGTCACCATGAGTCAGAATCAACTCAACAGACACAGGTTTGGTTTTTTCAGTTTTAACTATTTGGAAATGGATTTCCACACCTTACTTCCAAGGTGTCACTGGGTGGGTTCGAACCACCAATTTTTCAGTTACTAGTCAAGCACATAACCATTTGTATCACCCAGGAACTAGTGAGTTTCTTTGGACTTTCAAGGAAGGAATATGAGGAAAGGATATGTAGAGAGATGAAACATCTCACTATAACCAAATACACTGTTGGACTAGACAATTCTCCTTCCAAAGTACACAAAATAGAATACTTAACCCACAAGAGAGATTTGAAGACTGGCTTCTGACTCTTGACAACTGGCACACAACTATAATATGGAATGTCAAGTTTTTGAACAAAAATAAAGAACTAAATGACTTTTGGTCTTAAGATTTGGGCAGGAAATGTGTAAACAAAAGGTAAAAAAACCTCCATTTTTGGCAAGGGAGAATTTAAAAAAGAATCTACTGGAAAAAGTGACTTGCATGAATGGGACTTTTAGATTAAATGTCCATTTAAATTATACTGACAGTTTAAAAAAAACAAACACAAAAAAAAGGTAGAACATACTCAAAGTTTTTGCTGATTCAAAAAAGGCAACTTGAAATCTGATTTCATTTATGTGAGACACAAGGTCACAGAGGAGAAATCATCAGGGCTGCAATTTATACCCTTTACCAACTCCAGGACTGGGTGAACACTTAGTAATAATTATAGAGCTTGCATTTAATATTGTGCCAACACTTGCTTGAGGGCCTTCATACCATCATTCATCAATAATTCCTCACTTTTTGTTGTCATCCTTCCAGAGAGCCTTTTGGACTCATTTTTTCAACTATCCCTCTTTTTCCGAGAACCTCTCCCTTGTTCCCCCATAGACAAATGTTTAATGGTGGCTGTTTGGAAAGGGAACATCACCACAGCCATCAACGTAAATCACATTGCAAACTCACCAGCCACCAGGTTTAATTAGCACGATTGATGTCTCCCTAATCAGTGCCTGCGAATGCAGCTGATTCTGTATTTTGAGTCTTAAAAATCAATCAAGGATGGAGCTAAGAGACTCTTCAATACAACAGTGAAAGATCTTCAGTGAATCTATTAGCAAATCATATAGAAACCCTTCAGAAAGACAAGGACTGTAATGGTTAATGTTATGTGTCAACTCGGCTAGGCTATAATTCTCAGTGGTTTGGCAGACACTACGTATCACCTCCCATTTTGTGACCTTATGCCAGCAGCCAATCAGTTGGAAAGGAAGTTTCCTTGGAGGCATGGTCTGCATTCATGATACAAACAAATCTTCCGGTAAAGCTCATGCTCTCTCAATCCTGCATTCATCTCGTCATCCTCTAACCTCTGGTTCTTGGAATGACAGAAGATTTCATCCTGCTGCCTCACCTGCAGATTTTTGGATTTGCCAGCTCCCACAACCCTGTGTGAGCCAGGACCCTGCCATCTAACTTGCAGATTTGGGGTTTGTCAGCCCCTGCAATCATATGAGTTAGGAGAAGCCTCCAGCCTTCTGTTCTTGCCAGCCTCCACAACAGTATGAGCCATTTCCTTGAAACAAATATCCCTCTCCCTCTCTCTCTCCCCTCCTCCTCTCTCTTTCTCTCTCTATGTATTATTACATATGCTTTGCTAGTTTTGCTCTTCTAGAGAACCCAGCCCAAGACAGGGGACTAAACATACTGAAAATAAAATTTCTAGGAATGGGGAAGTTAAAAAAAGAAAAAAAAAAAAATTTACAAGGAATTCTTCACAACCAAACTGCTTGCATTCTCTGAATGAGATATATTCTTACATCTTATCTACTTTGCAATGTTTCTAACTAAAATTCCTCTGTTCTTATAAGGAGAATATTTGCTCATCCTAGGTGCTCCTTTCTCTCTGTCCCCAAAAACATCCAGCCTAAAGCTCACGTTGCAGCAATTATTCCGTTATCTTTAGTTGTTCATTTTTTCTGACCATCTGTCTCAGAAGACTTGAGCGTCCTGTGCATTTCTATACCTCCACAGCCCAGCTGCCTCACCCCAGATATATGAGAGATACATGAAATGACTCCATCAGGCAAAGATGCCTTGATGTTAAGTATGTTGGCTTCTATTCACTTAGATGACAATAGCACATGCCATTATAGATAATGTTGGTTTTCAAGTCTGATTAATGTTCCGAATTTTGGGTAAACTTGAACCTTACTTAATACATGATTGTGACAAGAGAGTGCAATGAATATTCTTTTTTCTTTTTCTTTAAAATATTCATAGCAACTCTACACTGGTGTTATTATCAATTCCCATTCTTATGGATGAGGAGACTGAGGCTTGAGAGGATAAATGACATTTCCAACATCTCCCCTCAGGTAAAGCAGTGATATGGCCAGGATTGGACCCTCAATCTATCCAGCTTCCAACATTCATGTTCTGAATTACCATGCTATATCACCTTTCCAACTTACCCAACTGCATATGTACAACTCCAATTGAAAAGAGAAAGACTAAAAAACTTGAGTATGACCATTTACTAAATATGCATGTATATGTTCAAATGTCTATTTAACTGATAACTTACCTATTTGCAAATCTTTGCTGAGCATTGAAAAAAAAATTCACTTTAAAAGTTCAAGCTTAATGAGATTTTTATTTCAGTATTATAATAATCTATTTTATAATAAGCATCTATTTATTTAATAGATTACTGTAATAATAGATATCACCATTTCTTCCATAGGTTAGGTTGACAGGCTTCTGAATGCTTTTGAACATATTCAATCTATTTCAATCTGAGCTCCAATAAGAATTTCCTTAGTTAGGTAAACAAATAAACGGAGCCAAAGGTTAGCTGAAACAGAGGGTTTAGTTCTCTTTGTATGCAAAAAAAGTTTGTTTACTAACTTTCAAAAGATCTCTAGTGGATTTCTATAGCGAGCTCTCTGATCTCTAGTGTCTACTGGCTTTGAGTCTTAGGGACCTCTCCAATATCAACCCGTCCAGAGGGAGTACATGCAGATTAACTAGTATATACGGGTTACCTAGGTGGTAGAAATCTGCAGTCCATTCAACAAATAATTAGTCAGTGCTTACTGCTCTATGTGCTAGAGATATTATGGTAAACATGATAGCTATTTCTCCTGTAGACTAGTTTCTTCTTTCAGTCTTTGGCTTCCTTCTTTCTCTTTTGCTCCAGATGAGTAGAGAGAGACCAGTACTTGTATCTTAGACGAGTTCTCTCTGTTTTTGCTCCATGTATTTTGCAGCTATATTGTTTGATACGCTCACACTTAAAATTGCTATATTCTTGGTGAATTGATCCTTTTAGCATTATACAATGTTCCACTCTGTCTCTGGTAATTTTCTTTGCTCTGAAGTCTTTATTATCAGATAGTAACACAGCCACTCCTGCTTCCTTTGATTAATAGTTGCATGATACATCTTTTTCCATCCTTTTTCTTTCAATCCACCTATGTCATTATATTTGAAGTGAGTTATATGTAGACTGCATATGAGTAGCCCTGGTAGCACAACGGCTAAACACTCAGCTACTAATCAAGAAGGTCAGCAGTTCAAATCGACCAGCAAATTCTCAAGAGAAATTATTTGGTCATCTGCTCCTATAAAGATCACAGTCTAAGAAATACGATGGGGCAGATCTGCTCTGTCGTATTGCTGAGTTGGAATTGACTCAATGGCACACAACAGCAACAATACCTTGTTGACAGTATACAGTTAAGTCATATTTTTTAATCCATTCTAATAATCTGTCTTTTAATCTATATAAAACTCACTGCCATCAAGTTGATTCGATATACTTAGACTATTAACATTTAATGGAATTATTAAAATGTTAGGGTTTAAGTCTAATATTTTACTTTTTTGTTTTCTGTTTGTTCTCTGCTTTTCTTTTCTGTTTTCTTTTTCCTGCCTTCCTGTGATTACTGGAATGTTTTTCAGGATTTCATTTTGATTAGTCTATAGTGCTTTCCAGTGTATCTCTTTTACTTTATTCTATTTGAGGGCTTATCATGTGCTAGATTATTATGTGACTAATTTATTCACATCAAGGGAACAAGAGACTACAGGTATATCATGGGGATATAAAAATATTCATTAGTTCAGATCTGTTTGACAGGAAGAGAAAACAATTTCAGAAGGTTGTCTTACAGCAATGACAGATGTGACAGCAAGTTAATTGATATCAAGCAATTAGAGAAAAGATCCATGTTCACCTCAAAGCCAATGCTTTTCTACTTCCCTGAATGTGCGTTTCCCGGGTATTTTGTTCTTGCCATTGTAACAAACAGAACTCATAAATATGATAAAGGCCATTCATGGTAAACCAATATTTGAATATAGATGACTGTATACAAGAAATTAATAACTATCTGCTGTGTTTACTTTCACTGCCAAATAATATTTGCATTAATATTACATTTTTATAGTGAAATCTAAGAATCTAAACTATTTAAATGTAAATGAGAACATTCTTATTTTACACTAAGTATTTATAGATCACTATTTGACAGATTTAAGAATTTATATTTACAATTTTAGCACCCATCGCACCATATATAGACTCTCTCGCACCCTTGTGCTTGAAACCAGAACGCAGCCCTTCTGTTCAACCACCCCATTCCTCCCCCACAGATTACATTAAGCTTCTTGTTTATTCCTGCTTTAATTACAGAACTGAGATGATGGAAAAGAGATGAGAGTAAAATCAAGTCTACATCACTGCAAGAAATCTAGGTGCTGTATGGTCAACCTGAGGATGCAGTAGTAAGGCACTTTACTTTGGTGGCTTTTGCCATGTTACCCACATGTACTCACGTACATATTGCAGTGATGTCATCCATCAGCCCAATATTATTCTAAGCAAGTACGGGACCCAGGACCAAAGTAAGTGCTGAGTAATAGGTACAACAAACATCACAAAGCCAAAGAAAGATTAAGTCTTCACTGGAAAATCTGAACATTTTCCTCCATTAATACATCAGAAATTAGGAGAGTAAACAACTCTATTCCGTAATAGCCTGGATTGTAACAAAGAAGGTAATCTAATTCTGCAGGTGTAAGATATTAATTTTCCTTTATAGTTTTTCTAACTTCTTAAATGGTTTTAAAACACAAAGGCAGTTATAAACAGTTAATGTGCACAACTGCTAACTGAAAGGTTGGAGGATCAGGTCCACTAAGAGGCACCTCAGAAAAAAGGCCTGACAACCTGCTTCCCAAAATTCAGTCATTGAAAACCCTATAATATACAAACCTCTACTCTGATACACATGGGGTCACCATGAGTCAGAATCTACTTGATGGCAACTGGTTTAGTGAGTCATTGTTGGTTCAATGGGGTAAGTATCAGCTTTCACATGAAAGCTGTTGTTGCTGTTAGTTGCTCTAGAGTCAATTATAACTTATGGTCTCATAGTGACCCCATGTATGAACAGAACTGCTCCCTCAGATTTTCAAGGCATCATCTATTGGAAGCATACTGTCAGGCTTCTCTTCAGAGCCTTATCTGGGTAGGTTCAAACCATCAAACTTTCAGCCAGTATTCATGCATTTAACTGTTTGTGTCACCCAGGATCCTATGCTTGAGACCTGGGTTCTACTCCCAGCCAATGCACCTCATGGACAGCAACCACTCATCTGTCAGTGAAGGCTTTTATGTGTTGCTATGATAATGAACAAGTTTCAGCTAAGCTTCCAGACTGAGACTTGCTATGAAGAAAGGTTCTGGTGATCTACTGTATATTAATCAGTGAAAACCCATGTGATCCACAACTAATTATGGGGATAGCACTGGACAAGGCAGCATTTTATGAGCATTTTATTGGCCATGAGTTGAGGGCCAGATTGAATAAACTAAAAAAAAAAAAAAAAAAGTTGAAGACCACTGGCTTTGGATTGGGGATGGTCAAGAAGGTAAAAGAAAAGGCAATTCAAGACAAAGACAGAATCAGATAGGTATTAAGAGGTAAACAGGGGAAGGTGACAGGTGTCTGCAGGAGAAAGAATTGTTCTTTCCAGGAGTCATCGTCTTCTTAAGTGTCAGTGACCACAAATACCACAACTATGGCCTTCTCTGGGAGCTCTGGTAATGTAGTGACTAAAGCATTTGACTGCTAACCAGAAGGCTGGTGGTTCAAACCC
>NW_006921788.1:4616675-4617824 GCF_000298275.1 Orycteropus afer afer
AACCATTTCTGAGTTAGCACTAAAATGCAGAAGTGGAAGAAAAAGAGAAAATACTCTTTATGCCT
Organism: Orycteropus afer afer; assembly: GCF_000298275.1. NCBI lineage: Eukaryota > Metazoa > Chordata > Mammalia > Tubulidentata > Orycteropodidae > Orycteropus > Orycteropus afer. Next base: position 4,616,741 of record NW_006921788.1, read on the forward strand.
TTATGTCATTAATGATTAATGTCATTCTCTCTAAAACACAAAGGCAGAAATCTAAGTAAAAGGACATAGTTTCAAGTTTAAAAGTCAAGAAATGGTTAGGCCAGAGTCGCTGAGTGGTGCAAACAATTAGAATGGCTGTTAACCACTTTAAATTCACCTAGAGGCACCTCAAAAGAGAGGCCTGGAAATCTGAACCAAAGACATCAGTTGGTAAATGAAGATAACTACAAACCAGAAAGAGGGAATAAATAGTGTACATACAGAACTTCTAAATAGTGAGGAGGTTAAGACAATTGTGAGATAGAACAGACTGTTCTAAACTTGGGTAGAAAACTACAAATCACATGGCAATCTCAAAGATAAATGATAAACCTTTGCATCAAAACTTAAAAAGAAGAGAGGCAAAAATATTTAGCAAATAATAAAACAACAACAATAAAGAAAATTATAACAAAATTCATTGAAAAAATAAGCTCACCACAGAAAATTATAAGAGATCAGCAACACTGAAAAAATACATAATGAAAGGACATTAATAAATTCATACTTGTCTATAATTACACTGAACATAAAAGCATTAAATGCACCACTCAAGAGAGTTACAGACTGGGTAAGAAAACATGACCCATAACTATGGACTATGTGGTCTACAAGAAGACTCACCTTAGACACAAAGACAAAAACAGACTGAAAATTAAAGTGTGGAAAAAGATATCAAGCAAATGGCAATCAAAAACAGCAGGAGTGGCAATATCAATTTCTGATAAAATTTACTTTAAGACAATAACTACCAAAGGAGACAAGGAAAGACATTATATAATGAATGATTAAAGTTTAATTCAACAAGAGAACATAACCATAATAAATATTTATACACCCAATGACAGAGCCCCAAAATATATAAACTAGACTTTAACAGAATTAAAAAGACAAATAGATGACTACACAGTAATAGTAGACTTTAATATACCACTTTCAATAAGAGACAGAACTGGAAAGAAACTCAATAAAGACATAGAAGAATTAAACAATATGATCAACCAACTTGACCTTTTAGACATCTACAGAGCACTTCAACCAACAG
>NW_006921788.1:4621630-4622137 GCF_000298275.1 Orycteropus afer afer
AAAAAAAATACTACCTTCCTAGTGGTGTAGTGCCTAAGGCATTCAACTGCTAACCAGAAGGCTGGTGGTTCAAATCTACCAACCACTACTCAGAAGAAAGATTGGTCAATCTACTTCTGTAGAGATAGCACCTTGGAAATCCAAGGAGGGGTCGCTATGAGTCGAATCAACTCAAAGACAGTGAGTTTGGTTTTGGTTTTTTAGTTATATTAATAAAGTGATTGACACTTTGTGTAACTGTGGCCTTTGTTCCCAGATGGGTCCTAAATGTGACACCTTTTGGAAAAGGTTCCTAAGAAATAACCACCTTGTTCTGGTTCCCTAGTACCACTCTGACAAGAAATATACCACAAACGGGATGGCTTAAACAAACAGGAGTTTATTCTTGCAATTTGGAGGCTTTAAGTCCAAGTTCAAAGTGCCAGGCTCTAGGGACTGGGTGAAAGCCCCTCAGCCTTGGGTTTCAGCTCTGCCTCCAGCTCCTGGCCCACTGAAGCTAGAGGCTTT
>NW_006921788.1:4622597-4625333 GCF_000298275.1 Orycteropus afer afer
AACAGAGGGCCTGCTTCCCCAAGCACAGTTATGCTATCTCAGCTCCAAGGAAACACAGGAAGGATCTGGGAGCCTCCTGCTAAAAATAATCCCAGGCAAACTATAGTTTCCAAGAAAGATGTGGGCCTCCTTGCCCTGCCCACCTTCATCCTAGGTCATGTCTGTTGTCTCTGCAGCAGCTGGCTGAACAGTCCACAGGGCAGTATCAGCTGGACCTACAGTGCCTCAAGCAATGACTACTGAGGGAAGACAGTACAAAATTAAAACAGAGAGGAAGGAAAAAAAAAAAAAAGTCTCCCAGAGGTTAGAGGGGGCTCATGGAATTCTCCCAGCCACATTCTCCAATCTCTCTCTACACACCTGTAAAGTCAGATCACCATTTTATCTCTCCAGCTCACCACAGGGGTATATACCAAACACTAGGTGCCTTCATCCTTTGCTTATGTGAAATATGCAGCCACTGCAACCAGCTGTTTACTCAGAAATGGAGCCAACCTCCTGCCACTTGGTAGCAGCAAGCATCTTCAAAATCAAAACCAAACCAGTTGCCATCAAGTGGATTCTACCTCATGGAAACCTCATATGTCAGAGCGGAAATGTGCTCCATATGGTTTCCTTGGCTTTAATCACTGTAGACGTAGACTGCCTGGCCTTTCTTCCATAGGGCCGCTGAGACAACCTCCAACCTTTCAGTTAGACCGAAGCACATTAACCATTTGTACCACCCAGGGACTCCTGTGGAACATACTACCCATATTAAACTGGCCTGGGAAAAGCCAAGTCAAAATGCCTGAGTGCCATCTGGGTTCACTTCATGAACAAGATCTTTACCTTTTTGGAGAATATAGACACAAAGGAAGTCAAGCCCCACACTGAAATATTTAAATAGTTAGATATTTAAATATCAGTGAGAGCATTTTTATCATCACCCTTCCAGTCCCTGCCCAAGACCTCCCCCATACAACTGTTCTACTAGTTCAGTTTCTACTGCCACATTCTTCTAACAGATGTCACAGCCCAGAGTTTGGGAGTAATTTCCTAGAGAGTAGGTAGCAGTTGATTTTCCTCCTTGGTGTCTTAAAGATGGCAAGTAAATAATATCACCTTTCTGCAACACTACAATTTGCACTCCAGACAGGGAGGAGAGATTTAAAAAAAATAAAAAAAGGCATTTAATCAACTAAACTAACTCACACCTGTTTTCTTCTCTCTTTCTCTCTTTTTTTAAGGTCTGTCTCCCTTAAATTTTATAAATGCATAGTTTTAACCTAAAATTTTTCCTGCTGGAAAAAATATTTGGACCATAGCAAAATTCTTTTCTGTAATTCCTTCCTTCCTTCTAGCAAGCTTCAGAGCCCACAGGATTCCTGAGGGCAAAGTCACGGTGACCAACTCTTCCTTATTTACTTCCACATGTGCCTAACTTTTCTCTGCTTATTCTTGAATTGTGAAATATGATACTCACAATTGGAAACAGTCGTTATTTCTTATTGTTATTAAAATGTTCCCTGTCTCTTCACTGTCAATAAAAGTTAATATATGTCTCCTCTACCAAGAGATCTCAGGCTGTCTTGATGGGAAGCTTCCCCTTCTCTGATAGGAAGCTTCCAAGATGGCTCTCAATGATTCCCAGCATCCTATTGTTCATGCCCTTGTGTAATCCCTCACCGTGAGGGCACATTACATTTACTGACTCTCTTCTAACCAAAAGAATTGGGCAGAGTAAAGAGATGTCACTTCTAACAATGGATTATAAAAAGTCCTGCATCCTTCACCCTGGGAGAAGCCAAGTGCCATACTATGAGGCAGCCCTGCACAGACATCCACGTGGGAAAGGACCAAGGCCTGCCAACCATGTGAGTGATCTTGCAGGAAGATTCCTGCACCACCCCAGTTACATCTTTAAGACAGTATTGTAGGCTCTAGCTAACAATTTGACTGTTACGAGAAACCTTGAACCAGGAAAACCCAGTTAAGACACACTCAGATTCCTGACCTATAGAAACTGTGAAATACTAACTTTTTGTTCCTTTAAGCAACTAAATTTGGAGTAATTTGTTACCCAGCAATATCTGCTGCTTTGAGTCAAGTCTGACTCACAGTGACCCTGTAGGACAGAATAGAACTATACCATAGGGTTTCAAAAGCTATAATCTTTACAGAAAATGACTGCCACATCTTTCTCCCATGAAGCAGCAGCTAAGTTCAAACCAACCTCAGTTACCAGCTGAGCGTTTAACCACTGCACCACCAGGTCTCCAACACAGCAATAGATAACTAACATATTTTCTCTACCAGAGATCTCAACAGCCAAGATGAGGCCCATCATTTAGCTCACCAATGTCCACAGAGCCCCTCCTTCTGGAGGACCCCTTCACTCTGCATTTCCTCATTGGGCTCCTGGTACAGGGAAAGAAGACATCACCATAACCTTAAATTGTGTGGATTTTTAACATACTATGCAAAACATTGTTCCACCTCCTACTTTGGCAAGTAGCAACTGGGATCTTAAAAGCTAGCAAGCTGCAATCTAGATGCAATGATGGGTCTCTCTTCGTCCAGAGCAAAAAAGAATGAAGAAAACCAAAATTCATGGAAACAATTAGTCCTAGCGACTGGTACACCATCCGATCTGCAGCCTATACGACTACGAGACCAGAAGAACTAGATGGTGCCCGGCTACTACTGTCATCCACTTGGAAGGGGATCTATGTAGGAGATCCTTGATAGAGAGGG
>NW_006921788.1:4625433-4633924 GCF_000298275.1 Orycteropus afer afer
GTTTGCTGTCTGATAGAGCCTGGTGGAACCACTGAGACTATGGCCCCTAGCTGCCCTTCAGGTCTGGAATTAAACCACACCAGTGGTTTCCAGCCAAACAAAAGACAGGCATATGAGTTAAACATTTACCTCAAGTAGATACACTCCTCGAAGAGAACAATCATGGGAGAAAGAAAGGCTGCTTATGCACAGGGAGACAGCTCAGGGGGCAGGAGTGTATGGAGGAATGGACACTGGGAAGAAGTAACTATGGGGAGGAAGTGAGAGAGGAGCTGTTGAATTGTGGTAAACTGTGGTCAATGACATGAGACAAAGTGTCTGTGAATTGCTGTATGGAAAGTGAATTTTCTCTGTAAATCTTCACCCAAATCACAATTAAAAAAAAAAAAAAATTGTATGGATTTTCCTTCTTATTCTGATTCTTCTTTTTTTTTTACTTTGAAGCAACCAAGGTAGAGTGGAAGTAAGGTAAGGTGAAGTCCAAAATTTTGGTCTGTTTTTAACACTAGCCTCAGAGGAGCTCTGAGAATTGAATGTTTTGTAGTAAAAAACGTGCGATGAACACTATAGATTATGTCCTCTTCATGGAAATTCTTAAGGTTCCCTAGCAGATTGACAATGCTCAGGAATCTTATGTAACTCTAACACACCTTCCATCTATACAACTGCTTCCCAATAAATGCCTACTGAACTAATATTCTGAATAATATACTTTGGAGAACAGAAGTCCTAGACAACAGTTTTCAAAGCACAGCTTGAAAAGTTAAGTGTAAACCCAATTCACATTATCTTTGATTACTGCTCTATAGTGGTTTCTAGGGCTGATTAGATTCTACCCTAAAAGATGAAAACTAAATTTTGAATGAAGTGATTTTGATTATCATTTATGGTGATGTAGCCTAAGGATTTGACTGCCAACCAGAAGGCTGGTGGTTCAAACCCACCAGCAACTCCTCCCAAGGAAGAGAGATACCACCTCGGAAACCCAAGAAAGGGTCACTATGAGTCAGAAATGACTCTACAGCAGGAAGTCCAAACTGACTCCACATTTAAAGGTTAGGTAGACATCAGCACTCTTTGCAAAAACCAAACTCACTGCCGTTGAATCCATTCCAACTCATAGCAACCCACTTTGGGTTTCTGAGGCAGTTAATCACTATGGAAGTAGATCGCCCAGTCTTCCTTCCATGGAGTGGCTGGTGGGTTTAAACTGCCAACCTTCTGATTAGCAGTCAGATGCCTTAGGCATCTGTAGAACAGAGATCATAATAATAACAACAACAAGTACTACTGCATTGGCTTAAATGAGATCATGCTTAGTGCTGATGCAGTGCCTGGCACAGAGTAGCCACTCATTAATTGTTATTCACTGCTACTGTTATCATCATTCAATACATGAGATCTTAAAATAACTAAATTGAATTTCTAACACAATCACAACATTCAACATGTTTCAATCACAACTGCACAAACTTCACATCCTTGCTATGCCTCTGCATTTCTAGGCTGAAAATCCCAATGTTTTAAATCTGCTCTTGGCTCTTTACCCACTTGTGTTCTGGACACCCTGCCCAGATCTTCTCAAAAGAAGCAAAACTTTACTCCTTATAAAATGGGGGTCATGGACTAGATCTTACAGGTTATTACATTTATTATAATTAAATGACAGATGTGGGAGAGTGACTGAAGTAATGGCCCCAAATATTCACACACCACACACACACACGCACACACCCCATCTGTGGTCTCTGTCATACAACTTGGCAGTACTGTCTCACAGTGGACTTAACCATGTGATTTGGTCTGGCCAATAGACTGTTGGTAGGCTTGATTAAACAGATGCTTGGAAAACTGTCTACATATTTCTGCTCTTACTCTTTGTGCCTCACCTTTGCCATAAGAACGTGCCTGAGTTAGCCTGCTGGAAGATGAACACTCAATTGACCCAGGCAAGGGGAGCTGGCAGGCCCAGATCCGTGAGCAAGCACAGCAGAGCACAGAGCTGACCAGCCTCCGTTACGTAAAAGCAATTGCTTATTGTTATATGCAACTGAGGTTCTGTGATTGCAGCATAACATTATTGTGGCAACTGGCAGCTGACACAGGGTGTAAAGATGTATCATTATAGATAATTTGTTTGTCTAATAATAACTGGGAACAGTCTTTACCACCTTCCAGTCTGTACCCACTGTCAGTTTTCCAATGATGACGACGCATACTCCGACTACCTTGCTTACAATTGCAACCAATATTCCCAGCATATACTCCCAACCCCAATGAAACTCCTCAGCTTTTTTTCCATAAGCACTAATCACATAATATCCCACATACTATTTAAGTTGCTTAATTATTACGTTCAGCATAGTCAATTTCCCCCACCTACTACCCTATTGGGAGCTCTGGTGTGGTAGTGCCTAAGGCACTTGACTACTATCCAGAAGGTTAGTGGTTCAATCCCACCAGCCACTCTTCAGAAGGAAGGCTGGACAATCTACTTCTGTAGACATAACACCTCAGAAACCCAAGGAGGGGTCGCTATGAGTCAGAGATGACTCAACGGCACATAACAACCACCACCACAACAACCACCACCCTACCAGAATACAAACCCCATAAAAATATGAAATTCTAGTTGGTTTATTCATCATGTATCCCTAGGATGGAGGCTAGAAGAGCTCCTGGCACAAAGCGTTGTCATCATCAGGTGTTGCTGAGTTGGCTCCAACTCACAGCGACCCTGTGTACAACAGAATGAAACACTACCTGGTCCTGCACTATCCTCACAATCCCTGCTATACCTGAGCCCATAGTTGTAGCCACTGTGTCAATCCATCTTATTGAGGGCCTTCCCCTTTTTCACTGACCCTCCACTTTACCAAGCATGATATTCTTCTCCAGGGAATGGTCCCTTCTGACAGCATAACCAAAGTAGGTGAGATGAATTGAACAAATGAGGAAATGATTGAATGAACAAATGAATCTTGACACAGTGCCTAAGACATAGGATCTGTTCAATAAATGGGAACTAGAATTATCATTATTTTAAATCCCACTGGACATGCTCAAGAAATATTTAATAAGAGGCTTCCATGTGCATATGCTACCAGGCATTGACTCTACCACTCACTAGCCCTTTCACCTGGGGCTAGCTGTTCAAATTTTTATGCTCCATTTTCCTCATCTGTAAGCTGGAAGTAATAAGAGTACCTATCTCCTAGGGGTGGTATGAGAATGAAATGGTATAATCCATGTAAAGTACTTACAACACTGGCTGGCAGTTGGAAAGGTGTCTTAATTTCCTTGTACTCCTGTAATAGAAATATCACAAGTGTATGGCTTTAAAGAAGAGAACTTTATTTGCTCACAGTTTAGGAAGATAGAAGTCCAAATTCAGGACACCAGCTCTAGGGGAAGGCGTTCTCTCTGCGGGATCTGGGAGATGACCCTTGTCTCAGTTTCTGCAGCTCCGGTGTTCCTCAGTTGTACTTGAAGATCTTCACAGGCCTGCTACCACTCCTCCACTCCCGGCCCCATTTGTATCTGCTTATCTCTCTGTCTAGGCTACTCCTTGTAACTCAGAAGTGATTAGGTTTTGGAGACACCTTACACTGATATGGTCTCTTTAAAACAGAAAAGAAAAATGGAAAAAAAAAAAAAAACCTATTTCCAAATAAGATTACATGCACAAGTATGAGGGTTAGGATCCCCATACTTACTTTGGGTAGACATAATTCAATGCATCACAAAAAGAATGAGAAATTTTAGCAAATATCATTAGGCCCTGTGCAAGGCATTTCTTGCCCTGAAATGGTCAGCACATTAGAGGAATTTAAGGTCATAGCTTGAAGATGACCCAGGGAGGTCTACCCCACTGCACTACAGGCTAAGGCTCTGACCTCAAAACCATACTCTGGCCCAGAAAGGATATGAGAGCTCATCTGTCCCACAAGTAAAAAAATGAGTCAAAGTATGTTCTCTGACACCAAATGACAGAGCAGTTAACCTGGGATGGGGCCTCCAATTCTTTGACCATCAGTATATTAAACCTCAGTAGCAATGGGCTCAAAGTACCAACATTTGCAAACCCTAACATGTTTTGAACATTTATTCTGTAAAAATATGTTGTTTCATGTTTTTAGCCTCATTTCGTTGTTGGTAGTTGCTGTGGAGTAAATTCTGACTCACGGCAACCCCATGTGAGCAGAGTAGAACTGCTCCAAAGAGTTTTCAAGACTAAACTTTCAGAAGCGGAGCACCACACCTGTCTTCCGAGGCACCTCCAGGTGACTTTCAACAGCCAGCCTAAGTGCTAGTAGTAGAGCGTTTAACCATTTTCACCACCCAAGTCTCCTTTTAGGTACATAACAACCTTTAAGTAGGTACTATTGTTACTCACACGTCCCAGATAGCATAGCTGTAGTTGTGACAGGCAAGCAGCTAGGAAATGATGGAGCTAGAATTCTAATCCAGGCAAATGGACTCTAAGGATTAAACTCCAGCCATTAGACTACATTACCTCACTAAGGAAGCATTTAATGCATATTTCAATGGATGGATGGGTGGATGGACAAACAGAATTATCTAGTGTTTTCATCCTCTGTTTTTTTTCCCCCCATTTTGGCTTTTTCAAACAAAGAGAGGAAATACTAATTTGTTCTTGCAGATCGCGAAGAGCAGCAGTGTCTTTCTAAAATTCAAACCACATTTGTTTATACTGATTCTAAGGCAATTATTTTCTGGATCAAATTTTTACTACTCTAAGGGTTGGTACTTAACCCTTTCATAAACCATGATATGCATAGTACCCACCTACATATTCTGCCCCTGAGGTTTAGTAGGCACCTGCTATTCTACTTTTAGTGCATGCTGCCATCTGGTGGGGGACTGTATAATAGCATCAACCTGAAGAAAAAGGCCTCATCCCACCAATCCCAGAACTAGAGACCCCTCGGGACCTATATGTCCCACTAATTAGATGAAAATTAGTATTAACTTAAAAAAAATTATTATTATTATTTCATTCAAAATGTCTACCATTACTAAAAACACATGGTTTTAACAAAAAATTCAAAGCAGAAAATAAGTCACTTTTGAAAGGGTTAAACACCGCTACATATTGCAATGACTGGGCAAAAAGTAACAGCTGATCACTACAGGCAAATTTTTCTTTGTAAACATAAAAATCTTATCAGCTAAAAGAAGGTTGCATGACAAATCATAAATCAGACAACAGTCTTTTTACATGAGGATTTAAAGCTCAAGAATTGCAATATATTTGATAACATTAAATCTGAGACAGATGGCTGAATGCTTTAAGAAACCCCAAGATATAAGGGTATCCCAGATGGAAGTTCTTTAGCTGTTTTCATATTTCTTCTCTGGATAAGAAAATGGCTGGCACCACCTGGTGGTTCATTTTCCACTAAAATTTAAGTCCATATGAGCCATAAAACTAAAATCTAGACAACATTCTTGCTGTCAGAGTTACCCACATAAGAAAACAGGCAATATGTAATTTACCTCTCATTCATGTGATTTTAACCAATTTTAATCAAAATGGAGCAGACAATAAACTTATAATATCTTTAAGACCCTACTTCCAAACAATGTCATATTCAGTTACCAGGGGTGGTGGTGGTAGTGATTGTTGTTGTTGTTGTTATGTGCTTTTGAGTTGGACTGGACTCATAGCAACTCCTTCTTGGGTTAATTACCTTCTGGAGGGATACAATTCAATCTGTAACATGCACTAAAATCCCTACCCCAGAGAACCACAAAAGAGACACACAGAAGATGAAAATTACTCAAAAGCTAGGAATTGCATTTGCCAAATTTCTAGCTAGTATTAAGATGGGAGACAAGTCAGAAGAATCAACTTTGTTAGATCTTGTGTCTCTGTGTTGCCAGAAATATGATGAACTTGGGAGCTGCATGTTACCCTGAATAAAATTTGAAATAGAAGAAAATGGAATGGGAAACAGATGGAAGAGTTATAGGTGGGATACCAAAGCGGAGCAAAGTGGCTTAAAACGTTTCATACCCCATGTTGGTTCTGGATGTTTAGATGGACCTCCCATGGACTGAGAGTTCACTACAGCATTTAAGTACATTTATTCCTCACTCCATAGGCCCATTAGTGCTCAGCTTATGGTAACAAGACACTTCCAGAAAGCTGACAGGCAATCTTTAATTAAAATGAATTGAATATAAGCTTAGACACAGTGTGCACAAAGAAAATTACTGTTTTCTTAGTAGGGTTCCCCAACTGAAACTGTCCAGTTTTATTTTTTGTATTTTCTTTTTAAGCTGAGAACTTTCATTGAGAGGAAAAAAATAAATTTATAATTTACCAACAGATGAAAATCTTGTATTAGGGGAAGGGCATTAACACTGTAGTGTAGTGGTTAAAAATTTGAGTGCTACAACCACATAGTACTGAGCCTGAGACCAGCCACCTGCAAGCTGGGTGCTCTTGGCCAACCTACGTAAGTTCTTTCAGTCTTAGGCTCCTCATCTTTAAATGGTGAGGACTTCCTGCTGTGGAAGCGCCTCAAATATTTCTAGCTAAGGACTTGGTAGGGCTAGACTTTTTGGCCTCCTTGTTAGAAGGTAGGCGGGTGGAGCCAAGTGACTATTTTTTGGTCAAATGAGTTATGTGCAGAAATAGAAAACAAGGAAAGGAGAAAATATTTATTGACTTATATTTTAGTTTAGTTCAGTTCCTTCTCCATGAAGTGTGAAAAAAAAGACACATTTTTAGAGGTATGCACTCTAGAAGAAATGCTTGTCCCTGTATTTTTTTAAAAGAGACATTTATTGAGCACGTAGAGCATTTAACAGGCATTATTTCATTTGCTAGGTTGGTAGGTAGCTTCCAAATGATTTGTGGTTAACTACTAACCTAAAGAGATCCGTATTTGTACCCATTTCAAAGAAAGGTTATCCCAAAGAATGTGGAAATTATCGAACAATATCATTAATATCACACACAAGTAAAATCATGCTGAAGATAATTCAATGATGGTTGCAGCAATATATTGTCAGAGACCTTCCAGAAATGTAAGCTGGATTCAGAACAGTACATGGAATGAGAGATATCATTGCTGATGTCAGATGGATCTTGACTGAAATCAAACAACACCAGAAAGATGTTTACTTGTGTGTTATTGACTACACAAAAGCATTTGATTGTGTGGATCATAACAAATTATGGATAACATAGAGAAGAATGAGAATTCCAGAATTCTTAATTTTACTCATGAGGAACCTGTACATAGATCAGGAGGCTGTCATTCAAACAGAACAAGGGGATACTGCATGGTTTAAAATCAGGAAGGGAGTGCATCAGGGTTGTATCATTTCACCATACTTATTCAATTTGTAAGTTGAGTAAGTAATCCGAGTAGCTAGACTATATGAAGAAGAACATGGCATCAGGATTGGAAGAAGACTTAGTAGTAACCTGTGATATGCAGACGACACAACTTTACTTGCTGAAAGGAGGATGACTTGAAGCACTTACTGATGAAGATTAAAGATGACAGTCTGCAGTGTGGATTACATCTCAACTTAAAGAAAATGAAAACCCTCACAACTGGGGCAATAAACAGCATCACAATAAACAGAGAAAAGACTGAAGTTTTCTAAGGCTTCATATTACTTGGTTCTGTGTTCAACATCAATGGAAGCAGAAGTCAGGACATCAGACAATATATTGCACTGGGTAAATCTGCTACAAAAGACCTCTTTAAAGTGCTGAAGAGCAAAGATGTCTCTTTGAAGACTAAGGTGCACCTAACCTAAGCCATGGTATTTTCAGTTGCCTCATATGCATATGAGAGCTGAACAATGAACAAGGAAGACCGAAAAAGAGTTGTTACTTTTGAGTTGGGATGTTGGCAAAGGATACTGAAAGTACCATGGACTGCCAGAGGAACTAACAAATCTGTCCTGGAAGAAGTACAGCTGGAATGCTCCTTGAAAGCGAGAATGGCCAGACTTAGTATGACCTACTTTGGTCATGTTGACAGAGGAACCATTCCCTGGAGGATATCATGCTTGGTAAAGTGGAGGGTCAACGAAAAAGGGGAAGGCCCTCATGAGAGGGACTGACACAGTGGCTGTAAGGATAGGCTCAGGTATAGCAAGGATTGTGAGGCTGACACAGGACCGGGCAGTGTTTCGTTCTATTGTGCATAGGGTTGCTATGAGTCAGAGCTGACTTGATGGCATCTAACAACAACAACAACCTAAAGGTTGGTGGTTCAAAGCCACCCAAACATACCCAAGAAGAAAGACCTGGTGATCCAACCCTATGGAACACAGTACTACTTTATAACAGAGGGAGTCGCAATGAGTCGGAATTGATCCAAAGGCAACAGGTCTGGAATTTGGCATTATTTCATTTGGCCTTATAATGCATCCCAGTGCTGTAAAAGAAAAATGAAGGTTTGTTTCTACCGAAGAATGTTCGTCAATGGATCAGAGGGGC
>NW_006921788.1:4634024-4670743 GCF_000298275.1 Orycteropus afer afer
GGGGGGGCAGGGTTTGACCGCTGTAATCACTCTGGGATTTATGGTGATCGAGAGGCCACCATTCCAACACTGTTGGTTACAGCGTAAAAAGTAAAGGTGGCTCTGGATGGTGTTAAGCCCTGCCCAGCATGGACCCAGTACTCAGCTCAGTGAAAATGGCAAACATTACCTTATTTGTGTGATATGAATAGCTCTAGAACTACATGCCCAATGCATTGATAAATGAGTTCCTGCCAGGGCCAACATCTTTGCTCATTCTTCTATGCATATCCTGTGCTAATAAAATTTTTAGCACAAATTCCACCCCTCAAATGCTTCAACACCAAAGGTATAACACACACACACACACACACACTTTTCTTAGCTGCTAGAGGAGTTTCGATGTACCAAACCCTCATTCATTTCTCTGTTCTACCAACACTGTTCTCGCCACCAACTTAGTATTAGAGAAACATAACATGAGTTTCTGGATCAGTAAATACACCTTAAGATGTAGTCATAAAGGGCAGATAGATGACAAAATAGGGAAGAAAAGCAGTATCTATTTTATTAAACCAAGACCGTATTTTACTCAACTTTTTTCAAATGCTTTTCTCTGCTTGATATATTTTGTTGCTAACACAAAAAGTGGAAATGGTCCTGGGAGAAAATGGTCTTCTGAATCAAGAACCCTTGAAATGGCCCTGACAAAAATAAGTTGGTTGTATGGGAAAAAAAAAAAAAAAATTAATCAGGAAGAAACTAATGCAACAAAATTTCTTCTTTTCATTCAATGATTCTGCTGTCTCAGTAACTTAGACAGTGCTTTGTATACAAGGCATCTAATATATGAATGGATGAATGAATGAATATGTGTATGAAGGAAGCAGGGATGGGCATCTATCTCTCCACTCTCAAAGCAGCTCAGGAATACCTCTGCCAGCATTTCTACAATCACCATCATTTCCACATGATTCTATCAACAGCCCACAAGATAAATAAAAGTGGTTCCAAAGGCAAGACTTAGAAGGGTCTTTTTTTTGCAAAATAGGTAACTTCCCAGTATGTTCATGGAGTAACTCAAAACTGGCCTTATGAACACCACTGCTTGGGAGAATTTGCATAAAAAGTCCTCATGGTGCTCAGCCAGTGGATTTTGCAAAGGAGCCATGCACCTGAAAACTAAGCTGGTCTGCACCAACTAAATGGGCTGCTGTGTCTCCTCGCTTGTCTGGGCCTATAGCTCCACACACACCTCCCAGCATAGCATACCCAGCCACGACAGATGGGCACTCTATTGAAAAGGAAATACCTACTAAAAGCCCACAACCAAAGAGGGAAGTGTGGCACCTCAGAAATGGGAATGACATCTTCTCACTGATCAGGGGCTGCAAGCTCAAATGCCTTCAAGAGCCCAGAAGGTAAGAAAAGTTAAGTATCACATCTACTAGGCATTATACCAGAGAGGATGATGGTGACTGCAACTATAGATGATATGCTAGACCAGAAGCTAAAAATATTTACTCCTGGACTGATCAAATAAAATCTGCCAGAAGATTTGATCCACTGGGTATGAGTTTACAACTAAAAAATGTAGATATGAATTTGTGGCAGACTGAATGTTGCCTACCAATATGTAATTGGGATTTAACTGACCCTGACTGATTGCATAGGGAAACAGTGTACTAGGCTAAAAGACTGCAGGCATGACCTAGTCTTCCTTGTAGCAGGACATAGCCAAAAAAAGTATCTGTAGAAGTTGTTAGGTAGAACTTCCAGAAAATTTCCTTAGAAGAGAGCAGTCATCTCCCTTGTACTTTCCTTTCTTCCTTCCATGAACTTGATTCAGATGCCATCACTTAAGGTGTGAATAAGGGGGTTAGGGCATCAACATATCTTTTGGGGGATACAATTCAATCCACTTGGTAGGGGGCAGGGGGCACAATTCAATCTGTAACATGGGGAAAAAAACAGTTCTTGTTTCAACCATGATTTTAGGGTCTCTCTGCATCCTCATCTGAATACAATTCCTAACTGATAATGAGTCCTATGTGCTTCTAAGGAGCTCTGGTAGCACACAGTGCCTAAGGCACTTGACTGTTTACCAGAAGGCTGGCAGTTCAAACCCACCAGCCACTCCTCAGAAGAAAGGTTGGGCAATCTACTTCCGTAGTGATACTGCCTCGGAAACCCAAGGAAGGGTCACTATGAGTCGGGTCCGACTCGACGGCATATAACAACAACAACAACATGTGCTTCTAAGAACAATTAGATTATTGATTTACAAGGCAAGCAATAAGAGCACAGTGAAAATGATCCAACCTAGTGGTTTTGGAAGCAGAGTTAGGGATGGCACCACTGGCTGTGAAACATTCTAGGGAGCTGGCCAACATTGGCAGCTTCTTAACCTGGCAGGCCTCAGCTCTTCCACGAGTGAAATGGAGACATTAGTAGCACCTACCCCCCAGGAGGATGGCAAAGAGTGCATGGCGTCCTGCACCTGAAACACTTAGCACTTAGCCAGCATACAGCATGTGCTCAGTAAATGATGCCATTATGAGTAGGAACCCATGTGATTCCACTAGATAGCTTTTGAAATGCTCACTTTGAGCTCTGCAGGCAAGAGATCAACTGCACTAAAGAACTGGGAGGAAATGGAATTAAATAAATGAAGTCAGAAGGGGACAGATGGCACATTTAAACTTAGACAAACCAAGCCTGAATAACCCCCTTCCCAGGGGTACATCAGTTTGGATGAGGAAAAGGACAGAGCTAAAGCAAGCAAGTGTAGAACATAAGCCCTTCATGCATTTATTCATGTATTCACTCACTCATTCTTTCACTCAATTTTATAAACGATAGTCACTGGGAGATTCTCCCTGGCCAGCCACCCTTGGCTCAGCACTGAGGAGTTGATGATGGGCAAAACACATAGAACTTTGGCTCTTCCAAAGCTTATTTTCTCCAACACTATCCAACAGAACTGTCTACCATGATGGAAATATTTTATATCTCTGCCATCCAGTATGGAGCCACTGGCCACATGTGGCTATTGTTACTGAAAGACTGAAGTGTGCCTTATATTTCCTTTTAATTAATTTCTTTTTAAATTTCAATAGCTACCTGTGGCTAATGGCTACCATATCACATAGTATAGGTTTAGGTAAACTGTCCAGGATATAGCCCTCAAGTTAGAAAGAAGAAAAGGAAAAGCAATGGTAATACCTACCCCTGGAGGTCTCACATGAACACTTTCCCATAAACCCATAAATTTCAACATTAAAGAAATATTGGATGTGCTCAGTTCTTCCATTCCTACCACCTCCAACCCTGGAATATGCCCTCCTAGGTGGCAGAAGTTAAAGATGAATGGCAGATAGTGACAAACACTCAAGGTCCTGCTCAATAAAGTGCTCCAGAGCACTGAGTTGATGAACTCAAGTGCCCAATCCAATTTAGTCCAAACTACATGCTGCCAATGTTGTTTACTTCCCACACACACTGCACACAGAATGACAAGGTCACCTCCGTGCTGGGTGACGCAAATGCTGAAATACTGTCGAAAACAAGGGCTCAGACACACCAGGCTTTGTCCTCCTTCATTCTGTCATATTTGGGATGAACAAGTGAGGACATCATGTGCTAAACCTCAATGTCAACAGCACTTTTTCAAGAGCTCACAAGGACATTTGAATTTGAGGGCAGAACCCATTTACTTTTAGGTTGACCCTCCTCGCTGTGCGAGTCCCTGGGTGTCACAAACAGTTAATGTACTTGGCTGCTAACTGAAAGACTGGAGGTTCAAGTCCACTCACAGATGCCTGGAAAGAAAGTTCTGGCAATCTACTTCTGGAAAATCAGTACTGAAAACTGTATGGAGTACAGTTCTACTCTGATGCTCCAGGGTCACCATGAGTAAGATGCAAATTGACAGCAAGTGGTTACTGGTCTCCATTATATTGATGCCTGAGTGTGGTACAGTGAATTACTTGGTATAGTCTGTCTAGCCATGGTCTTTGTGGCACCCACCAGATGACTGAGTACAACTATGCAAATATAAGGTGCTTGTGGCCCACCAAGGGGATTAGATAGCTTGTGAGTAAGGTCAATAAGGTACATGGCACCCTTGTGGGGGTGGGAACATGGAAACAGTATAGGGAACTCTAATGTGGGGATTGATTAGTTTAGTCATCCTGCTAGGTTTAAAATGAGCCCTCCTAGAGTTCTGGTAGGAGCTCTGGTAGCATAGTGCCTAAGGCACTTGACTGCTAACCAGAAGGCTGGCGGTTCAAACCCACCAGCCACTCCTTGGAAGGAAGGCTGGGCATTCCTACTTCCGTAGTGATACTGCCTCGGAAACCCAAGGAGGGGTCGCTATGAGTCGGGGCTGACTCGATGGCAAATAACAACAACAACAACAGAGTTCTGGTAGCATAGTGCCTAAGGCACTTGACTGCTAACCAGAAAGCTGGTGGTTCAAACCCACCAGCCACTCCTCAGAAGGAAGGTTGGGCAATCTACTTCCATAGTGATACTGCCTCAGAAACCCAAGGAGGGGTCACTATGAGGCAGGGTTGACTCAACGGCACATAACAACAACAGAGGCAGAAGGGTTCATCTCAATACCATGAAGACAGAACAGCTAAAAGTGGAGTGCATCCGTGGACCCAAGATTGCTGCTTTGAGATGGGAGAGAGTAGGCAGAGAGACAGCAACAGCAGAACAAAGAGATCAGCACAAGACAGAGTGATGGGCTTACCAGCCCACAGAGTGTGAAAGCTGAGTACCTTTGGGCAGGAGGCTTGCTGGCAGAGTAAGTACACCTAGGTTACCCTATCTGCAGAGCTAAAAGAGCTTTGTAATGCTTGCCCAAGCAGGCTGAGAAGCTGAGGACCAAAGAGAGAAGCTGAGGACCAAAGAGAGGCATGCCTTTGGGCATGGCAGAGGGGAGGCTGTTCTGATTGAAGAATTGTATCCTGCGTGTCCCTTAACCTGAATTGTAACCTGTTACTTCCCTAATAAACCCCTTAATCATGAATATTGTCTGTGAGTTCTGTGTGGCCACTGCAATGCATTATCAAAGCCAGCAGAGAAGTACGAGTTCCATGGGAGGGATGGATAGTGTCAGAGTTGGTAAAAAGGTTGGAGGGTAGCAGCATGTCTGGCCTCAGTAATAAGCCTTGGGCTGCTGATGGTGATTCTGTCTCCCTCTTGTGAAGTTAGAGGAGGTCAGAAGATGACACCCTCATTCCAGTTTTGCACTGGGATACAGAAGTAGGGAGATGACAGTCTCAATCTGCTCTGCAAAGCTGGACTGGTTCCCCTCACTTTCTGCCCCAATCAGCAGCAGGAAGGAATTGTACCTTCCCTCTCTATGGACATTTCCATGCTTGCTCATATTGATAGGTACCTAGGCTGGCGATTCGATGGCACATAAAAACACCAACAACAACAACTGAAAAGGAACTCAAATGACCCATGGACCCAGACACCCTTTCTCTTAACCCAATGACATATTATAAATTGCTAACAAGCCTACCCAAAACCCAAGACTCCCATAAAAACCAATATACCTTGACTACTCTATTCCCTTGAAAGGAATTGCCCAGCCCAAACAGAGGTAATGGGCCTTAACAGAACTCACAGCCATTCCACACACGCAAGCTACACCTGGCAAAAATGGAGACTTATTTCTCAAAAGGAGTTGGCCTTTGGTCATAGGTGAGTTACTAGAGTCAGCAGCACTCAGAATAGGTAACAGAATTATTCATTTTGAGGAATGGCAAGCAGCTTTCTAGAAGAAGGAAATATCTTATTGCATAAAATCTGAGATGGTTTTAGATTGTTATGAACCATCAAGAAACAAAATGCTGCCAAGTAAAGAGCTGTATTTCAGATGTGTCCTATTTTTCACTTTCACATTCTGACTAGGTAAAATTCATGAAATTTAGTAATTATCACCCTGTGACTATTTGCAAATCAAACTACTTTCATAGCTACTCTTTAATTTACACCTGTGAATTCTTGCATTAATCTGGCCAGAGCAGACATTATTGTCCCCAATTCACATACGAAGAAACAAGAGTTCTGCCAAGGTCACGCAGTTCAGAGTGCAATGGTTCTGACTTACTGAGCATGGTTTTTTATTGTATCATATTGTAGGGAGTGAGTAAGGCTGTGATTTTTAACTCTTCTTACCAGTATTTGCCTCAAGAAAGAGCCCAATGACAAGGGGCAAGGTTATGGCCATTACTTGGTCACAGCCAGCTACCCAGAGGGACCGAGTAGTTGATCCTGCGGGCTTGGGACCATAGTCGCAGGGGACAGACATCAAACTCAATTGGCATAACATACTATACAAAACATTGTTCCACCTACTACTTTGGCGAGTAGCGACTGGGACCTTAAAAGCTAGGAAGCTGCCATCTAGATGCAACAACGGGCCTCTCCTCGTCAAGAAGAAAGAAGAAAACCAAAATTAATGGAAACAATCAGTCCTAGCAACTGGTACACCATCCGATCTGCAACCTATACAACTATGAGACCAGAAGAACTAGATGGTGCCCAGCTACCACTGCCATCCACTTGGAAGGGATGTAGGAGATCCTGCATAAAGAGGGAGAACAATGTGGTACAAAACTCAAAATCGTTTGGAGGCAAAAAAAAAAAAAAGAAGGTGGGGACCAGGTTTGCTCGTCCAATAGAGCCTGGTGTAACCACTGAGACTATGGCCCCTAGTTGCCCTTCAGGTCTGGAATTGAACCCACAACTGTGGTTTCCAGCCAAACAAAGTACAGGCATGTGAGTTAAACATTTACCTCAAGTAGACACACGCCCTGGAGAGAACAATCATGGGAGAAAGAAGGGCTGCTTATGCACAGGGAGATAGCTCAGGGTGCAGAAGAGTATGAAGGGATGGACACTGAGAGGAGGTAACTATGGGGAGGAAGTGGGAGGGGAGCTGCTGCATTGTAAATTTTGGTCAATGACATGAGATAAAGTATATGTGAACTGCTGTATGAAAAGTGAATTTACTCTGTAAATCTTCACCCAAATTCTAATAAAAAAAAAAAAAGAAAGAGCCCAAAAAAGTATGACCCTGGGATGCTGCCTTTCAAGCACTCCTGAAGCACTGCTATGCACTAGGAAGTAAGTTAGGTGGTGCTACAGCCTACCACCCGGATAGACCGAACAAATCAGGGCAGACCTGCTTTACTTATTATTTCGTTTTTTTTTTTTTTTTTTGCTTTGTTTTCAGCTAGGGTACATTGAAAATATCCCTTAGATATTTAAAAGGAGGCAGGAAGGAAAGGAAAGAGGAAACACATTGGCCTAGCTATACATTTGGATGACTAAGAAGAGATTCGGAATAGCCTAGTGTTTTTCAATAGTATTAATTAAAAAATGGTGAAAAGAAGTACAATATTTTAATAATGGCTTCCACAAAAATGTAGTCATGACCAGCAGACAAAAATTCACGACACACAGAAGCTTCTACATGAATTCAGAAAGAACTCAAGGTGCCGTGTTGACATCATATGAACTGATGTGATAATGTATGGAGTCAAATGGTGCTTAGGAAGTAGTGCTGAAATCTACTTCCATGACATGGCTCTGTTGTTATGGTGATGATACATCAGTAGGTCCCTGCTGCATTCAGCTAATTTTTATCTTGGTGATTTGTGACTGTGCGTGGCCAGGTAATACTATTAATAAATGTGAGCAGGTGAGGAGCAAGATTTTCAAAGTTGTAATAAGGATAACTAAATCATTGCCTCCTTCCCAATAGGAATTTAAAATTCCTTTACCTTTAACTCTTTTGTATTCTTTCATCTCTTCATAGGATATAGTTGTGACTACCTCTAACTTTTGGGAAGAGAAAAGAAAGGTACATAGCATTGTGTATCAACTTTTGTTTTTAAAAATAACCCACATCTCAGTCTTGTCACCTCTGTGAGAAACTCATCTTTGACGACATGGGTAAAACAACACTGAGATTTTAAACAATTATTTTATGCAAATATATATTCCCCAACTACATTTAAATTGAAAAGATAATAAATCAAACAGTATTTTCTCATTGGCCTCTTCTATTAGTTCGGAGTTAATGCATCTTCATTTCTTAATAAGCTAACACAAAGTTTCTCTGCAACCACCACAAATGAAAACACCAAATCAAGGCACCCTTGGGTTGGAAAGGACCTTATGACCAGTAGTTCTGCATTTTTTCTTTTAAAGTGGTAAGTTCCTATTATGAGAAACAAGGTACTTTGGAAACTAACATCTGCCTGCCCTCCAGCTTTCTCCTCTGCTCCTCATGTCATAAGTCCTCCAATGTCCACCTGTGGTGGCCTGAATGCACATGTCAGTTCAGGCCATCAGACCTTGGTATTGCCTAAAGTGTCATTTGCACCCTCCACTACTAGGACAGTTCCCTCGCATTCGTTGAGCTCGGAGATGTCACCAATGGTTAATGGTGTCCCCAGTGCTCAATCAGACCATGAGTTTTTTGAGGGCAGAGGCTGAGATTTTTTTGTTTAATCTTTGAAGTCCTAGCATAGTCACAGCACATAGTTTGCACACAGAGATATACATATACACATCTCATTTATATCTGAGCATAATGAATGCTCCTAGTATTATTGTATTGAATGAACTAGGTGGGCTACAATGCTTTGTAACTCCTAAAGAGCCTCACTTATACATTATTACGTGCTCTTGGGTTCTTTCAAAGGAAGGCTCATGTACAATTAGACAAATTCATACAATTTCAATGTATCCATAGCCTCTGATGGCTGGTGAGAAAAATGTTCTACTATAAAGGAGATGCTAAGACAACTTATTGAGCAGGAAAGGATGAGAAGATATCAATTTCATGCTGAATGCCTGCTATGTGCCAACTATTGTGCTATGTGCTTTAAATCCGTGTTTTTATTTAATTCTTAACTAAGATGGTTAAGAAACAACTAACGCTTGTTTTTGTAGACAAGCATATTGATAGAGTCATCTTTACAGATGAAGACACTGAAGGTCAGAGTGGATCAGGGACAAGTCACAGAGTGTCAGAGAACATGGCTCCACAGCCCATACACTTCCCCTCCCTCCATGCTAGATCTTCAGCATAGGCGACAGCGATTGCTGGGTATATTTCCAACAGGAGCTGTGGGGATTTACCATGGCGATGGCATCCTCAGTCAGGTGCTATGGGGAAGGTTCCCTTAGGACTGTGTTACAAGCCTGCCCTCCCTAAGGCTGCCAGTGTCACTGAAAGCCATCCTTAAGGGAGAAAAGCAGGATGCATTTGGTAGGCTTAAAGTGAGTACTTTTCCCTCTTCTTCCATTTCTATCAGCTCCTTTGAGAAAGGAGATTGTCCTTCATGTAATTAAACTGGTTTTGACACTGCAAATATATACTCTTTGGGCCATTGCAAAGCAAAAAAGAAACTACAATCGTCATTTCCTCTCACGTTCCCGTTACTTCTAAAACGACATGGAGTTCAAAGAAAGGGGGCATAGGTCGCCCTTCAATTCAAGTCCTTTTTTCAGCAGCATTTCAGAGGATGTGAGATTGTCAGCCACAGCACACTCTGAGAACTTGGGGCCAGGGTCACTCAAGTGTATGGCAACAGAAAGGAAGATCTCCTTGCCCTAGTTTGTCAGCTGGGGTGAGGGAGAGATGGGCTGGCCATGCCCTCTTTATGCCTTCCTTTGTTTTCCAAGTTTTCCCCAATGCTGGATTCCTTCCTTCCCAGAAGTCACAGAGCGAAAAACTGGGGGGTGAATAGGTGTCTTTAAAGTATTTTGTTTACCAACACACAATTAATTTTTTAAACTGAGGTTGCCATTTCTTTAAGCCAGGTATGTACGTTCTCACCCAGCCAGCACCCCACAAGTTCTGTCTCACCCAGGCCAGGGTCACTCTTATGGCACCTTCCTGGCCCCTGCACACTTGCAGCCCCAGTTATATATATTCAGGGAAACATACCTCATCCTTGCAAAAATCTTCTCCAGCCACCCCTATTCTAAACCCTCTTGTGTATAAATCCCTGAAAACAGAGATGCTAATACCCTGAGGGGAAACAGACTGCAGGATAGGTAATTATAAATAAAGAGAAGTAACACTACAGTGTGAGCAGAGAAGACAGAAAATCACCTTTGCACACAAAAGTTAAGGAAGGATGAGTGAGGGGCATTTGAACTTGGTCTTCATGGCCCTGGGAGTTTGCAGATGGGAGGGGCACCTTGAGCCAAAGACATCCACACAACAAAAGGAGATGACTCAATGACTGAGTCCTCAACCTTGGCCTATCTGAAATGGGTCTCTAACTTTCCTTTAGCAAGGAATACAGAGCAACCAATAAAAACCCTTATAAAGGAACTTGCTAAGATGTTAGAGCATTTGTGCAGTCCTCGGTGCCAAATTTGGGCCAGGCACTGGAGATGGCAGATCTGGATCAACTAGCAGGGCCTCTTACACAAAAAGTCACACAGACATGTGCTGTCTCTCTAATTGGCATCACCAGACTCCCAAGCTTGACATCTTCAATTCCCCTCTTTTCCTTGTATCTAATGAGGCACTGTGCATCCATCTCAGACATGGGTCTTTTGTTCCTTTTCTCTTCCTTTCTGCATTCACAGAAAGACAATATGGGATAGCAACAGGCAGTTAATAGTAGTTAAGAGCTCTCAGGTGCTGCACTAAGAGCAGCCTGGACCCGGTTCTTCCGCTGCTTAGCAAGTCACCTCCTATGTTATACTGTAAAACGGAGAAAAAGTAGTGCCCATCCCATAGGGTTGATGCTTGTGAAGGGCTTAATAGCTCCAGTCTCATAGTGAACACTCAATAAAAGCCAGCCTTAAGTAATCTAAAAACCTGTGCCTTCACAATGTTTTGCCTGAGCCCTTTCTCTCCCTACTTCTGTGTTTTCCCTCTACTAGATCATGCTCAATACGACCACTGCAACTAAATTGCAAAAAAAAAAAAAATGTAGCAGGGCCTCCTTACTCTGTGTAACATACCTAGACTCTATACCCCAGCCTCCTAGGCAGTCCGGGGAGGGGGCATATAACTGAGTTCAAGTCAATAAAAATGTGAACAGATATGACAGGAGATCATTTCTGGGCTTGGGAAAAAAAACTCCTACATTATACTTTTTCTCCTCCACTAGATTGTGGCAGATAAGAATGCTAACATGGAAGCTACACGTGGAAAATGGCAGAGCCACAGAATGGCAGAGCCTGGGCTCCTGAATCACCACATGGAGGAGAAGCAATTGATGATCAGAAGCATCCTTTTTGGACTTTATGTGAGGAAGAAATACATTTCTATCATGTTCAACCACAGAGGTGCTGGAGTTCATCTGTTACAGCAACTGACATTATCCTAACATAACTATGGTAATTAAGGTTATGTGTCAACTAGGCTGGGCCTGCTTTTGAGCAGCTGGGTGGCTGGATGTAGTTATTCCCCATGATGAGACTGCTATTCAACTCCATGGTGGAATCTGCTGTGAGCAGCTGAGTAGCTGTCTCAGGGATGTGGTCTGTGGTCTGCTTCCAAGTATATAAGAAGCATTGAGAAAAGTGTCCAGCTTTTGGCACATCTGGGCCCTGCACTTGGCCAAGTCTTCATCTCAGTGGCCTGCTGTGTTGTCTGCCAATCTTGAGACTATTTCTGGACTTGGACTAGTGGCCTGCTATGTTACTTGATAATCTTGGAACTGTGCCATTCTACCTGTCAACCTTGGGTTTGTCAGCCTCTGCAGCCAGCAGCTGCCTGAGTTAATAGAAGCCTCAAGCTTCAGTGGGCTGGGAGCAAGAGGCAGAGCTGAAACCCAAGGTCAAGAGGCCTTCATTCAGCCCCTAGAGTGGGCACTTTGAACTCGGACTTCTAGTCTTCTAAACTATAAGAAAACAAACCCCTTTTTGTTAAAGTCATTCACTTATAGAACTTTTTTTACAGTAGCACTAGAGAACAAAAACAATAACCAACCATATAAAAACTACTGTCCATTCTTAAACATTCCTACTACACAAAGACCTCCCTAGCATGGCATTCAAGGTTTTTTCCAACACAGCTTCAACTACTCTCTAAGCCCATTTCCCACCATGCAGCCAGTAACATACACCATGGTAATATTCCATAGTACTAGGTAGTGCCAAGCCTCCTTAGTCCTTGAAGTCATTGCTCTCAGAATTCCTCTGTCAGAAGGTATCAAATTCCTTCATTTTGGGAAAATTCTGGATGCCATCCAAGGACCAATTCAAACACCACCACTTCTACCCAAGTAGAGTTGGTCTTCATGTACTCAAGCTCCCAGAATAAATAGAATAGACTATTCTGTAGGTTTACTAAGTGTACTACATTTGACATAAGTAATTGCTTCTGTGTTTCCACAACTATTGTATTCTTCTGGAGGGCAGAGGCTAAGAGCTCCTCAACCTCATATTCACAACCAATAATATACTGCTGGCTCTGGGGAGGGACTTGGTAAATGTCGGATGAGTAAATCAACAAATGCATATGCCAGCTACCACTAGGTAGCATGCTCAGGTGTAGCTACGTGGCTTCAACATCCATTTGGAGTGAGACCATTTCTTTAGTTCAATTCCTCTGTCAAGTCAATTACATTTCTCTATAACCTGGTCAAAGACTTGCAAGTTTGGATCACTGAACACATGATAATGTTGGTAAATTGAGGCAAATCTATTCCACTGCTAGACCAAGAGCTCAAAGTCTCCAATCCACCCATCAAATCACTGAGATGAAAAATAAGCAATAAGCTAAATGACCCCTAAAATGACCAGTTACATAAACATGGCATATCTACACATGGAATGTTATACAGCTATCAAAATGGATATAGTGTGCCTTCTCTCCCATCCAATTCTAGCCCTTATTTTATTGTTCAGATTGCAAATCAAGTGTTAGTTCTTCCTTATATGCACTCAGAGTAACTTTCCTTCAGAGTTCTTTCCCTTTCATTTATATGATTATTTGATTATTATGTGTCTCTCCCACTCTCATTAACTGATTGACCAAAAAAAAAAGTTGACTTTGAAAGGTTGAAAGCACCATACTTTTACATTTTAACCCAAATTCACTGCTACAGAATCTATTCTGACCCACAATGATCCTATAGGACAGAACAGAACTTTGCCATAAGGTTTCCTAGGCTACCATCTTTACTGGAGCACACTGCCACATATTTCTCCCACAGAGCAGCTGATGGGTTCACCCACTGACCTTTCAGTTAGCAGCCTAGAGCTTAACCACTGCACCACAACAGCTCCTAATCTGAATGACACTGGGAAGAATGTCTCTTTTTTGTTCTTTAAACCGTGTAATGAATGAATGAACATTCAAAAGAATATTCGATAGCATGATAAATAACACAACTATAAATTAAAAAAAAATCAAGTTACATGATAGCATGCATAGCATAATCATATTATATGAAGGAAAAATACTATATCCACCTACCAACTTAAACATAAACACAACAGAGGAACATCCGGAAGGTTGTTCATCAAAATGTTTTTATAGTCAAGGTTAAAACAATCTACATGAGGTGATGATAAGTCCATTTGGAAGATTCCAGGCTTTCCCTCTGGAGTAGCTCAGAGTAGTTTATTACCAAGGGATAGATGGATATGGACAACTTCTGTGAGCAGGTGGAGCAGGAGGCCTGGTTTCCTGCTTTGCTCGCCAATTAAGAAAAAAACAGCTATGATGGAAAAGTATGGATGGCTGGACCATCCACAAAGGGCTGCCAAGTACTCAGTCACAGCGAGATGGCAGAATCCACAGCACAGGCTGAGTAACTAGCTAGACTGGCCACTCCACCACCACACAGCTGCACATCAGAATAGGAGAAAAGAGCACTTTGCATCTCAGTTTCCAAGCTGGAACTGATGCACCATGGAGAGGAGATGAAGCATGAGAAGAACAACAATACTTTGTTTCTGCCCTTAATCTGACACATATCTCTAGGTTGTTTGTGTGAGAATCATCTGGCTTTTCATGGTTTGCTGTTAGGTACGTGAAGTCAGTTCCACCCATAGCAACCCTAGGTATAACAGAAAAAACACTGTGCGGTCCTGTGCCGTCCTTACGATCATTATGTTTGGGCCCAGTGTTGCAGTCACTGTGTCAATCTATCTTCCTCTTTTTCACTGACCCTCTCCTGTACTAAGCATGATTTCCTTCTCCAGGGACTGGTCTGTCCTGATAATATGTCCAAAGTACATGAGATAGTCTCTCCTTCACAGCTTCAAAGGATCATTCTAGCTATACTTCTTCCAAGACAGATTTGTTTGTTGTCCATGGTATATTCAATATTCTGAGCCAACATTGACAGCTTTCAAAGACATCAATTCTCCTTCAGTCTTCTTTATTCATTGTCTAGCTTTCATAGGCATATGAGGTGACTGAAAATACCATGGCTTAGGTCAGACACACCTTAGTCTTCAGAGTGACATCTTTGCTTTTAAACACTGTAAACAGGTCTTTCACAGTAGATTAGCCCAAGGCAATACATTGTTTGATTTCTTGACTGCTGGCTCCATGGGTGTTGATTGTGGATCCAAGTAAAATGAAATCCTTGACAACTTCAACATTTGCTCTATTTGTCATCAAGTTGTTTAATGATTCAGTTGTGAGGACTTTTATTTTCTCTTTGTTGAGGTTTATTAAATAACAAAGTCTGTAGTCTTTGATCTTCACCAGTAGTGCCTCAAGTACTCTTTACTTACACCAAGCAAAGTGTGCCATCTGCATACTGCAGACTGTTAATGAGTCTTCCTCTAATTCTGATTCCATATTCTTCTTCAAAACAAGTTCAGCTTCTCAGATTATTTGCTTTACATACAGATTGAATAAGTATTATGAAAGGATGCAACCCTGACACACACTTTTTCTCATTTTAAACCATGCAATATCCCCTTGTTTTGTTCAAAAGGTTGCCTCTTGGTCTATCTACAAGTTCCTTATGAGCACAATTAAGTGTTCTGGAATTCCCATGCTTTACAATATTATCCATAATTTGCTATGATCCACACAAATTCCTTTGCATAGTCAATAAAACACAGGTAAATCTCTTTCTAGTATTCTCTGCTTTCAGCCAAAAGCCAATTGACATAAGCAATGATATGCTTTGTTACACATCCCCTTTTGAATCTGCCTTGAATTTCTGGCAGTTTCCTGTCAGTGTACTGCTACAACCATTTTTGAACTATGTTCTGCAAAATATTACTTGTGGGTGATATTAATGATATTGTATAATTAACAATATAATCATATTGATAATTCTGCATTCTGGTGGATCACTTTTCTTTGGAACAGGCACAAAAATAGATCTTTTCCAGTCAGTTGGCCAAGTAGCTGTCTTCCAAATTTCTTGGCATAGATGAGTGAGAGATTTTAGTATTACATCCTTTTGTTAAAACATCTCAGTTGGTATTCTATCAATTTCTGGAGCCTTATTTTTTGTCAATGCCTTCAATGCAGCTTGGACTTCTTTCGGTATCATCAGTTCTTGATCATTTGCTACCTTCTGAAATGGCTGAACATCAACCAATTCTTTCTGTTTTGAACATCAACCAATTCTTTTTTTTTTTCCTCCTTGTAAACCTGTGTGTAAGTTTTTATTAGAATTAACTACCAAGTCTATGACTGATCTTAACAATGTTTAACAGTAGCTTTATTTGGTGAATGCTTGAAAGTACTGAACATTAAATTCAATTTATTTTGCAATGCTTGCAAATACATTAGCAATCCTTAAGTATTTCAAATCGACCAACATAAAGTAAAGAAGGGTTGCTCTCAAATAACTCTCCTAAGGTGACATAAAGACTGAAAGAAGCCTATGACTTGAGTCCCAGTCTCTAACCAGCAACAACCATATCATCACTGGTAAGCTCATATGCAGGAGCTACAATGTTGGGAGGTGCAGGTCTCTTCCTGATCTTGCCAGATGCATCATAGCATGACCCATGCCAAGTGGAGTAATAACCACCAAAATCTCCTGCATCTGCAATGGGTACACAACCAACATGAGCGCAAACACTTATCAAGATAACCCATTCAGGATTCTTAATTCATTCTAAATCATGCTGTGGGTCCATCAACTGGGACACTTCAACTGCAGCTTCCTGCTTAATTTCCTTCTTGGTTCTATGACACACAAACAGGGGTTTGCCTCTCCATTTCAAGAACATATGCTTGTCTTGTGGAATATAGGACCATTTTATTTCAATTTTCAACATAGCCAACACATCATTAGAAGCACTTATGCTGGAAACAAACTGGAAAATGACTTTCTTGGTAGCATATGTGACATTCACTGTAGTTGCAACAGTTACCAAATAGGAGAAGCATTTTGTCTAGCCTCGTTGCTTTCTTTGAAGACTTTGTACATCTAACTCTTGGTGCAACAACAGTCAGAGAATTCAGGCACTTTGATGTCTGTATGGGAATAACAAACAGAAACAGGGACATTGAGGCCCACGGAGGCAGCCAAATGTCTGCCTGCAGCCTGCCCACTAAGCAACACCCAGCACAAGGGCCACTGTGCAGCATAGGTGGCTCCAAGGTGGCGGGCACTGAGGCCTGCACTAGGGGCTGCAGCATGCCCACCACTTTTAGGACATGGCCAACAGGACATAAGTGGGCAGTGACTGACAACGTGGAGACAGCTTCAATCAATTCTTTTTGGTACAGTGACTCTGGGTATTTTTGCCATCTTCTTTTGGCACTTCCTGTGTCATTAAATATTTTGCCCAAAGAATCAACAATACAACTCAAAGTCTGAATATCTTTTTCAGTTCTTTCAGCTTGGGAAGTGCTGAAAGTATTCTTCCCTTTCGGTTTTCTAACTTCAGTTCTTTGCACATATCACTATAATACTTTATTTTGTCTTCTCAACATGGCTGTTCACAGGAAATATAAGACTAGGATGAAACTGCTTCCTACTCACCCTGCCACTGTCCAAATCCAAATTACAGTCACAAAATGGAGACTTTAACCAAGGTTGCAAGCATTAGTGAAATCAAGGTTTTTATAGCCTGGCAGGAATAGAGTACATGCAGATGTTCCTCATTATCATAATGAGAGTGACAAAGCAGCACTTCCAATGAATGTTTTAGGTGTTGGCATCTACAGCTTTGCCACACACACAGACACACACACACAGAGATGTATAGGTTGTATATAATATATGGTAACATTAATAAAAAAAGCAGAAGCAGGAGAAATCAAGCCATATATTCTCATGTTCTTTGGCCTTTGACAGTACAATTTTCTCCTGGAAATTTCCAAAAGAACTAGCCCAAGATGTGTGTCAACGGGAAAATTTGTTAATATCCTAAATGGCAACGGTTAAAGAAATTATGGTACACACACATACCCACACCCTCATACACACGCAAACCCTGGAACACTTTGCAAACTTCTAAAACCACAAACACAGCTGCTGACATGAAATCGTGTTCATGGTATATTATTGAGAGGAAAAACAAGTTATAAAACACTATATATTATTTGACTCAATTATTGTAAATACATATTTTATATATATAAAGTAAGCATATAATCTATAAATATAAACCAACCAAATCCGCTGCAAGTCAAAAGAAATATAAATATAATACCTAAGAAACATGTAAAATACAGATATATAGAAAGAGTATTTTTGTTAGGGAGGGATTGCTGACATTTTCTATAATTTTTTTTTCCTTTATTTTCTGTAGAAAAGAAATGTGCTCTTTTTTAATTATATTTTTAAAAAGGAAACACTAAATGAAAGAGGAAGAGAGAATCTAGGTTGAGATTCAGAAAAGCAAGTTGAGTCTTTGTGTTCAGCAGGAGATCTTGACCAACTGTTAACAATCCCCTCTGTCCCACCCCCACCCCCCCCACACACACACACACCAGGGAGACCAGATAATGAAAGTATGTGGCTGCAATGCAGTGAATTATTTGGTATGGCTTTTCTACCCTAGTCTTTGTAACTCCCACCAGATTACTGGGTGGGACCATGCAAATAAGGTGTGTAGAATTCTGATGCTGGGACTGGTTAGTTTTGTCACTCTGCCAGGCTTAAAATGAGCTCTCCTAGAGGCCAAAGGGGGGAGGGGTCTCACTGCCATCAAGAGAGAAAAGCTGGAGGTGAAATGGAGAGTGTCCTTGCACCTGAGATCCCTGCACTGGACCTCCTTGGCTGACAGACACCCCAGTGAAGAGATGCCCCGGCAGAGAGACAGTGGCAGTGGAACCAAGAGGCACAAGGCAGAGCAGCAGGCTTACCTGGCCTACAGAGACAGAGGCCAAGACAAGAGGCCAAGGGCCAGAGAGGACTGTCTGAGGGCACAGCAGAGAGGAGACCGTTGTGATTGAAGAGTTATAGCCTGAGCATGTTCCCGAACCTGAATTGTAGCCTGTTACTTCCCTAGTAAACCCCATAATCTTGAGTATTGCCTGTGAGTTGTGTGGCCATTGCAATGAATTATCAAATCCAGCAGAGAAGTAGTGAGTACCGTGGAAAGGACAGTCGGTGTCAAACTTGGTAAAAAGGCTGGAGGGTGGCAGCATGTCTGGCCTTATAGGAATAAGCCTTGGGCTGCTGATGGTGATTCTGTCTTCCTCTTGTGAAGTTAGAGGAAGTCATAAGATGCCGCCGCCTCCATGTCCTTTTATCAGAGGGGTTTAGAATAAAAGTACTAAAGAAATACAGCATCTCATTTATGAACAGATACCATAAAACCCCAAACCCACTGCCATCAAGTCAATTCTGACTTGTACATATACAGCCAAAATTCTATTTCTACCTAGGCACTGTCCTAAAATCTGTTTTCCACATTCCCCCTCCCCTTTCCTCTCCCAAAGGGTCTTAACTGTACTGCATTCTAAAGTGACTGTTTTCTAAGATGAGTGGTGCCATGTTTGTCAGAAACATAACTCAATGTTGCTCACTCAAATACAGAAGGGGTCCAGAAGTCAGCATAAACACAGAAGAGCATTACTCAGCAGAATACAATGGGGACTATGGATCCTCAACAAGGAAGCAGCTGTGCTCAACCAGTGCTGGCTACTGCCAGGCAGGATGCTAGCCCAGCAATGTCAGATCCATCTTCAGAACTTTTCAAAGAGAAGCTGAAAGCCCAGATGTCCAGGTTTGTTAATTACTCTGTAAGTGTGTCCTTGGGTGAGTTATTTAACCTCTCCCTGCTTTAGTTTCTTCATTTGTAAATTAAAGATTATTGCACAATACCTAATTCACAAAGTTCTTGTGAAAGTGCTTAACTGGTCCCAGGTAATGTAATATCATCCAACCACCACCACCACCCATAGTCAGTAGTTTGCAATCCCTATGTAAAAGCTACAAGTTTCCTCACTAGGGACTGTGGGCCAGTAATCTGTGGACACCTAACACCCGGCACAATAGCTGTCACACTGACAGCAGCAGTGTTTTCTGAGTACATGAAAGCACCGTGTAATGGTCCTTAAAGAGTTAAGGTTCACAAAGCCCTTCTTGCATCCACAGCCCAGACCTCCACCTAAATCAGAGGGTGTGAATGGGCTGCACAGTGAGCAAGTTCCCTTGAAACTGCCCCTCAGTCTGATCCCCAAGGAGCCTCTCTCAGTCTTTTGTGTTTTCCGAATTCTACTCTATGGTGGAGACTGGGGAGGATGGGAACAGATGGCAGTCCCAGGAGTGACTCCTTGTAACTGCTGATCTATCAGGAATCCACAGTCACTTCTCCCTGCCCTGTCATTTGCTTACAAGTCTGCCTGCTGAGATAAAGTCCTGAGAGCTCTTTTGGTCCATATGCTGTTCTAGAAAGTTGGCCCTGTGTTGGAAGGAGCAAGTAATACATGCCAGTGCCTTCCAGCCACGTGCTACTCACTGAACCTAGGCCATGGATGCCTTTGAGAGACTGTTTTCACAGTTATTGGACCAGTGAGTCGTATGTGTGGCAACACCTCAAATCATCCTGCAAATCAAGGGCAGATAATAATAATCACTGTTGCATAGTGAATACTCAACATGAATCTGTCCCCAGATTAAATGCTATCACATGCATTACTACAGGAATGCTTAGGGCAACCCTTTGATCCAAGTATTAATATTCCCATTTAGCAGAGAAGGAAAGCACAGCTCAGAGAAGTATGCTAAATGTCCAGTGAAAGAGCCTGATTCAAAGAAGGCCTGCCTGACTTTGAAGACACGGCACATAAGATCCTCATCACTTCACCTTTCAGAGAGGCCAGGAAACTGTCTCAGCATCTCTCCATTTCAGTCATTGAGCCTCACACATAACATAGTCAGCATGTATCTCTGGGAAAATGATTACTGACATCCAGACTTTCCTGCTCTTAATGCCATCAGAAGTAGTGTTGGCACTACTCTCTTAAGTGGGTAATTATTTCAGGGGGACTAACTAATTTCCCTCAGAAAACTATAACCCTTTAAGGGGCACAGATTTGTTAAGTAATATCTTAAACGATTTTAGATAGGTTATAGGACAAGGTAGACTCTTAGAATATTCTGCATATTTTACTGGTTTTTAGCTTCTCAATGAAGCCCACTCTTACTATCCCATTTAATACTATAATCCGCTATCACTCTGGACATAAGTAGAGGGTGGTCAAGACCTGCTTTTATCCACAACCCTCATCAGCTTCTAACATACTATATAATTTGCTTATTATGCTTATACTTTATCATCTATCCCACCCCACCTGCCTAGCCTTGCTAGAATGTACATGACAGGTCAAGAACTCTTGCTGATTTGGAAACAGATGTAAATCAAGCGCTACCACAAATTCTGGCACATAGCCAGTGTCAATAAATATTTATAATTAAACTAAACTGAAATAAAAATCCTCATGGTTTGGTGCCTTACTTTCACTTTCTGCAATGAAGTAGTTCTAGTGTTGCTTATTTCACAGGCTGTCATAAGACTGAGAGGCCTGCTACAGAGGAAGTGTTCAATACATCTTCCCTGTTCTTTAACCAAAAAAATGAAACCTGCATCATATGCTGCTACCTGGCATCATGCCTTGAGCCTCTGACTGCTACCCTTACCATGGGTCAAGTTGTTTCTGAGGCCTGTAATATCATTCTTCATTAAATGCAGTTCCCCTTAGAAAGAGCTATTTATTCTACCAAGGATGCAGAGCATTTATTTCTACCATTAACAGGAGCCTATAATGTTGACAAATGTCTATAATGATTGGTAAACAAAAATGGGAAGAGTAGGGCCTCAATTTAATAGGCTCCCTGAGCACTGGATACATTTTTTTTTTAATTCCCTCAGTGACTAATGACACTTCCATTTCATTCTCAGTGAATGTGGAGGACTGTCCAAATATTAAGGAAATCTTTGCAGCAACTAGCTATTCACATTCTGATCTCCCCAGAATGTGAATAGCTGGTTGTTTTTATTAAGCATTTTCAGATCCCCAAGCTCTAGCACAATGACTGGACCAAGGTAGCAAATCAATGGAGCAAAGAAAGGAGTCCCCTTTCTTTGGGACAGGAAAAAAAAAAAAGAAGGGAACCAATGAGGGAGAGAGTTAGGGAGAGTGAGGGAGGAAAGGAAAGCAAGAGGGTTGAAAGGAAAGCAGGGAAGGAGGGCAGAAAGCAGACAAGGGAAGAGGGTGAGAGGAGGAAAAATAGGACTATGTGCATGGTATAACTACCATTTTAATTTTAAAAAAAGAAAAGAAAGGATGTTACAGTATAGTCTTAATATTTTTCTAAAGGTGTGAAAGGATATTCATCAAACTGATGACACTGGATACTTAGAGTAGGGGAGGAGGCTGAGACTGGAGAGGGGAAGGAAAATGCATTAACTTTTTTCATGTCCCTCTGTAATGCTTCACTAGTTCCAGTGTTGGGACTGTGTAGAGTGTATTCGTTTATCTGCATGACTGCAGGAGAGCCAGTCATCTGGGAGCATGGCACAGACAGAAGAGTTGGGAGCATGGCACAGACTGCTGAGGGCAGGAAGGATGGGAATAATTATGCAATTATGGGTACCTTCCAGTAGACAACTTCTAGATATTAGGTTAAAGAAGTATTCAACGGCCTAGAGGTGGTGAGAGGCCAGAATAGCAGGACACATGCAGGCTGACTGAGGTAGAGAGAAAGGAACAAAGAAAGCACTTTTACCTGCGACCAAACTCAGAGATCAGACTTTGGGAAGAACAGGCTAGAGGACTTACAGTAGAAGAGGGGATAAAACTACAAATTATCTAGATGCCTATGAACAGAAAAATGAATAAATATATTATGGTGTGTTCATACAATGGAGTATTACACAAGCAATAAAAAATGAATAGCTGATAAACAATCACATGGATGTATCTCACAGATATTATACTGAACAAAGTAAGCTACATATAAAAGGGCACATACTCTAGTTTTCATTCATTTGAAATGCAAGAATTGCCAAAACAAATGTATGGTAATAAAAGTTATAAGAACAGTGATCTCTTAGAGAAAGGGGCATTGGGTAAAAAGGGACACAAGGAAACCTTCAGGAGTGCTTGCAATATGCCACAAAAAAGAAAAAGATATGTATCCCAATTCTCAGGGAGCCTGGAAGATGGTTACACAAGTGAATAAGAAAACAAAAATGGAATGATTGCTATCAAGTCAACTGGGATTCATGAAGAGCCCATGTGTGTCGGAGCAGAACTGTGCTCCACAGGGATTTCAATGGCTAGTTTTTCAGAAGCAGATTACCAGGCCTTTATTTCAAGGTACCTCTGGGTAGATTTGAGCATCCAACTTTTTGATTTGTAGTCGAACATATTAACCATTTGCATCACCCAGGGACTCCACACAGGTGAAATATAGGTTAAATATAGTCATTATGTATTTTATTATGTAGTTTATACATTCTAGAACAAAAAAGAACAAAGGGAATTTTTGGAAAAATCAGAACCCACTGCACTGCAGAGGCCTCTAGGGTTCTGGGGCAGCGGCCAACATGGCAGACTGTGGTGCTGTCCACAGTCAAAGTGCTGACTGCTCTTTTGGCTGAGTCCTGAGACAACCCTGTGTGGGGGAACAAGGAGGGGCAGATCAGGACAACACCAATGGAGTCACAGCCAAGAAGCTCTGCTGTTCTCTGCAAGTTCTGGCCCTACAGGAATCTCTCAGGCCAGCAGAAGTCTACTGCAAAATTTAAAGTACAGCTTGTCCACAGCTGGGCTGCTTGTGCTTGCTTTACATACTGATCTTATGCTAACCCTCATACTGAATTCCTATTTCATATTTTCTGACACAGTGTTTTTTTTTTTTACTTCGTACATTTTG
Source organism: Orycteropus afer afer (assembly GCF_000298275.1). Classification (NCBI taxonomy): domain Eukaryota; kingdom Metazoa; phylum Chordata; class Mammalia; order Tubulidentata; family Orycteropodidae; genus Orycteropus; species Orycteropus afer. The sequence continues at coordinate 4,657,331 of NW_006921788.1, forward strand.
ATGCTTTGGTACTCTATCTTCTCTTTTTCTGACTCCTGTAATAGATCCCTCTAAGATGTTTATTTCCTTCAGTAACAAAGATTTCTGTCCATGGGAATTAGTGGAGCCTATTCATTTTATTGATACTGCCTCGGAAACCTAAGGAGGGGTCGCTATGAGTCGGGTTTGACTCGACGGCACATAACAACAACAACAACATTCATTTTATTGGGAACTCTGGTAACATAGTGCCTAAGGCACTTGACTGCTAACCAGAAGGCTGGCGGTTCAAACCCACCAGCCACTCCTTGGAAGGAAGGTTGGGCAATCCACTTCCATAGTGATACTGCCTTGGAAACCCAAGGAAGGGTTGCAATGACTCAGATCCAACTCTACGGCAGTGGGTTTGATTTTGGTATTCATTTTATTATCATATTATTATACTAGTCATTCACACTTAGTAAGAGAGAAGGCTAGTGTATATTTAAACTAAACAATGAGCATGTGTCAAAATCCCTGCAGGTTTGATTTTAACGATGGACCATTCAACAAATGGTGTTAGGACAAATAGCTGGTTCCATGCAAAAGAATGAAGTTACAACACCTAATTTACACCATACAAAAAATTTACCTCAAAATGGATCATATACCTAAATGTAGGAGCTAAAACTATAAAAGTCTTAGAAGAAAATATAGGAATAATATTTAACAACCTTGGGTTAGGTAAAGCCTTCTTAGATGTAAACCAAAAGCACAAATGACAACAAAAAAAAATTGTTAAGTTTGACTTCATGAAAATTAAAATTTTTGTGCTAGAAACAGTATCATCACAAAAACGAAAAGGCAATCCACAGAACAGAAGAAAATATTTGCATATTACACAATTGATAGAGGACTTGTATTCAAAATATATAAAGAACTCTTACAATTCAATAATAAAAGGCAAATGACACAATTAAAAATAGGGAATAGATCTACACAGACATTCCCCCAAAGAAGAAATACAAGCAGTCAATAAACTCTGCAAAGAATGACTACAAGCAAAATGATAAACAATAAAAGTGATGGTGAAAAATGTGGAGAAACTGGATTCTTCATACTTTTGACACAAATATAAAATAGTGCAGCAACTTTGCAAAACAGTGTAGTAGTTCTGCCGAAGGTGAAACATAGAGTTTCCCTGTTGTTTGTTGTTGTTATGTGCAGAGTTCCCATATGACCTAGCAATTCCACTCCTAGGTATGTATCCAGAGAAATGAAAACACACCTACACAAAAACTTGTGGCACACAACCTTGAAAACATTATGCTAAGTAAAAAAAATGAGACACAAAAGGACAAATATTGTATGGCCCCACTTACATCAAATATCTAGAATAAGTAACTTCATAGAGATAAAATTTTATTACTGATTACCAGAGGTCAGAGGAGAGAGGAGAATGGGATGTTATTACTTAAGAAGCAATGAGTTTCTGTTTGGGGTGATGAAAAACTTGTAAAAGTAGGTGGTGGTGATGACCATACCACATGGTGAGTGTAATCAATGTCTACTGAATTGTACACTTAAAAATAGTTAAAACGGCATATTTCTTTCTCTGGTAGCATAGGGGCTAGAGCACTTGACTGCTAACCAGAAGGCTGGTGGTTCAAACCCACCAGCACTCCTCGGAAGGAAGGTTGGGCAATCCTACTTCCGTAGTGATACTGCCTCGGAAACCCAAGGAGGGGTCACTATGAGTCGGGGCTGACTCGACGGCACATAACATAATGTACATTTTACCAAAATAAAACTAAAAACTACTACACAAGTGTTCATATAACATTATTAATAAGAGCTAAAAACTAGAAACAATCCAATTATCCACCATTGATGAATGGGTAATCAAATGTGATCTATCGATACAATGCAATATCATTCATCTATAAAAAAAGGATGTTGTTGTTGTTGTGTGCTGTTGAGTCAGACCTGACTCATAGCGACCCCTCCTTGGGTTTCCAAGGCGGTATCACTACGTAAGTAGATTGCCCAACCTTCCTTCAGAGGAGTGGCTGGTGGGTTTGAACCACCAGCCTTCTGGTTAGCAAATGCCTTAGGCACTGTGCTACCAGAGCTCCTAAAAAAAAAGGATGAGGTACTGATAAATGTTAAAACTGATAAATGTTAAAATATAGATGAACCTTGAAAACATTATGCTAAGTAAAAGAAGCCAGTCACAAAGGACCATATATGGTATGATTCCATTTATATGAAATGTTCAGACTAGGCAAATGTATAGAAACAGAGTAGATAAATACTTGCCTAGGGCTGGGAGGGGAGGACAGGTGAGGAGGAATGTAGAATGACTGCTAATAGACATAGGCTTTCTTTGTGGGGTGATAAAAATGTGCTAAAATGGATTGTGGTGATGACTGCACAACTGTGAATATACTAAAAACCACTGAACTGTACACTTTAAGTGGGTGAATTCTATGCTCTGAATTATAGCTTAATAAATCATATATTAATAATTATACATACACTTACTCCTCACTTATCAACTGGGTTAGGTTAGAAAGACCTGGTCATTACATGAAAGGCAACATTATGTGAAATTGAAGGATGACCATATCAGATCACAAAATGGAGATGACTGTATCATTACATAACTGACAAATTACACAGTTATTACCAACTGCCAAATTATATCATTAAATAACTGCCAACCCATTGAGAATTATGGCTCAGCCAAGTTGACACAAAACCTTGACCTTCACAACCAGCATTTCTCTTGCCTCACATCTTATGTTTGTTATCGGCAGACATACATTGTTAATGAGCAAAACTGTTGGATAGATGTTTTACTATTGTTGTAAATGTGAAATGTCTGATAACAAGACAGTAAGTGAGGCTGTTGTTGCTGTTAGGTGTCATTGAGTCACCTCTGACTCACAGCCACCCTATGTACGACAGAATGAAACACTGCCTGGTCCTGTGCCATCCTCATGATCCCTGCTATACACAAGCCCATCATTGCAACCACTGTGTCAATCCATCTTGTTGAGGACCTTCCCCTTTTTCACTGACCCTCCACTTTACCAAGCATGATATCCTTCTGCAGAGAACAGTCCCTCTGACAACATAACCAAAGTAGGTGAGATGAAGTCTGGCCATTGTCCCTTCCAAGGAGCATACCGGCTACACTTCTTCCAAGAGAGATTTGTTAGTCCTTTTAGCAGTCCATAGTACTCTCAGTATTTTCTTCCAACATAACACAAAAGCATCAACTCTTCTCCACTCTTCCTTATTCATTGTCTAACTTTCACATGCATATGAGGCAACTGAAAATACCATGGCTTGGGTTAGTTGCCCTTTAATCTTCAAGGAGACATCTTTGCTCTTTAGCACTTGAAAGAGATCTTTTGCCCAATTGAATACATCTTCCATTGTCTTGACTGCTGCTTCCATTAATGTTGATTGTACAACCAAGTAATATGAAGTCTTGGATGACTTCAATCTTTTCTCCATTTATTGTGATGTTGCTTATTACTGGTTCAGTTGCGAGGATTTTTGTTTTCTTTATATTGTGGTGTAATCCACACTTCAGACTGTAGTCTTCAATCATCAACAGGATGTCTTCAAGTCATCCTCACTTGCAGCATGCAAAGTTGAGTCGTCTGCATATCGCAGGTTGTTAATGAGCCTTCCTCCAATCCTGACGCCACGTTCATATTCATACAATCCTGCTTCTCAGATTATTTGTTCAGTGTATAGCTTGAATAAGTATGGTGAAAAGATACATTGACGTACTTCCTCCTGATTTTAAACCATGCAGTATTCCCTTGTTCTGTATGAACAACAGCCTCCTGGTCTATGTACAGGTTCCTCATGAGGGCAATTAAGTGTTCTATAATTCCCATTCTTCTCAATGTTATCCATAATTTGTTATGATCCAAACAATTGAATACTTTTGCATAGTCAATAAAACACAACTAAACTTCTTTCTGGTATTCTTTGCCTTCAGCCAAGATTCATCTGACATTAGCTACAGTAAGTGAGGCTAGGGACAATAAATTGTATCTTAACAAAGTCATGACATCTATCTATATCTTTTAATTAGGAAACTGGAAAAAAAATTATGCTAACTAATTTGGGGTGGGAGAAAACCTGCAGGCTATTGTGGTTACATGAGGAAGTGGAAATAGCACTTAACTGTGACTAAATAAAGGTCCAGGGGTCTAGTTCTGCCTCTCCCTCTCTGTACCAACTAGCACCATGACCTTGGAAAACATGCATTTCCTCTGAGCCTCACTATAAAATGAAAGTCTAACAGGTTACATCTTAGTTCTTGCCTAGCTCTACTATCTTCCAATTCTTAAAGATGCATTAGAGATCCATCATAATATAGAATAATAATGAAGAGAAGCAGGAAGAAAACATGTAACAGCTAATGTTGATTGAGCTCTTATCATATGTCAGGTAGTACTTTACAAGTGCTCATTAAATTCTCCCAGCAACACCTTGAGATGGACAAAATTAACCCCATTACATAGATGAAGCTGTGGCTGAGAGGGGTTAAGAAACTTGCTCCCTCAAGGATATTATCAGGAGATATTTCAAGATAACAGCTATGGAACAAGCATAAAAAGCAACTAGTCCAGGTTAGAGCAGGAAGACAGAAAACAACATGAAGGGGGAGTCCAAGAATTTTAAAAAAGAAAAAAAAACCTGATGGATTCTTTGATTGGTTTGCCTATGCCAGGTAAGTTTTTCTCAGTTTTGGTGGATTGTTTAAGGCAAAATTAGAGGTGGACACAAAGAAAATTAAGCAAAAGCATAATAATTTTTATTAATTTTAAAAAGCAATATAATTATAGTACATGATGTGGCTCAGCTGTGAATATTTATTCAGTGAAGTTGGTACACTGATATAATATATGAGGAACAGAAAGGAAGGTAAGTGTGGGTGTTAGAAAGTGTGAAAAATCTTATCCTCAGCTTTCTACTATGGAGTCGACAGATAGTATCAAAAATATAAACTGTATAAAATAAAAAAAATATATGATATAAAATAGATGAAAACACTCAAAGAAATAGCTTAGAGAGTTAAAGGTAGTACCCTCTGAGAAGCCACAATGAGAGATGAAGAGAAACAGTATTAGGGACTGATATTTTTTTGTTACAAAAGAGCTCTGGTGGCACAGTGCCGAAGGCATTTGACTGCTAACCAGAAGGTTGGTGGTTCAAACCCACCAGCTGCTCCATGGAAGAAAGGTGGGTCAATCTATTTCCATAAAGATTTACTACCTTGGAAACCCAATGGTGGTCTCTATGAGTTGGAATCAATTCCATGACAGCGGGTTTAGTTTTTGAAGGGAGGTTATTTTTGTTACAGGGAGCTCTGGTGGTATAGTGCCTAAGGCATTTGACTGCTAACCAGAAGGCTGGCACTTCAAACTCACCAGTCAATCCTCAGAAGGAAGACTGGGCAATCTACTTCCACAGAGATATTGCCTCGGAAAACCAAGGAGGGGTTGCTGTAAGTCAAATCAACCCAACGGCAACAAGTTTTGTTTGGTTTTTGGATTTTTGTTACAAATCTTAGTTTTTCAATTTCTTAATATTTTCTATACAAATTACTTTGTATTTTTAATAAGTATCAAAACAAATTTTAAAAACCTACCCAAGTTTAATCTGAGACTCAAATGCAGGCCTGAGTCTAAAACCTATGCCGAAATCAACACACACTCGGGTGTAACCTATTGGACTTTTGCCCATACGGGACTCACATAAAATGCTCTTGGAGATGTCCTACAAAACATCATTATACAAATTAATGTTTTTTGGCATCATCAATGATATGAGTCAATTCATTCCACAGAAGAGAGAACACTCTTCAAGGCCCAAATCTCTCTCTACCAACACCCAACTAGGGTTAGTAACACTGGTAATTAAGCCATGGCCATAAACACTGGCAGCTGCCCATACATACGTGCAGCTCTCGAATGCCACAGATATTTTAATGTGTTTTTCTCAACTTCCACCCATGGGGTCAGGCCACCAGAGATGACTTCAGTTTGAGTCCAGCTGCACAGAGCAAGCCTTATCCTTGGAAAAAGTGTCTTAGCTCTAATACAGACTCAAGCTGAGGAGAAGGTAGAGAAATTATTACCTATAAAAATAGTAACAGTAAGATTTTTTTTCATTCTTGTAAAAATATAAATAACACAATATTCACCAGTTAAACATTTTCACATATATAATTTAGTAATATTAACTACATGAATCATGTTGTACACCCCTCACCAATAATCATTGTAAATTTTGCATCACCATAAATAGTAACTCACTGCTTCCTAATCAATGACTCCCTACTCACCCTCTCCCTTCTGCCCCTGTTGTTGTTGTTGTTGTTGTTGTTGTTGTTGTTATGTGCTGTCGAGTCAGACCCAACTCATAGTGACCCCTCTTTGGGTTTCCAAGGCAGTATCACTACTGGTAACCACTAATAAACTTTGGTGTCCAGACATTCACCTATTCTAGGTATCTCATACAAGTGAGATCATACAAAATCTGTCCTTTTGTGACTGACTGACTTCACTCAGCATAATGTTAACAAGGGTCATCCATGTTAGTCATCAGGATTAGTAACCTGGTTTTTTTTTTTTTAAAAGAGATAATCATATTTATGATTGTTTTACTTCCTGCCCCCCTTCTTTCTGTCTCTTTCTGTCCACATGCATATATGCATTGTGTGTGTGTCTGTGTGGGGGGAATCTACTGTAAACATTATTTTCTTTCTTTATTCTTCATTCTATTCCAGGAAGGATTTAACAGGGCATACAAGGTCATATAAAATATGACATGATAGCACAAATTAAAAGTAGGGGAGTAACCTGGTTTTTAAATTAGCTAATATTCAAAAGTTTTAGGATCATCTGAAGAGCCTGATTACCAGCGAGAATAGAAAAGCCCAAAACAAAACAAGAAAATGGTACATCATAAAAGCACTCTGGTTTTTAATGGAAACATCACCTAACACAGTATTCATTGTTCAGGTCAAAAGTTTGGAAGTAAGGATGCAGGTCCATCCTTTATTCGTGCAAATAAAGGAAAAAAAGGAAGAAAGAAATTGCCCTTCTTTCCACTCCTCAAATAAATGTGTATTATACCCTGAGATTAGAAGGAAGAAATAAAAATAAAAGACAAAGCACACCAGAGACAAAATGGATGGGCTTCCCACCATGATTGCTTATTACTTTTGTGACAGTTTAAATATTGCACTTTGCTTCAATGCTGTCAGCCTGTTTACAAATAGCCCAGAACCCTGCTCCTGAGTGCAGCCCAGAGGAAGGCTGCCCAGATTGAATGCAAGACCAGCTCCAACCAGACTTTGCCTTCAATTTATCTGTGAAACATGGTGGAGGGGGGGAAAAGTCAAAGGTGGGGACTGTTTTGCAAGGCTTCCCATCAGTCACCCTGCTCACCATCTCCTCTTGCCTTTTCTATAGCCTACTCACAGGGTCCAGAGCTCCAGCCAGGGGCGGAAGTGATCAAAGTCAAATAAGCTTTCAATAAATAAATAAACAAACCTCCTCAGTAAATAAGAGTATCCCCACCAGGTAGGCCTGCAGCCTAATCGGGGGTGAGTCAGCTCATCAATGCACCAGAGACTTTGGCTGAAACACTTTTTGAACAATATTCAACTCGTTGATGGAAAGCCAGAAATTAAGACAGAAGCAAAGAACAGTAGTGGTTCACTAGAAGTCGCAGGCTCAGCAGATCAGCCCCTGAAAAGCAATCATTCTGCATTTGCTATCAAATCATCAGGCAGACTTTCACAATGTAGTAAAGGCTCTCTGTAGAGAGAAGTCAGTTACCTCCATAAGCAGCACATATCTCTGACATTTAAAAACTAGCTTTGATAGTGGTATGGTCTTTAAGTGACATCATGCCCAAAGCATCACATGTTACCGCAATCTTGGGCAATTAGACAGCTTGTGTTCTACTCCCAGCTCACTTACACGCTTGCTATGTGTCCCTAGGCAAAATTCTCAACCTCTCTACTCAGAATCACCTGGAAATTGCAAAGAATGCTGATTACTACCACTAATAGCGGTGTTACAATATTTCAAGTTGATAATTTAAAATACTTCATACATAATAAGGAGTCATCATCATCTTATAGTTGTTATTTTTAAGGAGCCCTGGTACCACAATAGTTAAGTGCTTGGCTGCTAACCAAAAGGTCAGAAGTTCAAATTCACCAGCTGCTCCACAAAAGAAAAAGACCTGACAATCTGCTCCCATCAGTATTACAGCCTAGAAAACCTATGGGACACTTCTACTCTGTCCTATTATGAGTTGGCATTGACTCAACCACACACAACAACAATTATTCTTTTTATTATTCCCATTTCACAGATAAAGTAACCAGACCCAGAAAGTACTAAAATTTGTCTTAAATTCACACAGATGATAAATGGAGGCCTGGGTCTGATGGAATCCTCATAAGCTCATACTCTTGTCACTTATTACCACCTCTCTTCTCCCCCATAATCCTTTCCTTATCATCTTTAACGGATAAATGACGTCAGCTACTGGCTTGAAGAATGATAGGAAAAAAAAAAAAAAAAAACCTCAAAAGAAAACTCCCTAAAAAACTCAATTAGTAGTATTAATTGATAATAAAAATAGTTATAGTAGCTGTTGTCATTACTGTCATCACAGTTGCAGTAAAGGCAGTAGTCACTACTTAGAGTGCACCCTCAGAGTATAGCTGCCAGCTAAAGTATATATGCAACATCACATCTCCCTTGTCAGCAAAAACCTGGGGATTTGGGAGTGGTGACAGAGGGAGAACTATGTGTTGGCAAGATAGCTATGAACAGGAAATATTGCTGAACTGTCCCAATACAAATATCTTTATTACAGATGGGTGGGAAGATCAGCGTATAAAATGTCCATGTCATAAAAAATAAACACCATACACACCTCACATCTGAGGAGATGATGAGTGACTGACAACTCAGATCACAGAGAGCTACACCTTAACAAATCATCATACCAGCTAAGGCAGGGAAGAAAGAAGCTTATTTTCTATCTACTAGAGAAAAACACGGGAGCTCTGGTGGCATATTCCCTAAGGAATTTGACTGCTAACCAGAAGGCTGGAGGTTCAAACCTACTAGCCACTCCTCAGAAAGAAGATTGGGCAATCTACTTCCATAGTGATACTTCCTCAGAAATCCAAGGAGGGATCGACTGTGAGTCGGATCTGACTCGACAGTGATAAGTTTGGATTTTTTTTTTGTTAGAGAAAAACACAGTAAAGTCATCACACTGAAGGTGAGATTCAAAGTACTCGAAACCTCTTAAATTCAAAAACAAGATTAAACCAAAGGACTAATGGATTATATGAACTCCAGGCTCCATGACCCTGAGGACAGAACTAGATAGTGCCCAGCCACCAGTGATGACTGCTCTTAAAGGGATCACAATACGAAGTCCTGGATAAAGTAGGAAAAAATTGGGAACAAAACTCAAAATCATAAAAAAGGCCAGGCTTATTGGCTGGATACAGCTGTTGAAAGCCCCAAGATTATAGCCTTTAGACCCGCTTCCAGCTGGGAACTGAACTCAACTCCTAGGCTCAACTTTCAGCCAAACGATAAACCTATAGGGTGAACAATAATACCAGGAAGGTATGTGTATGTGCTCATTAGAACAATCAACCATAGGAAATCAAAAGGTCAGCATACGCCCAGGGTTAAAGCTAAGAAGGCAGGAAGGGATAGGAAAGAAGGACAAAGGGAAATGGTAAACACAGGGAGGAAATGAGAAGAGTGCTGTTACTTTACAGGGACTGCAAGGAATGTCACAAAACAAAATGTATACGAATTGTTGAACGGAAAACCAATTTGCTCTAAAAACTTTCACCCAAATCACAATCTGAAAATAAATAAAGAAGAAAGAAAGAAAATATTAAGATAGTATTATTGGCCTGGGACATATCTCAACAATGCCTCAACTTTTATCCTCTTCAAAATTGTCATGGGATATGAAACAACTCTTAGGAGCTCTGGTAGCATAGTGCCTAAGGCACTTGACTGCTAGCCAGAAGGCTGGCAGTTCAAACCCATCAGCCACTCCTCGGAAGGAAGGTTGGGCAATCTACTTCCATAGTGATACTGCCTCTGCAACCCAAGGAGGGGTCGCTATGAGTCGGTCCGACTGGATGGCACATAACAACAACAACAACATGAAACAACTCTGGCTTCTCAGCTGAGCTCCTCTTTCACATCTAAGCTTTAATAAGGGCAAGATAAGGGTCTTGTTTAGGGCTATACACCCACTATCTAGAACAGTATCTGTACAATCTATTTCGGTAACCAGTGACTGCGGTCTTAAAAATTTGTGAATGGCCACGCAAAGTGCAACTATCAGTCTCTTCCCATTCAAAGCAGAGAAGAATGGAGAAAATAAGACACAACTCAGCCAAAGGACTATGGACTATGTAAATCCCAACCTCTACAATCCTGAGACCAGAAGAACTAGAGAGTGCCTGGCTCCCACTGCTGACTACTCTGAAAAGGATCACATTAGAAGGCCTTGGATACAGTGGGAGAAAAATGTGGAACAAAAGTCAAAATCATTGAAAAAAGGAAAATAAAAAACAGGCTTACTGGTCTGGTAGAACTCCACAAGACTGTGATCCTTAGTTACCCTTCAAGGCTGGAACTGAACTCACCCCCGTGGCTCAACTTTCAGCCAAATGACAAGACAGGCCTATCATGTGAACAGTAACACCAGAGAGGTATGCGCTCCTTAGAACAGTCACCCATACAAGTTCAAAAGGGCAGCATTTGCCCAAAGGATAAAGCTAAAAAGTCAGGAAGGGATAGGAAAGGAGGACAAAAAGGAACAGAAAGTAAAAAGAGAGCTGTTACATTGTGAGGACTGCGATCAATGTCACAAAACAAAATGTGCATGAACTGTTGAAAGGAAAATAAATTTGCTCTGTAAACTTTCACTCAAATCACAATACAAAGAGTTCAAAAAAAAAAAAAAAAAAGTCAGCAAATGTCATAAAATAGATTCAGGTATTTCACTATGCAACAAACTCACTGAACTTGCATTTTGTGTTACCTAAACAGGCTGGAACTAATGTTTCAGAAAACCTACCAATGCAGAATTCACTAGCAAAATCTAGTCTAAAAGAAGTCAAATCAAATCCTTCTGGAATGTGACACTCAAGAATGACCAGAGAGTATCTATTTTTAAAGTGGGGTAGTTCATAGTAAGGAAGAATTTAATACTTGTTAAACAAATAATTCTTTGAAAAAATTGTAACAAAAGCTGATTTCTGGAATTCCATGGAATGTTCGACAACTTGCTATAAGACTCTACTGCTGAAAGACCACCCAGTTAAAATGGAATGCATCAATTACTGAATTACTAATATTTACAGTTTTCAAAAAATATTCCTTGAGAGGTTTGCTACTTTAAACACTAGCATCAGAATATCCAGTTGTGAGGCAAATGATATGTTCTTGAAATGCCACCCCATCTCCCACCATTCTAACTCTCTCTACCGTCTCATTTACTCTGTCTCCTATCCTGAGCAGAAGGAGAAAGGCAGGCAGCAACACTAACAACTGTTTATCTTGAGTTTATATGTACATGAGTTTCTTATGGGCATTTGGTATAATATAACTCCTAGAATAAGCTACTAGGGCCAGTACATTTCCTGTTCATCAGGAAGAAATAAGCTTTTCAGTTTTAATTCCCCAGTTGAGCAAAAGAAAACAGAAAGGAATTCTTTCAGATTCATTACTTAAACATGGGGAGAAGGAGGGGGAGGGGGGGGACGACCGAGGAAAGAAAGAAAATGAGATTCTAATAGAAAAGCAAGGAGCTCTGGTGACATAGTGCCTAAGGCATTTGACTACTAACCAGAAGGCTAGAGGTTCAAACGCACCAGACACTCTTCAGAAGGAAGGTTGGGCAACCTACTTCTGTAGAGATACTGCCTCGGAAACCCAAGGAGGGGTCGCTATGAGTCGGATCTGACTCGATGGCAGTGAGAGTTTAATAGAAAAGCAAGATAAAATACACTCAGAATAGAGAAGAGAAAAAAGAATGAAAAGAGGGCAGAGAGTAGAAGAAACTAACCAAAAGAATATGTTAAAGGGATCTAAAGGTGAAGGTCAACTAATTAGATGTCTGAACTCACAACGTAATAGAAAAAACTACAGGCCAGAATAAAGCCCACAACTCCCCTTCCCACCACCACTGCCATTCGTTGCCTCTCCTTAGATACAACAGGAAGCTTAATGACAGTATGCTGGTATCCCCCAATTTTTGAATATTTGCTTTACACGTCTTTGCTTTAACAAAAGACCTACATTAGTACCTGTTTTTGATAACCAAAAGAAAGAGGATTTTCACTTTTACAAAATAAAAAGGGGGGGCGTCAAAAAATGAAACTAGCATTCAGCATTAATTTTGCAGTGAGCTATTAAAGAAGCTGCATGTACCCTGAACAGCGAGAGTGGTGTTGCCGAACTTCTTCCCTGGGATTACTCAGCATCTCAGCATCAAACTATCACAGAACTGAACTGTGTCTGTGGACACTGCATGTTAATACCATTTTAGGTTTTATGTGCTATTGGTATGATTTGGTAGCTTATTTTGGGGTCCAGGAACACCAAAAACATTTTCCCATATAAATTAATGGTAATTATTTCTTCGCTTTATGCCATTTCAATGTATGAAAGATTTCATAGGAATGCTCTACTTTCAGGTAGCAGGGTTAAACCTATATAAGAACATGAGGTATCCAAGTGTACACTTATTATGAGGGTGTTACCAATATGAAAAGATAAATAGTATTAAATAGAGAGGAAGGATGAAAGGAGACTGGACTAAGTTACAATCTAGAAATGTACAAAATGGGTGAACAATGGAAAAAAGTACTTCCCCCAAATATATAAAAGATGTAGCTTCAAAAATTAAGATTAAATGAAGGAAGAGATAAATTAAAAATGAAATTAAGAAAGATAAATATTTTACCATCAATTTCCTGACTACTAAAATATGGAACTCTCAAACAACCAGTTTTGCCACCAGACCAATATAGATTTAAGCAAAAGATTAAAAACTCAGGGCTGAGAAGAAGAAAAGACAATCTGTACTACTGCAATGTATATCAAAAACCATTTGTCACCTATACAACTATGAGACCAGAAGAACTAGACGGTGCCCGGCTACCACTGTCATCCACTTGGAAGGGTTGTACGAGATCCTGCATGGAGAGGGAGAACAATGTGGAAAAAAACTCAAAATCATTTGGAGGCAAAAAAAAAAGAAGGTGGGGACCAGGTTTGCTGGTCCAATAGAGCCTGGTGAAACCACTGAGACTATGGCCCCTAGCTGCCCTTTAGGTCTGGAATTGAA
>NW_006921788.1:4671659-4688583 GCF_000298275.1 Orycteropus afer afer
GAGAACAAGGCCTAAAACAATTTTAATAGTAAATAATTATTTTTTTAAATTTAAGTGTTTATGTCTCAAGATTTACTTCATTCAAAATGACAAAGTCATATTCTTCAGCAAAGAGTATGTGAGTTGCCTCCCACGATGTATTCTTCCCTCTTCCAAATTCTCAGTTGAGCATATGGCTTCCCAGATTAAAGGCTTACCTTGCAGCTAGTTATGGTCACATGACCAAAGTCTGGTTAACGAGATATGAGCCAAAGTGAAGTATGTTATACGCAAGTCATGTTTGTAAAAAAAATAAGCCTTCCCTTGCCCTTTGCCCTTTTCCAATAACTGAAATGCAGACAGCACAATATGCTGCTAATGGCAGAGCAATAAATAAAAATGGAATCTGAGTCCCCAACCCCACAGAACCACCACACTACACCTGGACTATTACATGGCTGGTCTATCATACTGAAGGAACTATGATTTGGTAGTTCCATGTCAAAGCTGCCAAACGTTTAGCTTGACTGATAAATGGAAAACTTGAATACAGCGGAACCACTGAGCTATTTAATTTCCCCAATCTGACCCTTACGTAACGCTTCTTCAAGAACCATTTCAGAATGGCTATATAACACTTGTCACCTCTTAATCATTTAAAAAAATGGAATACCTCTTTGATGGGTGGTGCAAAGGGTTAACAAGCTCAATTGCTAACCAAAATGTTGTTGGTTCAAGTCATTCCATAGTCACCTCAAAAGAAAGGCCTGGTGATCTACTTCTAAAAAATCAGTCATTAATCCGTACACTTTCACTGAAACCACAGTAAAATGTTCCAAAAAAATTATCAGCCATTAAACCCTGTAGAGCACAATTCTGTTCTGATGTACAAGGTGCCACCATGACTCAGAATCAACTCAACGGCAACTGGTTTGCCTTTTTGGTTTTATTAATGTCAAAAAGTTTCTGTGCAAATACATGAAATATAAAATGTGTTAAAATAAAATACTAATTAAGAACAATCTAAACTGAAACCAAGAGTTTTCAAACATGAGGAAAATAAGTAGACTCACCATCTAGATAAAAGATTTTAAGTATGATAAGTATGTTTTCCTATCTATAGGTTTTTTTGTTGGGCAATCTACTTCCTTAGCGATACTGCCTTGGCAACCCTAAAAGGGGTCTTTATGAGTCAGATCTGACTCCACAGCACATAACAACAACAACAACATAGATAGGTTATCTATACATTTTTCCCCCCAACAAAAACTAAAAAGTATATCTCAAACTGCTTACTTCTGGAAGCCTGGAATTTTGGGTTGGAGACAGAAAGAGGTAACAGACGAGATTTAATTTTCTACTTTGTGTGCTTATGTTTTATATGAAATTTTATAATAAGCATATTTTACTTTAATAATATACAAAACTCACAAAAATAAATATATATTCGAACTCCACATGGTACATTGTTGCCAAGAAAAAGAAAGAGGGCAGGAGAGGCAATGTAATCTTGATCTACAAATAAAACTACAGCCTTCTGAATTCAACAAAGTACATAAACCTGTAACTTTTATTGTACATAAAAAACTGTAACATACCATAAAATTTGAATCTATTTCCTTACCTTTCTTGCTTTTAATGGATACCACAATTTCTCTAAGAGACAATAAATGGAAAGAGAAACTTCATGAAAAATAAAAGAACAGAAAAATTAAAAATCTGTCTGGTTAAGACATTAATAAACTCACAATCACAGGACACCACTGTTGTCTGAATCATACACAGTTTTCAACTGGGATATTAATTTGGATGTCAGTTTCTCTTTGAGCCTCAATTCTTATTCTTAAGGCTATTAAGACCTTATGATGCTGTAATGGGCTGGGCACTATCAAACTTACACAACGATGCAACATTCATAGCAAAATACTCATTCCCACATAACAACAGCAGGCACACCCTAGACTGAACGATAATGCTCATCACACACACACAAATGTCAGATACACTGAATGTTAGCAACTATTCCCAGTTGAAACTCAGTTGCCATCAAGTCGATTCCAACTCATGGTGACTCCATATATGTGAGAGTAGAACTGTGCTCCATATGGTTTTCAGTGGCTCATGTTTTGGAAGTAGATCACCTGATTCAAGGTACCTCTGAGGGGACTCGAAGCTCCAACCTTTTTGTTAGCAGCCAGGCGCATTAACAGTTTATACCACCCAAGGACTACTAGCAATTATTCAAAAACTAAACCCATACCTATTTGAGGCAATTTCAACTCGCAGCAACCGTATAGGATAGAGCAGAACTGCCTCATAGGGTTTCCAAGGCTGTAATCTTTACAGAAGTAGATTGCCGCATCTTTCTCTTATAGAGTGGCTGGTGGATTTAAACTACTGACTTTTGGGTTGCCAGCTAAGCACTTTAACCACTGTACCACCAGGGGTCCCGAAGCAACTATTACAGCCTCTATAATACAATATCAACAATACCATATACCACCCACTGCCGTCGAGTCACATCCGATTCATAGCGACCCCTCCTTGGGTTTCTGAGGCAGTATCACTATGGAAGTAGATTGCCCAACCTTCCTTCTGAGGAGAGGCTGATGGGTTTGAACTGCCAGCCTTCTAGTTAGCAGTCAAATACCTTAGGCAATATACCACCAGAGCTCCTAACCTCTAATCAAAGTAAAGTCTTTCAATTGACTTGGACAATATAATGTCTGATACATGGCAAGAGTAACTAAATTAGTCCAGAGTCAGAGTCAGAGTCATATTGCTAAATTAACTAATCAAAGAAAGCAATGATCTGATACATAATGAAAACTGTGTGAAAAGAGAAGAAGCCATTAATTTGAAAAAGACAAGAATTCCCTTTTGTTTCTAGGAGTCTTTTTAGCAGTCCACTTGCTGGAATAATTATTTTTGGAAAATACTTGGAAAGAATAAAACTTATCACACAACCTTATTATAATGAGGTTGTAACTAAGACTCTGATTTGTTCTTTATAAGAAAAGGCAGATAATTATGACAACAAATAATTTATTGAGCACTTACTGTCCATCTAACAATGTTCTAAACCATCCACTACTGGCCAACTACTGAACAAGGCCTCAGGTAAACACAATCAGTAACATCAGTAAAACACAAATTTTAAAACCATAAAGAATGAGTAAAATAAACATCAGCGGTATCTAGGCCATTGAGTACTCAGAAACAATGAATTAAAATGAGGGGTTATGGAACAGAATTATTAATTGCTTTATAAATTAATTATGCAATTTCAAGGTTACCTTTCCCCATTATGGACCAAGAGACAAAATGATATACAACGTAACCAAGGATAACAAAAACAGCCACAACCCAACCAAAACTAGAGTTACTGGAGTAGATTCTGACTCATAGCGACCCTACAGGACAGAGTGGAGCTGCTCCATAGGATCTCCAAGGCTGTGATTTTTAAGGAAGCAGACTGCCTCATCTTTCTCCCATGAGGCTGCTAGTGGGTTCAAACTACTGACCTTTCAGTCAGCAGTGAGCACTTAACTGCTGTGGCACCAGGGCTCCTTAAAGCAACCATATTTCAAAGTATTTAGCAAAATACTTAACAAACAACCTCTCATGCACAGCAGCCCCTGGAAGACTTTGATACAAACCCACATTCTTCAATTCAAATTTGTGAGAAAGTACCCAGTTAAAATAGAATTATAGAACCAGTTATAATAGGATTATGTCAGACAATGAAATCTACAAACATATACAACTTTATCTAAATAGACACTTTAGCATCATTATCTAGAAAACAGTTTTTAGAGTCACCAATACAGATAGTCTCAATCTGTAATTATCATGTAACACAGAACCTGAAGATTTCTAGTCCCAGCCAGATGGGCAACCAGTGGGTAAACTCCTTCTAGGTTGACTGACCCTAACTGTGAAGCTAATTTTTCTTTAATTATATTATAGAAAATGGTGTCTCAATCCATGGTCCCCCTAAGCGTCCAGAGGTTCAGATGGCTGGGAGGAAGCTCATTAACTCTATTATGGTAATCAGTATTCCAGCAAGAAAAGAAAAAAACAAAGAACATGCATAACTTCTTGATAAGTGTAAAATAATAGCTTGTCGTTGTTGTTATATGCCGTCTATATAGCAACCCCTCCTTGTGTTTTGAGGAGGAGGCAGTATCACTACGGAAGTAGGATTGCCCAACCTTCCTTCCGAGGAGTGGCTGGTGCATTTGAACCGCCAGCCTTCTGGTTAGCAGTCAAATACTTTAGGCACTATGCTACCAGAGCTCCTAAAATAATAGCAGAAATATTTTATTTAACTGGTCTGTCAACATTGATAGACACTCTCTGATTTATTTCTTAGAAACTGTCAAGAACCATCGAAGAAAGTTTAAAGAATATAGGAATTTTAAAGAATTTACCTAAAATATTAAATTAATAATAATTACAATAGCAGCTAGTACTTATCAAGTCTTGACTAATGGGTTTTACAAGCATCTTTTTCATGTCTCATAATCATAAGATTTATTTGGGACATTTCTTTAAAAACACATTATACCCAGAGATTCTGATTCACTAGCACTGGGAAGCTTACAAATGCCTTAGGGTAATTATGATCAAGCAAGGTCAGGAAGCAGTGTGTTATCTCAAAATACCATCCCTGTACAACCCTAGAAAGTAGAACCCACCGTTAGATCCATTTGATAGCTGAAGAAACAGGTTTAGAGGAGACACGAAGCTACTCAAGGGAGAAACAAACCCAGATGTGTGAGCTCAGAGGACCAGCTTTTAGACTGAAAGCAATACTCCAATTGCTAAGTTCCTCTTTCCTCATGGAACAAATCAGAGAAAGACAATAATTCAGTGTCACCAACCTCAAAGATTTAGTAGCAAGCATTCTTTTCTTATTATTGGCCTGAGAGTATCTAAGAAGACTACAATGATAGAAAGCCTGTAACCCAGTTCTTGGTATATAATATATATAAAATAAGATTTCCTCCCTATCTCCCATATTTCAACTCTTCTTTTATTGAGTTCATTTACTGGATTTCATTATGCTGCTTTCAGGTGAATCCAAAGGTTCCCAATTACATATACATCTTTAACAAAATATGTAAAATAGATGCTTGATGGATACTAGCAACAAATTCATTTCTTTTTCTTTTTTTTCATTGTATGAAGATTACAAACTTTGATATTCAAAAGCCCCACTAGTTTCTTGCCTAGAAAAAGAGAAAATTTGCATAACTGCCTTAAAAAGCATTATAGCATTAACATAAATCTCTCCACACATTCTCAAATTCCAATAATATATTTTAATAAAATATAATGACAACATGTACTGAGCATCTCACAAACAGTAAATCACTAATTCTCATATAAATCTATAAAGAGGCACTATTAACCCCATTTACAATTAAGGAAACAAACACAAAGAAGTTAAATATCTTGCCGAAGGACACAGAACTAATAAGTGGTGAAGACAGTATGCAAACCTAGAATGAGAACTACTGTTCCATTCGAATCTCACAGTATCCTTGTTCCAGTTATCTATCGCTGTGTAACAGATCATCCCAAAACATAATCATTTAACAATAATTTTAGTACCTCTCACAGTTTACATGGAATTCATACAGAATAGGTAGCATAGTGCCTAAAGCACTTGACTGCTAACCAGAAGGCTGGCGGTTTAAACCCACCAGCCACTACTCAGAAGGAAGGTTGGGCAATCGACTTCCATAGAGATACTGCCTCGGAAACCCAAGGAGGGGTTGCTGTAAGTTGGGTCCAACTCAACGGCACATAACAACAACAACAACAACAACCGGTAGGATGGCTGTCTTTGACACTTGATGTGCCGGGCTTCCACTGCCAAGACTAGGGATGATTCAACAGCAGGGAGAACTAGAATCAACTGAGACCTAAGCTGGGGCTGTCCATTTGACATCTAGATGGGGCCTGTCCATGTGGACACTTGGGCTTCCTCACAGTCTGCTGGGTGGATTTCAAACAAACGTCCAAAGGGAATCAGGCAGAAGCTGAACCTCCTTTCAGAAGCTTACTTCTGAAGTCTCACAGCACCACTTCGACCTTAATCACAAGCACATCCTGACTCAAAGAAAAGGAACAGAGGCACTACCAACTCCAGGGAGCATGTTGTTGTTGTTTGCCATCAAGTCAGCCCCGACTCATAGCGACTCCTCCTTGGGTTTCCAAGGCAGTGCCACTACAGAAGTAGGATTGCCCAACCTTCCCTCCAAGGAGTGGTTTTGAACCGCCAGCCTTCTGATTAGCAAGCAGTCAAGTGCCTTAGACACTACGCTACCAGAGCTCCCCCAGGGAGCATAGTCAGTTACATTTGTCATTTTCTGCCACATTGAATTTCTGCAACATTCCCTCAGTCAATTTCTGTCACATTCCTTTAAAGAAATTGAGTATCATTAATAGAAAATTGAGCTTCAGAAAGACTAAGTGACTTGCCCAAGCACACACAATTATAAATGATGACACAGAGATGCTAAAACAGGCCTGTCTGATTCCAAATCCCGAGCAATTTCCATTACATTATACCTCTATAACATTCCATTAAAGCTATGTTGTCACTGGCTGCTTGAATGTGATCACAACTAGGCATGTTTATGTTTTTTAAAAAGAAAGATAAAAAAGTAAATCATCCCATCTAATGTATTTCAAAAGGATATCCAAATATGAATCATCAGACTCTGGCAAGGTAACAATTGGAAATCCTACTTGACTGCTAACCAGGAGGCTGGCGGTTCAAACCCACCAGCCACTCCTCGGAAGGAAGGTTGGGCAATCCTACTTCCGTAGTGATAACTGCCTCGGAAACCCAAGGAGGGGTCGCTAGGAGTCGGGGCCAACTCGATGGCAAATAACAACAACAACAACAATATAAGACTAAAGTATTATTAGCCTTATCAATAATATTGAATGCTTCTTTCTTTGTGGTTGAATTATGTTGAATACCAGTATGGTTTTGTTTTGATTGAGGATTAGTTTGAGAAAAGAGAAATAAAATACAAAGAGTATTCTACAAGAAGAGTCCTCGAGAAGATCAGGAACCACCTAGGAAGTGATGCAAACCATCCAATTCAGCCTCAACAGGCAAAAACAGGCAGCACAGTGAACTCAATGAGCCACAAACTCCATCTGATACCAAGTCCAAAAGGGGAGTTCTCAGTCATCACCACCAGCAGCATAGAGAGAGTGCCAGTCCCAGCAATGAGTGTCTCTTCTGGCATCAGAAATTTCACAATACATCTTTATTGCAAGCCAAGGCTACTTGCATCATCCATATTTATTGCCTTGTGAAAACCTGCACTATGAATGTTTACGGTTGTCATGGAACTCTCACATAATGTCAAAATAACACCCACCCAGCACCATGACATTTCCAAAAAGAACTGAATAACAAGGATGAGGCATTAAATAATGTTATTTATTAAAACAAGACAACACTTGTTTTTAAATTTCTGTAATTTTCATGGGGACTTAGCAATATTTACATGATTTTGATTATAAAAATCCATCAGTCCTATATTTCACCACTGGGCTGAGTAAAATGCCAGGTATAAAAGTGACTCTATCTCTTTAACAAATGTGTCTTATTAAAAGTGGGTGGAGTTACACTTGCTCCCTAGATGTACTGATAGCCATTACAATAAGTAGAATGCCTCTCTGTAAAATTCAGCACCTCTTTTTCAGCCTATTTGCTCTCCACCCAGTGCCTTGAACATGGACATCAAAGAATACAACACAGGTCATGGGCTGGTCTGAGTCATTTGCT
The DNA here is from genome assembly GCF_000298275.1 of Orycteropus afer afer. Taxonomy (NCBI): domain Eukaryota; kingdom Metazoa; phylum Chordata; class Mammalia; order Tubulidentata; family Orycteropodidae; genus Orycteropus; species Orycteropus afer. The sequence goes on from NW_006921788.1 coordinate 4,679,458, forward strand.
GGTTTGTGTAAGTGACATTTTGAGGTTTCAGAATCAAACTATTACCCCAGAGTCAGAGGCCAGAATGCTCAGAATTACTGTAATTCATTCCAGAAGGCAAGGCATAGCAGACATTACCTTTGTCTTCAAACCGTAATCATATTTTCTTTCTTTGCAAAATCCTATGAAGAATCTTAATATGATTAATGACCATCTATCCTGCAGCTTTTTTTAATCAAACAGAATAATGTAATCTAAATCTGTTATAGTTTTAAGTGTCAAGTGCACAGTTAACAGCTAAAATCAAAACAAAGTCATTTAGATGGTGAATCCTCATCCAAACTTATGCCAAATTACCCTTAATATTAATATTGAAAATCAATGCCCATCTATGCATTTAATACTCTTACTTCTAAATTCTTTATTCTCTGAAATGGTTCTCCAGTAATCAAACTATAATTGGCATTAAGCCCAAAAGAATATCCAATCATAGCAATTAAGATCTCCCTGGAAATCTATTAATTATTCAGCATCTATGGCTGTTTAGAAGCCCATGGATTCTCTGCACTGGAAACCCCTGCTCACTGCTCCTCCAGCTTGGAGAAGAGTGGGGACCCATTACATTGTATCCCATCAACACCCAAAGAGGTTCCCATCAATAATACCCAACAGCCTGGCTGATGTGGGGAAGTTCCAGACAGATCATATCTCTACCAGTTGTATTTTCCTCCCTGAAGGCAGCAGCCAAAGACAAATATTGCAAATGAGTGCTAATTCAGGCACTAGTGATAAAATTGGGCAAGGATAAAGACCCAAGTCCCAGTGAAGATTAAAACCAACAGAACAGTAAATAATAGCAGTAATAATTATTATTGCTAGTATTTATTATTATCATTATTACTAGCAAGAGCAGTTACAACAACAGCACAACCATGCCCAGTGTTCAGAGTCCCTAAGTAGAACAAACAGTTAAGAGCCGGGCTACTAACCAAAAGATTGGCAGCTGGAGTCCACTTACAGGCAGTTCAGAATAAAGGCCTGATGATCTACTTCCAAAACATAGTCACTGAAAACCCTATGGAGTACAGTTCTACTCTGACGCATATGGGGTCATCAAGAGTCAGAATCAACTCAACAGCCACTGGTTTGGTTTTGTTGTTGTTTTGGTCTTGCCCAGTGCTCAGGGGAGGGTTATCAATAGAGGCTAATTTAGTTATATGTGATTTAAAAAAAAAAAAAAGCCTTACATATATCTAAACCTTGGAGTCTACAATTCCGTATCAGGGAAATACTTCCAAGGAAATCAATAATCATGTGAACAAAGATTTAGCTGTAAGGACTGCTCTGGTTACCAGTGCCACTCAGACAAGAATATACCACAAATGGGATGGCTTTAACTAACAGGAGTTTAGTCTCTTACAGTTTGGAGGCTTTAAGTCTGAGTTCAAAGTGCCAGGCTCTAGAGGCTGGGTAAAAGCCCCTCAACCTTGGGCTTCAGCTCTGCCTCCTGCTCCTGGCCCACTGGAGCTAGAGGCTTCACTCTGACAGCTGCTGGCTGCTGAGACTGACAAACCCAAGGCACAGTCCCTATGTTACCAAACCACACAGCAGGCCATTAATTCAAGTCCGTTGAAAGTCCCAAGGTTGGCAGAGCATGGCAGGCTGCTGAACAACAACATGGCCAAATGCTGGGTTCAAGCGTGCCATAAGCTAGAGACCATTCCCAAAGATGCTTCTTATACACAGGAAGCTGACCACATCCCTAAAGCAGCTACTTAGCTGCTCACAGTAGATTCCACCATGGAGTTGATTACCAGTCTCATACTACATCCAGATGCCCAGCCTCTCAACCAGGCCCGACCAAGTTGACAAACAAACTTAACTACCAAAAAGATGTTCATCACAGAGTTGTTTGAAACTGGAAAAACTGAAAACAACCTAGATGCCCAAAACAATAAGGAAATAGTTACAGATGTCTATTCAAAGGAACATTAAACAAATCTTAAAAATTATAGTGTAAAATTATGTGCGATTATTTTTAACATGACAACATGTTCATGATTTATTAGGAAATGAACATGCAAGTAACATAATGTATACACTTCAATGTAAATGATAATTTTGAGTACATATGCACAATACATCCAGAACATATCCAAAAATAGTAACAACACTGGTTATAACCACTTAATGGGATTACAAACAATATTTTTTTCCAGCCTGTTCTTTCTAATGTTTCTGTAATAAACATGTACCACTTTTTAGTAGAATAAAATTAATGGAAAACATTTAAATATTTCACCAATGTATTAACATCTGTGCCCATTTTAAAGACATACTGTTTTCAGGAAAAAAAAACAGTGCTTGCTCCCTAAAATGAACTTAAGTTACCCAAATACAAATATTTGACTCAAGATATAGCTATAAAATAGCTTTCTGTCTGTAGAGTACTTGCAATAAATGTTTCAGATAAGACTGGCCATAAGCTAGGAAGTTTGATAGCCGACAATTTAATGATTCCTTCTTCAGAATCTCTGCTTACAAAACTCTTCTCAGTTTATCGATTTCTTCCAGGCAGTATCCCTATAAATTCAAATTTAACTATGACATAACTTAAAAGGTCCAATCTTTATTTTGCCCAAATAACACTCTATTGAAATCTAAAAAGAAGGGAGTAGATGGGAAATAAAATACTATTTTATAACTCTTTTGGGAAGAGCAGTAATACAAAAGAGTTTAATGTGACATCATGTAAAGTAGGCATTTACTTGTGAAAATTAAATATACAAGTGTGCATTTGCAAATTTATATACACATGTATATATGAATAATTACATACACATATATAGCAAAAAGGCAAAGATAATCTGAAATTCTAATAGTTGATAAGTACAGAAAATAGGAGGAAGTTAACAGCTCATTCATTTATAAATTTCACTTCTGTAACAGTTCCTATCATTCTTTGGAAAAACTTACAAAAGTCCTTCAAACACAACAACATAGAACAATGAGTAAAAACAGCATCAACTAGTGAGGATATGAAGAAATTGGAAATCTCATCCATTACTGCTGGGATTGTAGAATGGTACTGCAGTTTGACAGTTCCCCAATAACTTAAATACAGAATTACCATAATATCCAGCAATTCTACAGCTAGGTACATACCCAAGAGATATGAAAATAGGGATTCATACAGCTACTTGTATGCCAATTCTCACTGCAGCATTATTCATAATAGTCGAAAAGTAAAAAACAAATGTCTATCAACAGAAAAAGTAAATCAATAAAATGTGGTATATCCATACAATGTGGCATAGTGCCTAAGGCATATGACTGCTAACCAGAAGGTTGATAGTTCAAACTTACCAGCCACTCCTCGCAAGGAAGACTGGGCAATCTACTTCCATAGTGATACCGCCTCGGTAACCCAAGGAGGAATCACTATGAGTCAGAACCAACTTGATGGCAGTGAGTCTGGTTTTTGGTTTATAATGAAAAATTAAATTCTGATACATTCTACAACACAGATGAAGCTTGAAAACATTATGTTGAGAGAAATAAATTAGACACAAAAGGACAAATATTATATAATCTTATTGTTATGAAATATGTAGAATAGACAAACACAAAGAGACCAAAGTTTATTAGAGGTTAGAAGGGGTAGGTGAAGGAGCTCTGGTGGTGTAGTGGTTAAGGCATTTGGCTGCTAACTAAAGGTTGGCGGTTCGAGCCCATCAGCCTCTCCTGAAGAAAGATGATGTAGTATGCTTCCATAAAGATTTACAGCCTTGGAAACCCAATGGGGCTCACTAGGAGTCAGAACTGACTCAATGGTAGTGAGTTCGGTTTGGTTTTAAGGGGTAGGTTGGAGGGGGAAGGGGGCATTATTGCTTAGAGGATACTCAGTTTATATTAAGGAAGATAACAAAAAAAAATTGGAAATGGATAGTGATGATGTTTGTACAACATGGTGAACATAATTAATGTCAATGAATTGTACATACAAAAATGACTGGAAAACAACAGCCAACAATGACAAAGTAATATATTTTAAATGGATGTCTTTCAAAAACAGAAAATCATGAGGATTTGGTTCCGTGAAAACAGTCATTTAAGACAGGAAGCTCACAATTAGTCAGATTCGTCTTCCCTCTATCATTCTTACTAATAATATGTACATTACAATCATCTCACTGAGGAAATGAGATCTGTTTTGAAATGAAAGCAGATCACAGGAAGACAGGGGGAGAATGTCAACTCAAGAAACAGTGAAATCCTTTCAAAGGTGCTGAAAGATAGTAGAAATGTCACCCATGCCAAAGCACTATGATTCCTTTCTGATATGACTAGGTTAAACTCCCTATAGGCAACAATACCAGAGGAATAAAATTAAGAGGGCTAGAAAGAGAGCGAACAAGTTGTCCTCATTTTTTTATGCTGGAAAATTAATTCATAGAAAGGACCTTGCCATCAATGTTAATTCTCAGTACATACGCCAGAGATCCCACAGAGATGTTTAATGCAGTTTCTAATACACTTCAGCTAACTTGCTTATATTTTGAATTAGACTTGCAAAAGGGGATTAAAGTTAAAACTGGATTAAGAAACACAAATTAAAACAAACCCTCCCTGATGCATCAATTTTCCAGATACCACAGAAGCCTTGGTCAAGTCCAAAGTGAGTGTTAAATTGGCCTTCAATCCATGGAAATCCACATCTTACCTCCAAAGAAGAGAGGGAAAGATTGTTCTTTCATAGAACTTGCAATTAATCACTTATATGCTTAGATCAAAGGGAATAATTAAAGTTCCAAAAGAATTTCAGATTAGCTTTCACATTATCATGAGTCCCATGATTACAATAACTTGGACCAAAAATATAATGAGCTTTTTATTCTACTGGGAAATTATGGTTCCCTGTGTGTCTTTGGGACAGGTAATAAGCAGTATATACCCAACACACCCAATGAACAGTGTACATCATGCTATAGGTGTTACAGCAAGTTTGAAATGTGCAGCTTCTTACATCTCTGGTCTTTCTTCTATGATGTCTCTTTGAAGTCATTAACTTTTAAAATCCCAGCCACCACACAAGACATGAAAGTATCTAGGAATAAATCACACCACTAAACCAACCTTCAAAATATCTTCTCACTCACTACAATGAATACAATGGATAAGAGGTAGGCAGAAAATTCAGGGTTACAAATGAGAAAAAGTAATGAAGGTATAGTCATGTATTAGACTTGAAACAGGGTTTAGCATACAGTAGGAATGCAATAAGCATTCACTTAGTAATAATATACTAGATTGCAGAGACCTTGTCATATCTAACACCACACAGATAAATAATCAGCATCACCTAACAAGATTTTGATGAACTTGGAATTGGGATGGAAGTGGGTGCAGTTAAAAAGAGGTCAAACAAACAATCATGGGGGGTGGGGGATCAGTGTATATACCACCGCCTTCCCAATTTCCTAGGAATCTTCTCGCTCTTACCTACTAATTACAATACACAGGCTTCCCAATCACCGTATTTGTACAGAATTCCATCTTATCAGCTACTTTTTATTGGTCTGGAGTAGGCACATGACCCATTATTGATCAATCAGTGCTTCTGTCTAGAATTTATAGTAAGGACTAAGATTCCAGCCTCAGTTTGGCTGAGCCCTTGAGAAGAACAATGATATCTCTGGGCAGTCAGGTTCTGATCTGGGAAACACAACAGTCTCTTGTGAGAGAAGAATAGAAGAAAGACAGATACCTACAGAAAACCCTAGTAATGTTCACAGTCCTTAGTCCCCAGGTGTTTCTATGGGGTGACTGCATCACTTACACTGAGTATCCATCAGATAGCCTATAAAACCACAACTAAAACTGTCAAGTCAATTCCAACTCATGGTGACTTCATCTGCTCCAGAATAGAATTGCTCCGTAGGGTTTTCATGGCGGTGACCTTTCGAAAGCAGATGACCAGGCCTTCCATGCAGCCTCTGGATGGATTCAAACAACCAACCTTTTGGGTAGTAGCCAAACCTTAACCATTTGTGCCACCCAGAAATCCCCAGATAGCCTATACCCTTCAAATAAACACCTCCTTTTGATTTTTGCTCAAAAGTATTCCACTACTTGCAATTCTGAGTCCTTCACCTAAACTATTTCTCTCTAACTGAAATAATCAAATGATAAGAACATAAATGATGAGGCCACAGGAGGAGAAGGACAAATTGCCCAGTGTAGCTTTTTATGTCCATACAAACCCAGAACAAAGATGTGGGCCCTCTGAAAAAGTGCCTGAATTACACTTCTGTTCGTTCTCTGTGGAATGGTGGGAGTAACATGGTGACTAAATTGGCCAGCCGTATCAGCGTTGTTTTTAGAATGTTGTAGTATCTGTGAATACCACATTCTTTTCCTTTCTTGTACAGTCTTGTTGGAAACTCTGGCAAAACGCTATTCAGAGGAAGCAATTGAAAGTTGGCTGAGATGAAGTTCTGCGATTTCAATTAAAAACATTCTCTCACTCACGGCTTGCTACCACTGTGGTACACAAAGAACTGCAATGGCAAGTGTTTTTTCCCTATTGAAAAATATTTCTGTTAAGCTTCAGAATGGAGAAAATCATTTATCTACATACACAAATAACTTCTGTTCAAGCTATATACCAGGGCTCTGGTCCAATCACCAGTTCTGGGAAAACAGCAAATTTTGTATAGACTATTTCTACCGTTCTCATTTCCTCACCAACCTCCATGAATTTACATTTATACATCCGAGAATGCCTAAAAACTCACAAATGCCTGCTATCTCACAGGGTTCCAATAATTATCACTTGCACTAGTATATACTCATTCTGCCACAGAAATACTTACCAGGTTTAACATTTCATTATTTTATTGAAAAATACCACTTTTAACATACAAAAAGAACTACACGAAGACCATTTCCCCCAAAAGGACAACACATATTTCTTAATTTTTCCCAATGACATCAGTCACTAAAGATTACAAAATTAACATTTTTATGAATTGTCTGGTCTGTATTAATGACAATTTTTAATATCAAACCAGTGGAGAATAATGACTGGATTTGTTTCTGTCTATTGGACAATAGTCTATGGCTTGGTATTTCAGTACTATCCAAATGGAGAGGAGGGGCCAAACTAGCCAAACTGTGAGGGAGAGAACTCTGACACATCTCTAAATTCTATCTTCCCAGAGAACTAGTTTCCAGAATTCTGCTCCTACCTCCAGGGTATCAGATAAGATGAGAAGCCACAGACTGTCAGCCCAACTTCAAATAGTAGAATAAAAACACAAAGAGCCAAAATGGCTCTTAACAATGAAATTCCAAGGGACTGGTGAGGACAGCAACCCACAGACACAGATTTCAGAAGACAGAGAGTGCCAGCCCCTTGAATAAGAGATAGTCAGGAAACCTCCACATGGTCATCCATTCCTGCAGGAAGCACCCACAGTCCTCCTTGAGTCACAAGCAGAAGGGCTAAGATTTAGCTGTGCAGAGACACAGGAGGTCAGGCTCTCTTACCTGTACCAGCCTGCGGCTCCCTCCCACTTAGACCAATTTGGGATCCTGCTTCCAGGGACTTTGTCAAAGAGGTGGGGCCCATATACATTCCTGCTCTCACTTAAGTGATTTCAACTGAGCATGCTCACTTATCTGGGAGCAGCTCAAGTTGAAAAACAAGAGCAGACCAGCAACAACGACCTTCTAATCTTACTACTAACCTCTAGAAACATGAAAGAAAACTTAAAATTATCTTAAAGAAGTTAAACAAAACCAGAAATTAAGGATCAAATGGAAAAGAAAGGGGTCATGAGTCACCAAATGGCACTGGAGGGGGGGGTGTGCAATCAAGTATAAAGGAAGGAAGATAGTCATTCAGCCAGCCAAAGGCTCTAAGCCTAAAGTCTTAGGTTAATGCAGGAACAGTAGATAAGAGCTTGGGCTGTGAAGCTGGGTTTGTATGCATCCTGATTCCACCATTTCATAGGTAGATGTGACCTTGGGCAATTCACTTCTCTTTAAGGCTCAGTTTCCACATCTGCAAAATAGGGATAGGAGCAGTGTCTACCCAGGGAAGAGGTGGCTATGGGGAGGAAGTGGGAGGAGACCTGTTGCATTGAGGGTGATTACAAAAATCAATGTCATGAGAAAAAGTGTATGTAAGCTGTTGTACAGAACATGAATTTGCTCTGTAAACTTTCACCCACATCATAACAAAATTTTAAAAAGGGGGAAAAAAAAGAGCAGTGTCTACCTTCACAGGGCCCTGTGATAATTAAATTCCTGGCACACAATAAAACTCACTGCTATCTAGCTGATCCTGACTCACAGAGAACCCCATTAGGTTTCCAAGGCTGTACATCTTTACAGAAGCAGACAGCCTCATCTTTTTTCCATGGAGCGGCTGTTGGGTTTGAGCCACCAAAGTTTTGATAAGCAGTCAAATGCCTTAACCATTGTGCCACCAGAGAAGCTCTGGTAGCACAGTGCCTAAAGCATTTGACTGATAACCAGAAGGTTGGTAATTCAAACTCACTAGCCACTCCATGGAAGGAAGATGGGGCAATCTACTTCTGAAAAGATTTATAGCCTTGGAAACCCAACGGGGGTCACCGACAGTCCAAACTGACTCAATAGCAGTGGGTTTGGTTTTGGGCACACAATAAGTACTCATAGACTATCATTCTCAGACACACACATGCACAAATATACACAGCCTTTCCAAATGCCAGTTTCCTTAAAACAGATGGAACAAAGATATTTCCTAACAGGCTTTAGTTTCTATTCCTTATAACTTTGTTTCAATTAAAATTCCTAATCACATCTTATAAATGGCCCAGTTTTCAATTTCCCTAAAATTGGGCACAGAAAATAATTTTAAATTCCTTGGAACCATGTAAATGTACGGAGTTAGGCATGCAGAATACTTAATCTTTTGGCGGGGAGCAGTCCAGATTGTAAAGTAACTTTTGAGTCATCTATCCAACTAATTCCAAAGAGTACAGAAACATGCCACAGTGGTGGCTGATATGTTGATAAAATATGCAGCAAGGAAAGCCAGTCAGGGTCAGAGTGCCCTGAACTGATCAGTACCACTTCATTATCTATTTTTTTTTT
>NW_006921788.1:4697283-4706706 GCF_000298275.1 Orycteropus afer afer
CTGCATCCTTTCCTTCAAGGCTCAGGGGTCCAAGATTATCTTCTGTGTCTGTGTTAATTGGTTTCCCTTTTCTTTGTTGAAGAGGGTCTGTGCAAACCTTCTGCCTAGTCCGCCATCTTCTTCATTATCTATTTTGCACAGCTGACAGAATCAACGACTCACAGCATGAGAAGAAGCTATAAGCAGTTCCCGGGTAGCACAAACAGTTAATGCGCTTGACTGCTAACAAAAAAGTTGGTGATTCAATTCCACCTTGGTAGAAAGACGTGATGACCTATTTCTGAAAAATCAACCATTAAAAACCCTGTGGAGCACAGTTCTACTCAAACACACATGGGGTCACCATGAGTCTGAACTGACTCCACTGTAAGTGGCCATCGGTTATAAGAAAGTCATCTAATCTCAGACCCCTTCTCACCCTTTGGTTCCTACATTCTTCAGCCCAGAATGTCCTTTTCTGTTATTCCCACTGCTAGATGTTTCTCATTCTCCAGGTATTAGATCACTGTGCCTAATGTCAACAACCCACTGGGTTTACTCTTATCATTACCAAATTGTCAGTGAAGTGTTTATTTGTTTACAGCGTATCTTCCTACCCCCACCAGACTGGATGCTCCATGAGGGCAGGGCCATGGGCTGATCACCAAGTATAAGCAGACTTGGCACATGGTAAAGGAGCCCAGGTGGGCAGTGCCTAAGGTATTTGACTGCTAAACAGAAGGTTGGCAGTTGAAACCCAGTAGCTGCTCTGGGAAGGAAGATGAGGCAATCTACTTTTGTTAAAATTTACCACCTTGGAAACCCAATGGGGTCAGTTTGAGTCAGAATCCACTCAATGGCAGTGGGTTTGGCACATGGTATGGGCTGAGTAGTTAAAGTGGAGAGTAGTGCCTGAGGCTGCCCACATCCTCTTTGAATAGCATTTTGAGAGGAAGCTTAAGCAGGTAACTGGACAAGAAAATGAATCATCCTGGGAACTTTCCATCTTTTATGGAAATCAACAAGCATTCCCAAACATCTCAGCAAAGTGTTAAGTACTCTACATAAGAAATCTTAAACTCTGTCCCATATGAAAATAAATAAGTAGCTTTAAAATATATTTAAAAACAAAAAAATACTGGTATACAGACTGTATTGGTGCAAGATTCTGATCTAATTGATATGCAGTTTAGCCCCTGGCAATGCTGAGTCTATATTATGCACGCAGGATTAAAAATCACTGCTTTAGAAGACTGCTTCTCAAACTACTTGTGGAGAAGAACCAGTTTGTTTTTAGTTCTGAAAGCATCAAAATACAATACAAATTAATTACTAGGAAAATAAAAAGAAAATACATAAAAAAATACAAGCCAGATTTTTTTTTATTATTTTTATCAGACTGAGCAGATGTACAATTACTCTGTGAAACTGCTATCAAAGTTTCTGATGCTTACTCTCTTTTTATTTATGCCACTGTGGACTGGTAGCAAAAACACAATCTGCAGAGCATGTTTAGAGTAATCAGAAGATAAGGAAAAATAATAAAATATAGTCTAACACCTCAGCTGAGGACTGTTTCTGTTGCTACTGTTGTTGTTAATAGCTGCCACCATCAAGTCAGCCCCTGACTCAGGGCAACCCTGATTCAGAGTGACACCATGTACAATGAATCAGATCATTATGATCCATAAGATTTTCACTAGTTGATATTCAGATGTAGATCACCAGGCCTTTCTTCCTACTCTCTCTTAGTTTGGAAGCTCTGTTGAAACCTGTTCAGTATCACAGCAAAACATAGCCTCTACCAACACAAAGGTGGTGGCTGCAATTCAGGTGTACTGGCTGGGAATCAAACCCAGGTCTCAAGGACGGAAGGCGAGAATTCTACCACTGAACCATGGCCTCACAGCTGAGGACTGCACACCATTCAAAATCTACTACAAGGCAGTAAATGATTGCACTCTTAACGAGAGAGCATGCCAACAACAATCAAGCTTTTCATCTTACAGATATTCGTGTTGCTTCTGGGTGCAAGTCAGAGTTCTCTGAGTGTTGATCAATGCTGAAATAATGGAATTTCAAAAAAGGCATAGCATTGCCTCTGTTCATTTGTTTTTTAACATTTCTATATTTGAGCATGTGTTCTGCATTAGCAGTAACTGGTAAGTGTATCCTTTTTCTCCCTAAGAATGTGCTGTCATCAAGAAGACACACCTTGAAAATGATAGCATCTAACAATAAATATATTACTTTAACTAGGACTCTGGTGGTATAGTGCCTAAGGCATTTGACTGCTAACCAGAAGTCTGGCAGTTCAAACCCACCAGCCACTCCTCAGAAGGAAGACTGGGCCATCTACTTCCGTAGAGATACTGCCCCAGAAACCCAAGGAGGGGTCACTGTGAGTCAGGACTCGACAGCAGTGAGTTTGGTTTTTGGTTTTTAAACTAGGAAAGGGGAACTCATGTTGTTGTTGTTGTTATGTGCCGTCGAGTCGGCACCGACTCACAGCGACTATGCTACCAGAGCTCCTAGCAAGTGAAAGCTTCATGAAGAATGAAGCACTAAGGCTGGAGCTTGAAGAGGTAGAATTAGACTGGCTGATTAAAAACCAAAATCAAACCCACTGCCATAGAATCAATTCCAATTCATAGCGACTCCCTCTGGGTTTCTGAGGCAGTAAATCATTACAGAAGTAGATTGCCCTGTCAACCTTCCACAGAGTGGCTGGGGGGTTTGAACCGCCAACCTTCTGGTTAGCAGTCAAATGCCTTAGACACTGCACCACCAGAGCTCCTAAGCTAACTAACTGAAAGAGGGAAGGGATTTTTGACCCAGTCTGAAGACTTGCCTAGTTATAGCACAGAACTGGGGCACAGAAAGGGAGAGGTAATGGGCAGGCTTCTTTTTTCAGAGGGGACCATTTCCCCCATGGTCCAGACCTACCCTCCTCAACATCAGCAAAAGGCTATGCTTTGGTTAAATTTTCATGGGAAACGCAGTTACCCCTCAACTAGTGCCACGGTTCTGTTCCAACAAGTCTGTTTTAAGTTGGTTCTGATATAAATTGAATACCTCATTTTTTTTTAAGTTTTCATTATTATTGCCTTTTATTATCAGTATCTTTATAAATCTGACCTTTATATGTCTTCTTGGGTTGGAACATAAACTTACAGATACGTTTTAATATACACATATTACTACTGATAACATGTACAAAACAAAAAAGGATGGTCCTAAGGATAGCTCATTGTAATTCAAATTAAATGTAAATCAGGGACTCCCTGTATCAAAGACAAAGGAAAGTTAATTATGATCTAAGCCAAAGCTCATGATCATCCTAATAGTTTCACAGAGTACTTGTTAACATACTTCTGCACCTACACAGGGGTAAGGGAAATGAAACTTCCCTATTGACCATCATGTTAATCCAGAAATTCCGCAAGAAATGCCTCTTATTTACTTTAAACACAAACACGTAAAAAAAAAAAAAAAACACTAGCATTTGCTCCACTGGATGAAGATTAAGGATTTTTAAAAACAAATTTCTGTATTATAAAGATAATGTTAATTTTATTCTACTGACTAAGAAAAAACTTTCATTCGATTTTTTGAATCGCTACTTAGTTCCCTCTGATTTCAAATATGACAAGATATACATTATTAACAACACTTCATATACGTCAGGAGCTCTGGTGGCGTAGTGGATAAGGCATTTGGCTGCTAATCAGAAGGTCAGTGGCTCAAATCCACCAGATGCTCCATGGAAGGGAAATAGGGCAAACTACTTCTGTAAAGATATACAGCCTCAGAAACCCAATGGCGGTCTCCATGAGTCGGAATCAACTCGATGGCTGTGAATTGTTTATATATGTGATTCCCACTGATCCTTCCAATAACCTAGTAGGTGGCTATGATTATCTTTTTACAGAATACGGGCTGGTGAGGTTATTTGCACAAAGTCCTACAGTTCGTCAGTGACAGAATCAGGGCTCAAGCCCATGTCTCTGAAGCCAAGTCCTTTGCAAAGTGCTTTCACCTTCACTGCCTTCCTTGATCTTCAAGAACTGAGCTACTCAAGCCTTGCCAGTTTAGATAGAAGCAAATCTGAAAGCAAACAGGATGCATTAAAAGCAAACACACAGATTGGTTTCAGATCTAGGAACAAATTGCTCTCCAGAAATGGCCCCCCAAAAGGTTGTTAGCACTTTTCAAGTTGAAATCTAAATCTGCTGTTTGGTTTGCCCAGAGTGAAAGCCTTTTTCAGAGATGCCATTAATCCTTCTAGGGATGCCATTTAATCCTTCTAGGTACTTCCTTTAAAAAAGTCCTTTAACCTGTTTCATACTACTTCCTTTCTACCCCAATTCCAAAAATCAAAACAAAAACCCAAATCCATTGCTGTGGAGTTGATTCCAACTCATACTGACCCTGCATGAGAGAACAGAACTGCTCCATGGGGTTTCCAAGGCTGAAACCTTTATGGAAGCAGATTGCCACGTTTTTCCCCTCATAGGTAGATTCAACCCACTGACTTTTCAATTAGCAGCAGAGTGCTTAGCCACTTTTCACCAGAGCTCCACCTACCTCAACTATGATCCTCAAATATCCAGTGGTTTTCCCAGACTTGTTCTTGCCTCAGGACCTTAACATTTGCCAATTTCTACAGAGAACAAGTCAGTTCTCAGTTATACCTGGATTGGGACTGTATTCACATCTCAATTCATGTTTCTCTCCCAGAGGCCTACTAGGAATACCCCATGTTACCCTATCACTCTCTCTATTGAAGTGATGGGGGCATCATTCTCTACTGCATTCCTCTTTTTCAGTTCTCCCTAGTGCTTATCGCTCTGTGAAATTCTTATTCATTGGGTATGTAAACCCCAGAAAGCACAACTTAGTGAGAGAGAGAATTTCAAAGTTTACAGAATAAATAAACTAGATGCCACATACATCACACACCTGAAGAAGTATTTCTCACAAATGAAAACAACAGAGGAGACCAAATATCGATTATTCTGCCAGCTCATATACAGTCCACAATAAGAAACACTCAAACGTGGTGTTGTTGCTGTTGTTATATGCCATCGAGTTGGACCCAACTCATAGCGACCCCTCCTTGGGTTTCCAAAGCAATATCACTAGGGAAGTAGATTGCCCCATGTTCCTTCTGAAGAGTGGCTGGTGTGTATACAATGGAAATTTTGACCAAAATGCAAAACACCAAAAACTCTTCTTGCTGCTGCTCAACACTCTTCCCTCCACCAATACTGTTCACACAATCCTTAATGCTTCTAAAATGCATGACTTTCAGCTGTGACTGCAAATTATCTTCTATATTCCTCCTCCGATGAAATAGGTTAAGTTGCAAAAAGCAGCTAAGAAAAATTTGAAATCTAAGCTATCCAGTGTAAAATATATTAGAAACCCCTAGGAAAACTTGGTTCAGTCTCTCCAACAGATGCTTCAGGACAACCTTTCAGTCTTCCCTGTCATTAGAAGCTTTTCTTGGTCATTAACCATAATGACCATTGAGAGTCCTCTCATTTCTGTCTACAACACAGTGGGGCTGAAACTCAGAAGTCTGCTCATTCTCAGCATGTGATGCCGATGCAAATCAATTTTTTAATAAAAGTGGTAAGTTTATAGCTTTGAGATACAGAGGATGACTTCCAGCTATGATAAAATAACCCATTTTCTAGGGATGGCCTTTTAGAATGCCAACCCCATGCACAACTGGGAATCAAGTTGAAGTGTGACGATTTTCAAGCATAGTATGTGACTTCTTATTGCGCAAAGCTTTCTGCTCGTGGGACCTCCTCAGGCGACTGCTCTCAATTGTATTCACATGTATAAAATCTCTCTTCCTGCACTGACAGCAATGAAGCGCTGGTATCAAAATTATTTTCTCTAGCCCAGCTCTTCCAAAAGTACCAAGAATGCAGCTGCCATGGTAAATTGCAAACATCTTTGGTTTTCTGCCGCCAGGGTCATTTCAAGGATTCGGGGATTTTGAACAAAATAAGCAAACTCAAATAATGTCTATACAATGCTAGTATGTAACTGTATGCCTAAGTTTGGATAAAATTACAGTGAATGACTACATATGAAATTATATTTTGAAGTAGTTTTGGCTGTTAAATTACAGATTCAAAGTTATCTTTGTTCATATACAGATATTACTGGGAATGTCAAATTTGGGTGGGTCTGGAGGAGACCTTTTATTCCCTCCATGAAAAAAACATACCAGTTCTTTCAAAGCAAATATGTAAAAAAATAAATAAATAAAAATAAATAAATGCAATGCTGTATGCAGACAAGGCACAAGTCTTTCAAATGCACATTCCAGAGGAAAAACAAACACCCATGAAAAAAATGCAGCCAAAGACTTCCATGCCCCCACTGTAAGTGCCTTTTTTGTTTATATACTAATCTGAATGGTTCTGGGCAGCTAATGCCAAAAATAACACAATGCAGACATGGAGGCATGAGGTAGCTACGAAAGATGATAATCTGAGAAAAGAGTTAGTACTGCTTTTTAAAGAACCATTTATTAAAAATAGCTTGCTGGAAAAACAAGAAGTGATCCTCAACCTCCATCAAAACCCTTCAATGGCTCCCTACTACCCTTAGGCCATAATCTCAAACCACCTCTCCAAATCTATTACTCAGTATCCTCTCAACTCAGTCTTGATCTAGTCAAATCTTTCTGCTTATCATGTATGCAACATGATTTCTAGCCCCCTTCTCCTTGATAAAAATTCAATTCTACTGCAGGAAGTGACCCTTTCTCCACTGAATGTGGCTTGGTGGAACCACAGTCAAGGAACTCAGCATGGGCATTTTACTCAAACTGGTCCACTTGGATATTGTGTTCATGGAATTCAAATCCTAACCAGAACACAATTGAAAATGGTTGGAGTTGATTCATCCTCCAGGGGGCGCTCCACAGACACAGTGCCTCAGTTCCCTCCACCTGCAGCCCTGGAGCTGCCCAGTGTCTCCCTTTCTGATCCCAGCTGTTCCTCAGATTCTATAAGCCACTCCATGCTGCTACTGTTTGTTTTTTATGTAAATTTATTTTCTTCTTAAGAGATTCAGGGTTGTTTTTTTTTTTTGTTGCTTGCAATAAATGAATACTAACTCATCATTCTTTAACCTTGATACCAAAACTCAGTTTCTGATTATTTCCAAGTTCCTCAAAGCCACCAACACAACACCAAGACCACTCACTCCTCAAAACTTTTATAAATTCTATTATACACTATTTTTTTGTTTTTGTTTTTATCTTTACTGTTTACCACGTATTAAAGAAGCACTAGGTGGCAAAAACTGTTAAATGCTTAAATATTAACCAAAAAGTTGGCGGTTCAAACACACTCTGAAGCACCTCAGAAGAAAGGCCTGTCTTTCTGCTTCTACAATACCTGAGATCACCATGAGTCAGGATCAGTTCCACAGCAAATAGTTTGATATTTGTTTACCATGCATAAAGAACGGTGCTAAGACTAGGATCTTAAAAGCTAGCAAGCTGCCATCTAGATGCAACAATGGGTCTCTCCTCGTCAAGAGCAAAGAAGAAAGAAGAAAACCAAAATTAATGGAAACAATCAGTCCTAGCGACTGGTACACCATCCGATCTGCAACCTATACAACTATGAGACCAGAAGAACTAGATGGTGCCTGGCCATCACTGTCATCCACTTGGAAGGGATGTAGGAGATCCTCGATAGAGAGGGAGAACAATGTGGGAAAAAACTCAAAATCATTTGGAGGGAAAAAAAAAAAGAAGGTGGGGACCAGGTTTGCTGGTCTGATAGAGCCTGGTGGAACCACTGAGACTATGGCCCCTAGCTGCCCTTCAGGTCTGGAATTGAACCCACACCTGTGGTTTCCAGCCAAACAAAGTACAGGCATGTGAGTTAAACATTTACCTCAAGTAGACACACGCCCTGGAGAGAACAATCATGGGAGAAGGAAGGGCTGCTTATGCACAGGGAGACAGCTCAGGGGGCAGGAGAGTATGGAGGGATGGACACTGGGAAGAGGTAACTATGGGGAAGATGTGTGAGGGGAGCTGTTGCATTGTGGTAAACTGTGCTCAATGACATGAGACAAAGTATATGTGAACTGCTGTATGGAAAGAGAATTTGCTCTGTAAATCTTCACCCAAATCACAATAAATTTAAAAAAAAAAGAAAAGAAAAGAACTGTGCTAAGTGGCTGCCCATTCATTACTGTATTTAATCCCCCCAAGACAGGTACTGCTATCCCATTTCACAGATGAGCATACCAAAGTTACAACTTGTCAATGGCGTTGTTGTTATTTGCCGTGGAGTCGTCCCCGACTCATAGCGACCCCTCCTTGGGTTTCTGAGGCAGTATCACTACGGAAGTAGGATTGCCCAACCTTCCTTCCGAGGAGTGGCTGGTAGGTTTGAACCGCCAGCCTTCTGGTTAGCAGTCAAGTGCCTTAGGCACTATGCTAGCAGAGCTCCTATGTCAATGGCATAGACCAGTAAATGAACAAAGTTTAAATCCAAGACTATCCTCAAAAGCCTAAATTTTCAGCCAGTGATGATAATAATAATAAAGAATTTTAAAAAGTAAGCATGAAAATAATCATATCTTAGAAATGTTATTGACTAGTTTCTTTTGTTGACTGGTTACTGATAACCAAGCACACATTTTCTCTCTAGCTTACATATGAACTCTACTCATGTGAATGTCCAATAACCTAATCTCAAGAGCTATTTAGCCAACAGAAGAAATAAAAACCCTGTCTTCTTTAAAAGCAGTTATTCTGCCCAAATCATAGACAACCATTCTAATACTTTGGAATTTGTTTCTAACCTGCTCTGACAATGTCAAGGCAGGGGTGAGAGACTGAGCAGCAGGCTAAGGGGCTGGGAGGAGCCCAGTCAGGGATTAAAAATTATCTACAAGTGGATAATTCATGGATGCATCATTAAGATTGGGCATGGTTAGAAACAGCTCACATCTGGTTTTATTTAGGCTTCCTATTTTACCCAATAAATAGGTGCCAAAAGTAAGAAAATTCTGACTTTCGGGTTTTTTTTTTAAAAAAAAATAGGTCACAAAGAGATATTTTTCAAGGCATGCACAAACAAAGATTAGTTTTGGAAACAGAGCCTAGCACATTAAAAACGCAATTCACTTAACTAACTCACTATGAGACCTTGGGTAAGTGACTTAATCTCTTAGGACCAAAAACCAAACCAAACTCACTGCCGTTGAGTCAAATCTGACTCACAGTGACCCCTTCTTGGGTTTCTGAGGTGGTATCACTACAGAAGTAGATTGCCCAACCTTCCTTCCGAAGAATGCCTGGTGGGTTTGAACCGCCAGCCTTCTGGTTAGCAGTTGCCACCAGAGCTCCTCTTAGGTCCAGTTTCCTTTATAAAATGAGGGATTTTTTTTTTT
>NW_006921788.1:4707023-4719708 GCF_000298275.1 Orycteropus afer afer
TTTTTTTTTTTTTCACAAATTAAATCTATTTAAATGGAATGAAGACTATCACAAACAAACATACAAAAGGTAAACAGCTACAGTGCATTTGTAGGCAATTTCCACAAAGAAGCATTTTCCAAAGTATATTCTTAAGGGGATGTAGTGAAGTGTACGAAAGAAACAGGTTCTGGAAGGGTTCTGTGGTCAAGTAAGTTTGAGAAATGCTGTGTTAGGTAAAATAAAATTGCTTCCTTGAATTTAATACTGCTCAGAGCCTTTAACATGCTGTACATTTCAAATCCCTAAGTATGTGATGGAATAAAATATTTCCCAAACTTATTTGCAACACAGCATGCTACAGGCAAGTGTTCAATGGGAAACACAGAGAAAAATGCAGCAGAAGATAAAGAAGGAAGCACCTAAAATAAAAACTACTTTAGAATATAACAAATGTTTTAAAGGCAATGAACAAAAATAGTGGGGGTGGGAAAATCCCACCATCTGCAGAATATTCCAGGCTCTCCTTTTTTATTCAAAGGGTCCTAATTATCTTGAAAGTTCTTGATTCTTTCGAAGATACTCACATGGGCTCAAAGCAGTTTGGCTAAAACTGAAAATTCAATTAGAAGGAAAGAGAAAAAGGAAAGGGAGAGAGGAAGAAAGGAAGGGAAGCGGGGAGAGGAGGAAGAGGGAAGGGGAAAAAAGAAGGAAGAGGGTGGAGTGGTTAGGAGGGAGGTGGGGGGAGAGGGAAGGGAGGGAGGGATGGGACAGAAAGGATGGAAGGGAGGAAGGAAGGATCATATTCCTTTTTCCTCCTAACACTTATTAACAACTAACTTGCTTTAATATGATTCTTTGTTAGATTTAGCCTTATGAGAAAAATCACCTCAGGGCATATTATAATCAAATAAACACCTGTTATAAGATAGGCACCATATGATATATCCACAGGTCACCAGACAAATATCCAGAAACCATGAACAAGGCAGGGAATCCTACCAGCAAAGAGCTGTCTGTGAAAAATGTTAAAAGGAACTTGCAATAAAATCAATATGTTGTTTTCTCTTTGGTAACTAGCTAAGCAGCCACATTTATTTTGGAGTAATTTGTCAATGTCAATTGATCTCAATTCACAAATGAACACCTTCTAACTAGGCTATTTCCTGGTTTAATAATTTCTGCAATCATAAACTCAAATGCCATTGGGCCATGCAGATAGTCTTATTGAATAGTGGGCAGTGCCTGTGAAAAGAGGGAGTTACAGAAGGGAAGGAGGAAAGGTGAAAGCACAAACCAAGCCTCAAGGCAATCCTACTCAATTTAATTACAACAGCCCTAGACCATAAAACAAAACCAAAAAACCCCAAAACAGGTGTAGTCCAAATTCAATCCTCAGGCTGTCTGAAACCTCTGGGAGAACCACCAACCTTAAGAGAATTTAAACTTAATGTTCTACAAAAGGCCTAATGAGCACATCACATTTACAAATCACCAAACGGAGAAGAGAGTATCTATCCAGATGTGTAAAATAAAATTGCGTATCTTGCCTTGACGGAAATTTGCAAGGAATATACTCAAATAAAACAGGCTTAAAAGCCTTTGTACACCTGAGTTCAATGACTTAACAGTAACCTGGTAAGCAACCCCAAGCAAGATAAAGTATTCTCTAAGCCTTAGGTTAGAAGCCCTGGTGGTGCAGTGGTTAGCTCGGTTGCTAACCAAAATGTCAGAATTTGAAACCACTAGCCACTCCTTGAGAGCTCTGGTAGCATAGTGGCTAAAGCACTTGACTGCTAACCAGAAGGCTGGCGGTTCAAACCCACCAGCCACTCCTCGGAAGGAAGGTTGGGCAATCCTACTTCTGTAGTGATACTGCCTCGGAAACCCAAGGAGGGGTCGCTATGAGTCGGGGCTGACTCGAGGGCACATAACAACAACAGCAGCCACTCCTTGGGAGATCTAGTGGCATATTGCCTAAGGCATTTGACTGCTAACCAGAAGGATGGCGGTTCACACCCACTCAGCGACTCCTCAGAAGGAAGGTTGGGCAATCTACTTCTGTAAAGATACCACCTAGGAAACCCAAGGAGGAGTCACTATGAGTCAGAATTGACTCCACGGCAGTGAGTCTGGTTTTGTTTTTTGGTTTTTGGGTGTTTTATGTTTTTTGGTATACTTGCAAATCAGAAGGAAGACGGGGCAATCTACTTCCATAGAGATACAACCTCAGTAACCCAAGGAGGGGTAGTTCTGAGTTGGGACCAACTCGAGGACAGTGAGTTGTTTTTTTTTTTTTTTTCTTTCTTTCTTTTGGTTTACACTTGCAACACTCTTAGCATATAGTAGCCACTCAATAAATGGCAGTTCATAATTTTTATTGTAAAGTATATAGAGGTTTCTAAAATTTTATTGTGATTTGGGTGAAAGTTTACAAGACCAAATTCACTTCTCATACAGCAGCTCACATGTTCTTTGTATTCATGACATTGACTGCAATTTCCCACAATGCAACAGCTCCCCTCCCTCTTCCTCCTCATAGTTACTTCTTCCCTGTAACTCTGCACTCCTCCCCCGCCAGCTGTCTCCCTGTGCATACACAGACCTTCTATTCTCCCATCTATAGATTATTTTTATAATCTATATTAAGAACAATTCACGTGAGGACAGAGCAGACTTCATAAGCAAATAGGTAGGTGAATGATAAATTAGTCCCCTGCACATTGTGCGGAACCATACTCAGCCACTCCCCAGTAGTCATGAAAGAAAGCTGGTGCCATCTCATGGAGTTGCTAAGACCTCAAAAGAAATAAAAATACCAGTACCGCTCAATTTTGAACAACAGCTTGCACACATTTAGCGTTACTGCTGTTAAATACTTTTAAACACTCAATTGCAAAGTGCAAATTCAAACACACACACACACACACACAGGATCCTACTACACACCTCTCCACCAAACACCTTGCAGTGTGCAGAGTCATTTGCCCTCCATGAGTCACACTCGTGAATGTTACCATTCACATGACATGCTCACTAGATGATCAGTACACTCAACTTTTTAACACATTGACTGCTATCCCCTGCAGTAAATTTAAATTCCAACTTGAGCCTCTCTCTTCTTTTTTTTAAATCCCTGAAGAGACTGGACTGAGAAGAGGAAAAATGATGAAGTAATAACACACAGGTGCTTCCTATCTAATTAAAAGAAAAGTTTACAGCTGCACTGGTTGTGAATCATCCCTTTGGGTTACCCACGCATATCCTTCAAGTGGCACGTAACTGCGTCAAGAGCCATATTCCATATGCTTTCCCGAAAACTGCCTTCCCTTAGCTTGGTAAAAATGATGACTACCAGGTTACAAATGATATTTTCTTCATCTCAGCTTTCCTCCCTATGGACATCTCAGTTCATTTGTTTCCTTGATTGTAAAAATAATTAAATAATCGTGAAACAAGAGGCTCAAAGCTTAGTAAATCAAGCTTTGACTTATGCTGAGTCAAAGTTCCCTGTCAGGGAAAAAACAAACAAACAAAAAAAACACAAGATGCAAAATTATGCATAATATGTTACCATCTGTTTAGGAAAAAATATGTTTATTTTACACACACATTATGCCCAGGGAAGTCAGCTGATGTAAAGTGGGGGTGGAGCAGAATGAGGAATGGAAGAAGAGCCTACTCTTCATTGCATACCCTTTTGTATCTTTTCAAAATTGTACTGCTGATGAGTGTTGTTGCTGTTGTTGGTATATGCCATTCAGTCAGACCCGACTCATAGCGACCCCTCCTTGGGTTTCCAAGGCGGTAACACTGTGGAAGTAGATTGCCCAACCTTCCTTCCGAGGAGTGGCTGATGGGTTTGAACCACCAGCCTTCTGGTTAGCAGTCAAGTGCCTTAGGCACTACACTACCAGAGCTCTCCACCTGATGAATATATTCCAAAAAACCCAGCCAAACCCACTGATATCCAATTGATTCCAACTCATAGTGACCTTATAGGACAGAGTAGAACTGCCCTATATAGATTCCCAGGCTGTAAATCTTTACAGAAGGAGACTGCCACATCTTTGTCCCACACAGCGGCTGGTGGGTTCAAAGTACTAACCTGTAGGTTAGCAGCTAGTCCTTAACCACCGCACCCCACCACCACCAGGGCTCCTCAATAAATACATTAGTACCAAAACCAAGCCCACTGCCATCGAGCTGACTCAGACCTAACAAGCTGTCTTCAGCATTTTTTTTTTAATAAAAAATTTATCTAGACTACCAAGCATTTTCTTATATTTTTAACTTCACATTGTCAAAGTGTTTAATGTGTTCTTATTTTTTTAACTTAGCATCCATAAGCATTTCCTTTTTTGTTCTTCTTGTTGTTGGTAGATAAAATAGAAAGACATGTAGAAAGAAAGATATGCACCAGACCATTAACTCTAAAGATGAGAAATTACCTAGAGCTGGGCATTCTGCTTTTTCCTCTACCCTTCTGCATTATTTGTATCACTTCTGAATTTTTTTAAAAAATAAAAAGCTACACAGAAAAATAAAGGAATGAGACCATTAATTTTACGTTTACCAAGAGAATGGCTAATATGGAGATACAGTCAGAGTCAGTACAGAGAAATTCCTACCTTTGAATATTTTTTATTAAATCCTCAGGATAACTGTAAATATGGAAACCGTCTAATTTAAATAGGAACTGAAATAAATATATCAGGTTAATTTTCTGTACTCCCTAATTGTGCTTATCTTGATTAACTATCAGGAGTTGAAAACATTCATCTGTGCATTCTGATCTTTTCAGGAGCTATAGTAATATCTAGTTCCACAATATCCTTAAACTGATTTCTTTTGGCAACAAATAAGTGGTTTCTATCCTATGGACTGGTGGTTCAACATGTCAGATTAAAATTATTGTTTGTTGGAGTTTAGTAAATTTTAAATATTTTCTCTACTCAGGAGTCCCTGGGTGGTGCAAATGGTTAAGTGCTCAACTGCTAATCATAAGTCTGGAGCCTTAAGAGTTTGAAGTTCACCTAGAGGCACTGCAGAAGAAAGGTCTGGTGATCTACTTCCAAAAACTCAGCCACCTAAAATCCTATGAAGCACATCCAGTTCTACTCTCATACACATGGAGACACCATGAGTTAGAATCAACTCAATGGCAACTGGTTTTGGTTTTTCTCCTCTCAAATTGTCCCACCAAAAAAATGCAAGATAAGGCAGATGGTTATAAAAAAGTAAAGAGGAGTTAAATTGTATCACAGAGAGCTCTGTTTTACTTGTTCTTCTTGTTGTTATGTGCTGTGGAGTTGGACCCGACTCATAGCAACCGCTCCTTGGGTTTCCGAGGTGGTATCACTAGGGAAGTAGATTGTCCAACCTTCCTTCCAAGGAGTGGCTGGTGGGTTTGAACCTCCAGCTTTCAGGTTAGCAGTGCCTTAGAGAAGGATAATAATCCTCATTTTCAAAAAAGTAAAACAGAACAAAGTAAAAACTAGCTGAAAGGGTATAAAACTTGAGCCTCATACTTCTCTGGCAGACAATAATCGTGTGTCCACTGGGGCACTCATTGCACATGAAACCAGATAATACGGTAAACATTGATTCGAGAAGACTATCAGTTTTCACAATCCTTACTCAACAGAATTCCATAGGCTTTTCCTTTGGAGAAAAGTGAATTAATTTCACTGCATTTGTGTGAGGTGTTTCTTTCTTTCTTTTTTTTTTTTTTTTAATCTCTCAAGAGATGAAATGCTGACTTCTCATTCTGAAATCACAAATACATGAGCAACTTGATTTTCCATTTCTTAACCCCAAAAATGCTTACACAAGAAAAGCCTCTGGGAGTGTCGAATAATTTCTTTTAGGATCAGCACAAGGCTGGTCCCTATAAGGTGGAGGTAGATGTTCCAAAAGTCCAACTTTTCCAAACTACTATACCATTCCATCAACTCTAAAATCAACTCCTCCTCCTCCCCTCAGTTCTCTCCCTCTCCTGTTTTAAGGTTCCATATTTCACTGTAACATCTCACAGAACTCATGGACTGCCAAGGAAATGGCTCATGTGGTGGTGGAGGCTGGAAAATCCCAAATCTGTGGGTCAGGCATCAGTCTGGAGGATTCTTCTCACTCACAGGGTTGCAGGGACTGGTGAACCCAAATCGACAGGTCACACAACTAACTGTGGTCTCAAGTCCAGGTGTGAGATGATGATGAACCAAATACAGGAACCAGAGCGAGAGAATAAACTTGCCAGAACATTCACATACATACCTTCAAGGAAACTAAGGGTGGTGACTTGAATCACACCCTCCAGCAAGGACTCAAGATGCATCCCACCCTAAATAGGCATTGTTGCTATTAGGTGCCCTCTAGTTGGCTCCTACTAATAAAAACCCTTCATACAAAAGAATGAAACCATCCGGTCCTGTGCCATCCTCACAATTACTGCCATGCTTGAGCCCATCACTGAAGCCACTATTGATCCATGTCATTGAGGGTCTTCCCCTTTTTCACTAACCCTCTATTTTATCAAGCATGATATCCTTCTCCAGGGAGTAGTCCCTCCTGATAACATGATAAATGTTCTTCTCCAATAGCACAATTCAAAGGCATCAACTCTTCTTCAGTCTTCCTTACTCATTGTCAGCTTTCACATGCATATGAGATGACTGAAAATATCATGGCTTGGGTCAGATGCACCTTAGCCTTCAAAGTAATATCTTTGCACTTAAGCACTTTAAAAAGGTTTTTTGCACCAGATTTGCCCAGCACAATATGCCATCTGATTTCTTAACTGCTGCTTCCATGGGTATCCGCTGTGGATCCAAGCAAAACAAAGTCTTTGACAACTTCAGCCTTTTCTCCATTTATCATGATGTTGCTCATTGGTCCAGTTGTAAGGATTTTTGTTTGCTTTATGTTGAAGCACAATCCATACTGAAGACTATAGTCCTTGATCTTCATCAGTAAGTGCATGTTGTTGTTACGTGCCTTGTCATCAGTAAGTGCATGCTGTTGTTACCTGCCGTGGAGTCAGACCTGACTCACAGCGACCCCTCCTTGGGTTTCCGAGGCAATATTACTACGGAAGTAGATTGCCCAATCTTCCTTCTGAGGAGTGGCTGGTGGGTTTGAACCACAGCCTGCTGGTTAGCAGTCAAGTGCCTTAGGCACTATGTTACCAGAGCTAGAAACTGTTGTTGTTATGTGCCGTCGAGTCGGACCCGACTCATAGCGACCCCTCCTTGGGTTTCCGAGGCAGTATCACTACGGAAGTAGATTGCCCCATCTTCCTTCCAAGGAGTGGCTAGTGGGTTTGAACCACCAGCCTTCTGGTTAGCAGTCAAGTGCCTTAGGCACTAAGCTACCGGAGCTCCTGGAAGACTATATTAGAAGGGCCATATTAAGCAATTCACTGCACTTTAGGGAGTAACTTGGATATATTCTCTCCACCTCTCTGCACCAATTCAGCAAAAGGCAATTTTCCCCCCAGGCAAAGTTTTGATAACAATGACCTTTAAATACTTTTGGAATAATTTTCCTCATACACAGTGTACCTTCCTCCCCAATATCTAGCTACTGCTTTGTATCTCAAAACACTAAATTGTAGTCATCTCAGTCATTCAATTACCTAGTCCCTTCTAACTTTTTCAATCTTATTGTTCATTATACAATTCCTAACCGGTTCATTCTGGTTCAACCCCCTGCTGAAAATTAGTGTCCCGACCCCAGATACACTGCATCAGAATCTACATTTTAACAAGATCCCCAGAGGATTCTTATGCATACCTGGGGCTCTGTAAGAATCACCTGGGGTCTATTAGAATCACCTGGGGATCTTGTTAAACTGTAGATTCTGATTTCATACACCCACGGTGTAAACGCAAATTCTCGGCAAGGAGTCTAATCGAAGAAATGAATGGTTTGAAGGCTTGGTTCATCAACTTACAAATCCTATAAACTCAAGAATGATGTCTAACTAGTTAGCTGGTCCAACTTCTCATTCAATGTTTATCTTCCGCCATGACTCCTATGTGAAGTGACTGGGACTGGACTGAGAGAGAGCTCAGGTGTCAGTGAAGAAACCACATTTCCAGGCAGCCATGTCTCATTTTAGGGAGATTTTTTGCTGGTCACAGATTGCTCCCAAAGTCTAAGACACATCCCTTAAAGCTACACAGAACAAAGTGATCCATATATATAAGGCCTCCACCCATTTAAAGTATTTGTCTCCACCTCCACTCTGCTGTATTAGTTTATTCCAACTTCCTTGTTTGGTGTAAACAGTTAACATGGTCAGCAGCTAACAGAAAAGTTAACAGTTCCTCCACCCAGAGGCACCCCAGAAAAAAGACATGGCAATCTACTTCTGAAAAATCAACCATTGAAAACCCTCTGGAGCACAACTCTACTTTGACACACGTAGGGTAACCAGTAGTCATAACGGACTCCTCAGCAACTGTTTACTGGCTTTCATGGTGACGTGGTGTGGGAGAGAATTAATGATGAGGGCTTCCATTAAGTGTCAGGCACTGTGCTACGCATTATCTCATTTAATCCTTTCAATGCCCTAACAGGTAGGTGCTTTCAAACCCTACTTTTCAGGAGAGAAAAGTGAGAAAAGGTTAAATCGCTTGTACATAGGGCCCAAGGTTAGCACATGGAAGGGCTGAGAGAGATACATGCCCAACAAACCCAACCAATGTGATTTTTAACCATTATGCTCTACTCCTTCCACTGATAGTCGGCTTCAGATCTCTCTTTCTCAGTTGGGTCTTAGCATCTTAGGAATTTGTCTGGTTGAAGAGTGGTGACTAATAGTACTTAGGTAATCACTGTGTGAACTACGGGCCCAGAACAGTATTTACAGTCATATTTAGTAAAGGAAGTGAGTCAGTAGAAAGAGATACAAGACTGGCATGGATATTCAGATCTGCATCACTGGGTGGTAAGTCTGGGAAAGGAATGGAGAAAGAGGACTAAGGAGCACACTCTCAGTTGCCCATGGCTCCAACGCTGCAGGCCCCAGGATGCCTTGCTTCTGTTCCAGTCCATTCCTTGGATTTCTCTTTAGTTGAGCTAATTAGATACAGTACTTTTCTATTCCTCATAGCCAAAGGAGCCTTAAGTTCTGCTCACTATCCTTTTATACTCAAGACGCTTTTAGTTTTTCTCTGAATGATTTCACCAATGAAATATACCAGCTGATTCCAATGCTCTATAATACATGTTGGTAAATGTAAAACAACTTTCAACATATGACCACCCACCCACTCTTTTTCTTTCAATTAAAACCACGTAATTTTTCAAGAGAGGGAATCTAAATTTCTCAAAGTCCTCCATGACTGTCATTGAAGACACAGTGATAGTCAAGAACAAGTAGTTCTAAAATAACCTTCTTTTTAGTTTTAAGCAGTGTGGAACAAACCATATTGGATCTTCAATCACATTCTGACAGTCACATACAAACACCATATGAATTTCTAATCCTGAACCATCTCTTTGTAAGGTATAATACATGTGTGAGGGGAAAACTTAATCATTCTTCTGCCACCTTCAATCACCTCAAGACACTCCATATATTTATAAGATTCATTCTCTCTAAGGACTTAAGAAAAATTTTAAACAATACTGTATAATTAAATTTAGTCCATTTTTGCCTTTCTCAAAGACACTCTTAACATTTACCCAGTTTCACATTTCAGAAGAAAACTAACAGTAAATTGAATGATCCCATGAGATTATTTATACATGGATTTTAATTTATATCACAACATTTACATTTGCTTGACACCAAATAGAATTGGGCTGCAATTTTACAGTTCTTATCAACTCCATTGTCAAAATAAGTTCCACTCAGATTATAATTGCACAGAAAATGTCAATAATGCAATCTGAAATAGTTGATGGAAAAGACAATTTTCTTAAGTCAGTCTGTATTTTAGCATTGACTTATAATTTTCTTAAACACATTACCACCGTATCAAAATAATCTCCAAACATATCAGGCTTCTTATCATTTAAGTTCAAATAAGTATTCCCACAACTTGTCCAATACATACACACACATACACACACACATTTCATAAGAGGCCAATATCTTTGATAAGCACAATCAAATCAATGATCTTTACATCTTTGCAAGGATTGATCACAGTAATAAAGGAAGGTAATAAATGTTCTCTGACTGAGTTGATTTGAGATACTGTATTAATCTGACACGTATTTGCCAAGTACATCATGAAGCTGGAACAGAGAATCCCTGATTCAAATTTCAGCCCATCATTTTACAGGTCTGTGACTCAAAATTTGTTACTCATTTTTTTAGTTCCTCACTTTCTCATTCACAGAAAGGTACAATCAGAGTAGCTAATTCAAAGTTAGATCATTCAGCTTAGCACAGTGCCTGGTACACATAGTAAAACCACAGGAAAATTACTACCATTCCTTACAACAAAGGCAAGAATATGGAATTGTAGTGCACAATCCAGTGTTACAGCTAGTGTTTAACCACAAGCTAAGTCACACTTTAACCAAAGGAAGTGGATAGTGCTCAGCACATATCAAAATACCAGAAATCCTCTCTTGTTAGGCATTCTTCCTCAAGGAGTGACCACTGCACCAAATCAAAGAAGAGTCGATCAAAATGACTGGTGTTTGGCCACAGCCTTCTAATAAAAGTTAAAGGAGCACAGATAATAATCAGAATTAATCTGAAAGATACCCTTTAGATTTGGACTAGGTATGAAAGAAAAGAATGATAATAATTAAGAGCCAATTACATGCTTATCATTGCAGGTTATGTATTAAATGATCCACATCATCTTATTCAATCCTCAAAGCAGCCTAAAACACAGCTAGTATTATTTGTCCATAGGAACTCTGGTAGCGTAGTGCCTAAGGCACTTGACTGCTATCCAGAAGGCTGGTGGTTCAAACACACCAGCCACTCCTTGGAAGGAAGGTTGGGCAATCTACTTCCATAGTGATACTGCCTCAAAAAACCAAGGAGGGGTCGCTATGAGTCAGGTCCGACTCAATGGCACATAACAACAACACTATTTTTCCCTTTTACAGAAACTGAGCTTTAAGGGATGACATGACCGGCACAAGGTTACGGAAAGAGAAGTGTAGTCAAGACCTAAACCCTTGACTAACAGCCAAGGAAAGAGCTGAAAACTGGTGCCCTGGGATAAATGCTGTGCCCTCAAAATGTATGTCTACCTGGAACCTCACAATGTGATTTAATTTGCAAATAAGAGACTGAGCAAATACAATTAATTAGTTAAGATGAGGTCATACTGGAGTAGGATGAGCCCTAAACCCAGTATGACTAGTGTCCCTTATAAAATTGAGAGGACACACAATTCCAGAAACAGAGTAAACACCGAGGCAGAAATTGGAGTGATACAACCACAAGCCACAGAACATCCAAGACTGCGGGCAACCACCAGAAGCAAGCAAAGAAATGAGGAAGGATTCTTCCCTAGAGATTTAAGAGGGAGTGTAGCCCTGCCAACACATTAATTTCAGACTTCCAGCCTCAAGAATTGTGCAAGAATAAATTTTCGTTGTTTTAAGCCATCCAGGTTGTGGTACTTTGTTACAACAGTCTTAGGAAATTAATACACCTGGGAAAGAGTGCAATGAATCAATGTAGCATTGTAATGCTGGCAAACCAATCCTAAAGAAAAAGATGAACAGAAAGAAGAGATACTATTTGGAACCAGTCAGTCAGAAGATTGCCAGGTTAATGTCAAACCACCTGTGTGTACCAGCACCTTCCAACAGCCACTGGCAGCCCCAGCTTGCAAGTATGTCTGTGATGAGCTTTGGTAGCAGTGCATGTAATAGGAAAACATAACATTTTTCTTTGATAAGAGGAACATCTGGTAATGCTGTACACAAGAGATTCACAACAGAAGAGATTTGCAAATTATAGCCACCCTAAGGGCTAAAAAGTGCTCAAATAAAATTTGATTATTCCATACCAGTGTTTGATTCCAAGATCCCAGGGTCAAGTACCCCAATCAAAAGATTTCTGATTCTTCCATATAAGGACCATGCTTGCTTTATTCATTCCATATGTATCTCTCCACCCATCCATGTCAAGTCTGCATTCAATAAACATTTATGAAGAACCTACTAGGTGCCTGGCATTTTGCTCCTTCTTGGAGAATACAGTGATAAACATGACAAACACACAGCAATCCCTTAAGGAATTTACCCTTTAGCAACAGTGAGAAACAGTCAACAAGTAATGGTAAGTGTGATAAGAAATACTAAAGAAACATGATGCATACTGTGAAAGATATGAGAAAAGGCTGGCCAGAGCAGTCATATGCACTTATACAGGCTGTGCACCGCACAAGGATACTTGGCCAAGGAGAATGTGGGGGCTAATATACAGTGCTTTCCACGTGTATAGCCTGCCCAGAAGGGCACTGTTTCAGAATTAACAAAAAGAAGCCATTTGGACTAGCATCAACCCTGAAATTGTAAAGTACAGCTGCCAAAGCTTGCAGGCCAAATCAACGAATTTGGATTTTATATTAAGAGTAACAAGAAATAGAGGTGGGGCAAGATGGCGGACTAGGCAGAAGGATTGCACAGACCCTCTTCTTCAAAGAAAAGGGAAACCAGTTAACACAGACACAGAAGATAATCTTGGACCCCTGAGCCTTGAAGGAAAGGATGCAGA
>NW_006921788.1:4732417-4735959 GCF_000298275.1 Orycteropus afer afer
CTGGCGCGGGATCGGGCAGTGTTTCGTTCTGCTGTGCATGGGGTCGCTATGAGTCGGAAACGACTCGACGGCACTTAACAACAACAACAACAACAACCCAGTTCATAAAGTAAGGAGCCCTGGCCGTGCAATGGTTAAATGCTCCGCTGCTAACCAAAAGGTTGGTGGTTGGAACCCACCTAGTAGCTCTGAGTGAGAAAAGAATACAGCCTGGAAAACCTTATACAGCAGTTCTACTCTGTCACATGGGATCACTATGAGTTGGACTCCAAGGATAATGAAAACTCATAAGGTAGATTTACAAGTTAATACATGTAAAGTGCTTACAACTGTGCCTGATGCATAGTAAGTGCTAAGTAAGCACTATTATTTTCATTTTTAAAACAGCAAGATACATTTCTATACATGCAGATAGATAAATCTGTTGCACTTCCCTAAATTTATCTGGCCACAGTATCCTTTTCTGTCCCCTTAGAAAACTTCCTATCACTGGGGAAGCTCTGTCCTGTTGAGATAAGCTGCCCCCAGGCATTTGTGTTTACTTCCATTGCTAATCCAGAAGGAGATTTTATTTATAATTTAAACCATGGGAAGGTGGAAGAAGAAAAACCAGACCATGGGTTAAACCACCTTTAAATTTCCATTTCCTCATCTATTGAAATGGCCTTGATATTTCCTTTGGAATTTAATTCCAAGGTAATAAAAGGCTTCAGTCCAGGTGGTGTTTTTATGTATTATTTATATGTAAAAAATTGGCTAAAAGGTCAAAATGACAATAAAGGGCAGCTTGCCCAGACTTGGTGAAAAAAGTCCACTCTGACCCAACAAGGACACAACTATAAACAACCCAAGCCCACTAAGAACACAATTCCCCAATGCAGACTAGAGAAAAACAATGGAAATTTTGTTCAAATATTAACACAATTTGGGTTATTCCTTTTTCTATTTACATAACCTAGTTCACTCATACTCCCCTCCCAATTAGAACATGTTAGTTAGACTGATAAAAATTAAGAACCCTCTCCTCTCAAAATAATAATAATCATAGTAATTCATACTTACATAGCCCTGTTGCTGTTGTTGTTGTTATGTGCCGTCGAGTCGGCCCCGACTCATAGCGACCCCTCCTTGGGTTTCCGAGGCAGTATCACTACGGAAGTAGGATTGCCCAACCTTCCTTCCGAGGAGTGGCTGGTGGGTTTGAACCACCAGCCTTCTGGTTAGCAGTCAAGTGCTTTTGCCACTATGCTACCAGAGCTCCTTACATAGCCCTGTTGTCGTTGTTGTTATGTGCCGTCGAGTCGACCCCGACTCATAGCGACCCCTCCTTGGGTTTCCGAGGCAGTATCACTACGGAAGTAGATTGCCCCATCTTCTTTCTATAGCCCTAGCTATCCATAATGTAAGGAGCTCTTATGGCACTAAGCCATAAGACATTTGACTGCTAACCAGAAGGCTGGTGGTTCAAACTCACCAGCCACTCCGCAGAAAGAAGATGGGGCAATCTACTTCCATCAAGATTTACGGCCTCTGAAACCCAATGGGCATTGCTATGAGTCAGAATAGACTAGATGGCAGTGAGTTTGGGGTTTGGGGGTTTTATCCATAATGTATTTACTCATTTGATTCTAATAACTACCCTGTGAGGTCAGTACTTTTATCCCTGACAAAAAGATGACTAAACCAAGGCAACCAACATTAGGAAACTTACCCAAGCTTCTCTTTGCCATTGAGTCAGACCAAGGCAGTATCACTACGGAAGTAGATTGCCCAATCCTCCTTCTGAGGAGTGGTTGGTGGGTTTGAACCGCTAACCTTATGGTTAGCAGTCAAGTACCTTAGGCACTACACTACCAGAACTCCTTTACCCAAGCTAGTAAAAGAGAAAAATGCAAATCAAAGGAATGTGGCACCAGAGTTCTTGATCTTAACTACTATTCTACCTATACAATTAGGTATTTTTTAATTTTAAAATGTTACTTTTTTTTACAACCAAGGCTTGTAAAAGGATTTATGTCCACTTCTGACCCTGAAGCATATTTCCACAAGTGTTAATCAAACTTCAGACATTCAAGAACCACTGTCATAGTCTGTCACATCTGAAAACCACCTCTCTTATTGATTGTTGTTAGGTGCCACTGAGTCCACTTCAACTCACAGCAACACCATGAGACAGAGCAGAACTGCCCCACAGAGTTTCCTAGGCTGTCATCTTTACAGAAACAGATCAGCAGGTCTTTCTCCCAAGGAGCCATTGGGTGGGTTCGAACCATCAACTTTTCAGTTAGCAGACGAGCACTTAACCAACGTGCCATGGGGGCTTCTTAATGATTCCATTATTAATGGTTCCTTAAATAAATTCATTTTTAACTAGTATAAATTTAATATGAAAGAAAACTTTATTTCATTATTAAATAGGAAAATCAGTATTATCTACAGGTAGTCTCCAAGTTGCAATGTATTCAAGTTACAACCAACTGCACTTATGATCATCTGGGTTTTTTGTTGTGTACATGTTACCATTAGGAGGTCTGGTAGCATAGTGCCTGAGGCATTTGACTGCTAACCAAAAGGCTGGCAGTTCAAACCCACCACCCCTACTCTTCATAAGGAAGGTTAGGCAATCTACTTCTGTAGTGATACTGTCTCAGAAACCCAAAGAGGAGTCGCTGTGAGTCAGGTCCAACTCGACAGCACATAACAACATGTTACCATTAGTATTAAGAGCTCTGGTGGCATAGTGGCTAAGGCATTTGGCTGCTAACTACAAGGTCAGCAGTTGGAACCCACCAGCTGCTTTGTGGTAGAAAGATGAGGTAGTCTGCTTCTGTAAAGATGTACAGAGTTGGAAACCCTAGGGGGTAGTTATATTCTGTCCTACCCTACAGAGTTGCTATGAGTCAGAGTTGACAGGATGGCAGTGAGTAACATACTACATACAATGTGGTAGTAATACACTACCTACAATGTTGCAGCCTGTAATTTGCCAGTATTATTCCCAGACGTTCACTAGCAGATGTTCAAAGATTGGATTTTTAATGATACTGATAATAAAAGGCAATAATAATGAAAACTTAAAAAAAAGGTATTTGAGTTACATCAGAACCAACTAAAGATAGAATCATCGAAATGAGACCCCACTGTAAGCCAGGGACCCCCCTGTACTCTAAATAAAGGTAGCCCTAAGGATACACATAAAAGAATGCTATTAATTTCCAGCTTTAAAAAAAAATTATCATCTACAAAAGGACAAGACTAAAGTCTGTGCTAGAGTTTTTTTCTCTGTCTGTCTCTACCTCTTATTTCTCTCTCTCTTTCTTCCTCACCACTGTCTACTGAAAAAGGTCTATGTTGTTGTTGTTATGCGCCATCAAGTCGGACCCAATTCATAGCGACCCCTCCTTGGGTTTCTAAGGCAGTATCACTATGGAAGTAGATTGCCCCATCTTCTTTCTGAGGAGTGGCTGGTGGATTTGAACCTCCAGCCTTCTGGTTAGCAGTCCAGTGCCTTAGGCACTATGCTACCAGAGCTCCTCCCCCCA
>NW_006921788.1:4736929-4743069 GCF_000298275.1 Orycteropus afer afer
CCACCAACTCTCTGCTGGGTTCAATAATTCACGGCAGACGCCACACAGAACTCACAGATTATGGGATTTATTAGGGAAGCCACAGGCTACAACTGAAGTTCAGGAACACGCTCAGTCTCTCTCAGCCTGCTGTCTCTCAGTCAACGGTCTTTCTCAGTCTCTCTCTCAGCAGTGTGTGTCTCTTGGTGTCTCTCTCTTAGCAGCACGTGTCTCTCAGGAGCATGTTTTTCTCACCAGCACCTCTTTCTCAGCCAGCAGTCAGAGAGACTCCTTCTGCTTCTAGGAGGGCTCCTTTTGAGCCTGGCAGAGTAGCCAAACTAACCAATCATAATATCAGATTTCTAAACACCTGAGAGAGAGCAAACTTCCCAGAACATTGTTTTGTGCCACTCGCAACAGAAGTACCCCAGGTGGAAAACTTTAAGAATCAGGAGCTCCTCAGTTGCTCATGGCAAATTCCACCATGGAGGTTACAAAGATTTATGGCTAGAAAAGCCATACTAGGTAATTTATTACACCGCAAAGTCCTTTTCAAAAACAGCCTCCAGGAATGATGAGAGGTCTGAAAGGTAAACCATTTAAGAAATATAATCACCCTGTTTAAAGTTGCATGGGGCCATTGGTGATCCAATGGAAGAATTCTTTCTCATCTTCCATGTGGGAGACCTGAGTTCGACACCCAGCCAATGCACCTCATGTGTAACCTCCACTCCTCTATCAAGGGAGGCTTGTGTGTTGCTACGATGTTGAACAGATTACAGCAGAGCTACCAAGGATGAACTAGGAACAAAGGCCTGATCGTCTACTTTGGAAAATCAGTCAGTAAAAACCCTACAGATCACAACAGTCCAATCCACAACTGACCATGGGGGTGGCACAGGACCAGGCAGTGTTTCAAGCCATTGTGCATATGGTCACCATGAGTCCATGAGTTGTGGGCTGACTTAACAGCTAAGAACAACCAGATTTAACTCTGCAACCTGAGTTCCTCCAATATACTCACAATCCTCCTCTGTTCTATTGCTTTTTTTTTTTTAACATGTTCACCTCCTAACACGCAACATAATTTGCTTTTACATGAATCTATTGCCTATTTCTCTCTATGAGGATGAAAATTTTTATTATTTTATTCACTAATGAACCCCCAGGGAGCTCTGGTAGCATAATGCCTAAGGCATTCGACTGCTAACCAGAAGGCTGGTAGATCAAACCCCCCAGCCACTCCTCGGAAGGAAGGTTGGGCAATCTACTCCTGTAGTGATACGGCCTCAGAAACCCAAGGAGGGGTCGCTATGAGTTGAGGCCAACTCGAGGGCACATAACAACAACAATGAACTCCCAGTGCCTAGAACAATGCCTGATATGTAAAAGATGCTCAGTAAACTGAATGGATTAATAAATGGTTTTCAAAGAATTGTGGATACTTATTTCCAACTGAAATTGGAAAAAAGAAAGATCAGGTGAAATGCAACCAACTTTTCAAACATTTGAACAAGTATTTATATTTCATAGCAATTACAAGTGCAGGCTCTGGAAACAGAAAGGTGAGGGTTTGAATCTCCTATCTGCTGCATATAAGCAACAGTACCCTGAGCAAGCACATTAGAACAGAAAGAGATGGTATTTGTTATCTAGTGCTACTATAACACCAGTATCATAAGTGGATGGCTTTAACAAACATTAAATTTATTCTCTCACAGTTTAAAAAATCTAAAACCAAACTCACTGCCATCAAGTTAATTCTGACTTAAAACCCCCCATTGAGTTTCCAAGGCAGTAAATCTTTACGGCAATGGATTACTCCGTCTTCCTTCTCCAGAGCAGCTGGTGGGTTTGGATTGCCAACCTTCTGGTTAGCAGTTAAATACCTTATGCACTACCCCACCAGAGCTCTAGAAATCTGAATTCAGGCTACCCCACCAGAGCTCTAGAAATCTGAATTCAGGCTACCCCACCAGAGCTCTAGAAATCTGAATTCAGGCTGTAAGATACAGGGGAAGGCTCTCTGTTGGCTCTGGGGGAAGGTCCTTGTCATCAGTCTTTGCCTGGATCTAGAAGTTTCTCAGCGCAGGGACCCTGCATCCAAAGGATGTTCTCCACTCCTGGCTCTTGTTTCTTGGTGGTGAAAGATACCCCAGCTCCACTAATATTCCTGGCAGATGACCAAATCACAAAGGAATGTCCTATTCTTTCTCAGGACACTTCCTGAGCCTAAAGCAAAGTTTCTGAAACAAAACTAGTTTAGACTAGCCAAAACCTACGCCAATCCCACGTTGAGCACCGAAAGGTCACCAAAAGTCCCATTAGTGGAGTTTAGACTCCATTTTTCATCATCAGCTGTACTGTATCTGCGTACAATGTTAGCCTATGTAACCTACTTACTTTCTTGTTCACAATTGTATAAAATCCACAAGATCCCCCTCTCTGCTCCTTGATTATATACTTGACATAAACACTCTTCCTCTCTCCTCACTTTAGTGTACTTCTATTGACTGGAAGATGTATTAGGTAGAACCTATTTTTAGACAGCAGTGACAGAAAGTCCCTCTCATCCCTGCTTTCTTCTTTTATCTCTTGTGAGATAAAGGTGATGCAGGCCACAATCCACAAAAACTCTCTATACATGGATGGGATCAGGGCTATGACCTGAGCAAGAGTGTTGCATCTCACCCTAATCCTCTTAAAACTGATTGGCTTATCACATCAGATCACATTATGAGGAATAATTACATCATTACATAACTGCCAATGAGAATCATGGCCAGTCAAGTGGACACCTATTTTGGGGGGACTGCATTAGAGGTTAGGAGCTCTGGTGGCATAGTGCCTAAGGCATTTGACTGCTAACCTGAAGGCTGGCAGTAAATCCTAAAGAACTTAGTTTGTGGAAGGCTACAGCAGGAGCCCTAACTCCACTTTGAGTCTTGACATAAGTTCAGATGCCATTTGAGTTCTTATTTTACTTCCCAGTATTTGGTGGCCATTAAACTAACAATGTGGCTATGCTTAGACAAGTCTGGGGCAAGCCCAGGGAGGGACAGTTTGCCCTCAGGAAGACTGTAGTTGAAAGCAGATTATGCAGAAAGATGCTCACACAAGGAGCTAGGGAACTTGCCTGGGCATTTACCAATAATAGCCAATCAAAAGCATGTCACCCAACTTAAGTTAAAGGTTGAGGTCTTGGTATTGCCTTGTAACACCTTGTGGTTATGACTCCAGAATGCAGGATCATGAGCCATTACCCAACCACCAGGTAGCAAGGTAATCAAGTACCCAGAATCAATGCTTTTTTTTACTTGGGCTATGTATGTATCCCGGGAGCTCTGGTAGCATAGTGGCTAAGACACTTGCCTGCTAACCAGACGGCTGGCGGTTCAAACCCACCAGCCACTCCTCGGAAGGAAGGTTGGGCAATCCTACTTCCGTAGTGATACTGCCTCGGAAACCCAAGGAGGGGTCGCTATGAGGCGGGGCTGACTCGAGGGCACATAACAACACAACAATGTATGTATCCCAGTCATGGTCCTTTCCCTGATTCTATAGTCCCATCTACAACAGTGAGGAACTGGCCTGCCCACTAATTATGATAGTGTGATGGGTTCCTTTGTTCTCTAACATATCTAATGAACACCAGGACTATGAGTTAACAAATTCCATCAGCCTTTGTATAGGGTAGATGCTGGCAGTTTCCCTCATCTGGGATAATTGTCTTTGTCCTGTTTAAGGTTTAATAAATGATTCTCTACGTAACATGTTTAAATCAGAGATCTTTTTCCTCTAGCACAGGACACAATTCAACCATGACAAATAGTAACAGCACTTATTTTCCTATTGTGATGGTGCTTAAATAAGATAATGTGTATAAAAGAGCTTTTAAAAATCCTGACCTTTAGTTACATCCCAATGAACCACTGTCCATCTTAAATTATGGTTATTATATTATCAGTCATGATAATTTACTGTGTAACAGCACTCAGTGGTTGCCAGGAGCTGGCTGATCCTGGCATCAGAGACTCAACTGGGTAAACTCTTCCCAACTCTGTGTTCAATGACATTTTATTTGTCACACGAAATTGGTCATAGTGGGAGTATTTACACAATGGAAATTGGCAAACATAACAAATCAGAGCTCTCCCCACAGAGCCAGTTGTTACACATCACCCCTCACCCTCGCCCCAGAGCCAGTTGTTAACCATTAACCAGCACACCACTGATTACAACTGAGGGTAAAATTAGGGGTAACAGCAATATAAGGATGAACTTACAACAAAGAGTTGTTCACATTGGAACCACTGAATGCCATACATAGTAAATTATCATGACTGAAAATATAATAACCATAATTGAAGATATACAGTGGTTCACTGGGACCTTATTATAGGTCAGGATTTTTAAAAGCTCTTTTATACATATTATCTTATTTAAACACCATCACAATTGGAAAAAGTAAGTGCTATTACTATCAGTCAGGGACTGAATTGTTTAAACAGAAATCAGGTAACAAGATTTGTCAGGAGCACATGAGATGTAATCACTCCACTGTATTCCCACTGGACTCAAATGCTCTCTGACAGCAAGAATCTCTCCACATCTCCTGTCTCCCAACATTGCCATAGTGCTGGCATGAGGCACAGTGTTGCTGTATTCAATTGCTTCCTTCAAACTCCAAGATTCTAAAATCTTGTAATACATGTCCAACTATAGTATGTTTCATTTCCATGGTTCTAATCTCTAGAGAAAATGGATCAATGCCTTATTTTACATATGGAGGGTTTTAACGGTTTCTCCCTCTAAAACTCTACCTTTTCAACTAAAAATGCAACAACAATGGGGGCTGTTACTTAAGGAAAATATACCTTGCAGTGTGCCGATCATTCTAGCCTCCATGTGAAACAATGAAATCTTTTCTGCTCTTCAAACAGACCCCGAGAATGACTAAATCAGTTTTAATTACAGTTTTAATTAAAGATGCAATTAGCTAGAGTTTTCGGAGATATGATGATAAATGGGTAGGCAAGACAAAAGAGGTTATCATGTTGATGTTTGCAGCCTATTGAATTTTGAAAGCCAGTGACAATAAACCTGTTTGTAGACCTACATTTTGTTCATAGTTTCCCCTCAATTAAACTCAAACTTCACTTCATACACTAGCCCTCCCAAACTGACCAAACCCCAGCCATCACAGGGCAAAGAACAAAGATGAAATTAAAAGATTTATATATCAAGAATTCAATGCAACCCACTACAATCTTTAACAAGGGAATTAAAAGATACTGGATAATTCTACTTCAGGTAAGAGTGAGTCTTCTGTGCTGCAAATCTGTGAAAGTGAAAAACTGTATCAAATCACCACAAACAAGGGGACTTCGTGGAGCAATCAATTCAAGGTAAGAAGCTGAGGGATACATACCAAAGGGCTACAGAATGGCAAAGTGGAGAGGGTCTGAAATTCTGAGTTCTAGTCTTTTTCTTAGGAGCCTCTGGGTGGCACAAAAGGTTAAGCACAATCTGGCACTATTCTATACTATACTACATTTATTTATGTGTTCTTTCTTTTCTAAGTCTTAATCTTATAAGAAATGAATGCTATGAAAGATAAGCCAATCCCACCTGCTTCTAGGTAGTACCTACCCAAATGCTTCATTGAAAGTTAGGTATCCAAGAGAGGTTATAGTTACACTTCTCAAAATAAATAGATATGTTGTGTAAACCATACGTATAGCTGGGAGAACCTTCGCAGGGCAAAACTTAAGTCAATCCAGTTACAGACAAAGACCGTGTTCTTTTCCAGGAGTCCAGGAGGAATGACAAATGGTTGATGTATTAGTTACCTATAGCTGTGAACAAATTAATCCAAAACATAGCAGCCTAGAACAATAAAAAAGTAAACACAGTTTCTGTGGGTCCAATATTCACGAGCACTTAGCATATGGTTCTGACTCAGGATCTCTCCTGTAGCTGCCATCAAGATATTGGCCAGGGCTACTGTTCTGGTTACCTAGTGCTGCTCTGACAAGAATATGCCACAAATGGGACGCCCTTAACAAGCAGGAGTTTATTCTTACAATTTGGAGGCTTTAAGTCCAAGTTCAAAGTGCCAGGCTCTAGGGGCTGGGTGAAAGCCCCTCAACCTTGGGGTC
>NW_006921788.1:4743169-4793733 GCF_000298275.1 Orycteropus afer afer
AGCTGCTGGCTGCTGAGGCTGAGAAATCCCAAGGCTGCAAAGCAAAAAGGCACAGACCCAATATTACCAAACCACATGGCAGGCCATTAATTTAAGTCCATTGTAAGTCCCAAGGTTGGCAGAGCATAGCAGGCTGCTGAGCAATGACATGGCTACATGCAGGGTCCAAGCATGCCACAGACTGGAGACCCATTCCCAAGGCTTCTGCTTATATACAGGAAGCAGACCACATCCCAAAGGCAGCTACTCAGCTACTTGTGGTAGATCCCATCATGGAGTTAACTGCCAGTCTCATCATGGGGAATAACTACCACCAGCTGCCCAGTCACTCAACCAGGCCCAGCCAAGTTGACACACAAACATAACTACCATAGCTACAGTCATCTGAAGCTAGATCAGGGCTGAAGGATCTGCCTGCAAGGTAGCTGATTCATAGGGTTGCTGGTGTGAGCCCTCAGTTCCTTGACACATGGACCTTTCCAAAGGGCTGCCTGTATGTCCTCACAATATGGCACCTGGCTTCTCTCAGAGTGAGTGATTCAACAAAGCCAAGGCAGAAAGCCACGATGTCTTTTGTGAGTCTTAGGGGTGACACACTGTCATTCCCACATTATTCTATTGGCTAAAAAATCAGTCCTATTGGAGAGAAGGGCTATAAATGGGCATGAATACAGAAGGTGAGAATTACCAAAGGAGCTGGGTGTCTTTGAAACTGTTTGGAATGAATGACTGTCTAAGAATACATACTCATGGAAAATCTTAAATTAACACTGACAATGTAAATTAAAAGAAAGAATAAAAACATGGGTGAAACAAGTGTTTATTAATTGCTGTGGTGGTTAAAGTTGTATATCAACTTGGCTGGTCCTGGTTGAGTGGCTGGGCAGCTGGTGGTAGTTATTCCTCATGATAACACTGGCAATCAGCTCCATGGTGGGATCTACCACAAGCAGCTGAGCAGGTGCTTTAGGGATGTGGTCTGCCTCCCGTATATAAGCAGCAGCTTTGGGAACAGTCTCTAACTTATGGCATGCTTGAACCCTGCACGTAGCCATGTCATTGCTCAAAAGCCTGCCGTGCTCTGCCAATCTTGGGACTGTGCCTTTTTACTTGTCAACCTTGGGCTTGTCAGCCTCAGCAGCCAGCAGCTGTCTGAGTGAAGAAAACCCTGTAGCTTCAGTGGGCCAGGAGCAGAAGGCAGAGCTGAAGCCCAAGGCTTAGGAGCTTTCACCCACCCCTAGAGCCTGGCACTTTGAACTCGGACTTCTAGCCTCCCAATCTGTAAGAGAATAAACTCAGTTTGTTCAGGCCATACAT
Organism: Orycteropus afer afer; assembly: GCF_000298275.1. Taxonomy (NCBI): domain Eukaryota; kingdom Metazoa; phylum Chordata; class Mammalia; order Tubulidentata; family Orycteropodidae; genus Orycteropus; species Orycteropus afer. The sequence goes on from NW_006921788.1 coordinate 4,744,487, forward strand.
TCTTGTCAGAGCAGCACTAGGTAACCAGAACGATTGCTTACGATAATATGCACTATGGAGAAAATAAATAGGATATAAAACACACTCCTATTCCTTTAAGGGGTTGAATCTAGGTGAAAAGCCAAGACTTGCACATAGAATAATTAGAGAGCAGTTAGTATGACAAACTGACTCTAAATATAACATAGGTTCAGAACAGGAAGAAATAAGAGGCTGGATTAGTTTGTGGAAAGTACTAATTTTAAGAAATGATCACACCTCATCCTAGGTCTCTCTCTACTCTTTACACCCAAAGGCTTAGCTTAAGGTAGCATCTTTAACCACCTATTTTATAGGCTACGGGTTGGACTTTTTCCAAGTATTCATTTGATTTTTGCAAGTAATTTACAGGACAAATAGCCCAGTAGAGGGCTGATACTACAGCGGTTAAGTGCTTGGTTCTTAACTGGAAGGTGGGTTGTTCAAACCCACTAGCTATTCTATGGGACAGAAATGTGGCAGCCTGGTTCTGTAAATATTAACAGGCATGGAAACCCTACAGGGCAGTTCTATGTCATAGGGTTGCTATGAGTCAAAGTTGTCTCAATAGCAATAGATTCAAGGTAGTAATGGCCCAGGAAGCCTAAGAAAAAGGCTTCCAACCTAATTATAAAACCAAGTCCCTCTTCTTTTGGGTTAGTCCCCTGATGCCAGATTGGTGCGTGCAACAGAAAATGTCAAAAAGGGGGGGGGGGCGGATTCCAAAGGCAAAATATCTAAATCATTTTGAGGACAAACACTTAATAAGAGATATTCACCAATCTGATGTGCATTCTATGTGTATAAATTTATCACTACCTATTATGGGCCTGTCAGTTTGTCATACTGTAGTGGCTTGGATGTTCCTGTAAGGCTGGAGGCTATGCCACTAGAATTTCAAATAGCAGCAGGGTCACCCATGGTGGGGGTTTCAGCAGAGCTCCTAGTAGAAGACAGACTGGGAAGAAGGAGGGGGCCCATCTACATCTGAAAAAACTGGTCATTGATAACCTTATGAGGAGCAGTCAAACACTGTCTATTACTAGAAAAGATGGCATACAACCAGGTAGTGTTTTGTGCTGCTATACATAGAGTCACTATGAGCTGGAGCTGACTCAACAGCACCCAACAACAACAACAATTATGAGCCAGACACAGTGCTGAGTAATGAAAACACACAACAGAACAAGATAGACATGATTCCTGCCCATCAGGAAAAATAAAGACTAAAAAATACTAATAAAGGGATGATGAGTGCTATGATCTTTGTGGTAAAATGCAATTTATCTCTTATTAACAAGGTACACATTTTATGATATTGGTCTTCCTACCTGTAATAATAAAAACTCATTGCCATCCAGTTAATTCAAACTCATAGTGACACAGTAGGAAGAGTAAAAATACCCCATAAGTTTTCCAAGGCTGTAATCTTATATTGTTACACCACAGAAAGGCTGGTGAGTTTGAACTGCTGACCTTTTGGTTGGCAACTGAGCACTTTAACCACTTTACAACCAGGGCTTCTTCCAATAATAATGTGGAAATCTGCAGGTCTTGTAAAAGTACTGAAAAGTAACAAATAATTGTTTTAGTAAGCCAGTATACTTGAGGGATTCCGTTAGACACCCAAGGGAAAAAGGCCACATCACACAGGACCAGGTTAAAAATGATGATCATCTTAAGATCAATGGAGAGTCATGGAAGGAATCTGAGAATGGAAGTACATAATCCACTAACACCAGAGAACAGTGTCTAGGCCAGGAAGATTCCAAGGCCCTAACAACCTGCAGTGTAGTAAATTACTTAGTATGGCTTTTCTACCCATAAGTCATTGGAAACTCAGTGGTGGAATGAGTTCCTGATTGTAAATGTTATCTACCTGGATTATCTCTGTTGGGCATGGCACAACACAATATTATGGGAGGCTCACTCTCAGGTGCTTAGAATTCTGTTGTTATGATTGGTTGGTTTGGCCACTCTGCCAAGCTCAAAAGGAGGCCTCCTAGAGGCAGAACACTCTCTGACTGCTGGTTGAGGAAGACGTGCTGCCGAAAGAGACACGCATCGCTGAGTGAGACACCGAGGGACCAGCACTGCTGGGAAAGAGACTGTGAGAGACTGTTGGCTGAGGGAAGGTGGGCTGGGAGAGAGACTGAGCATTTTTCCTGAACTTGAATTGTAGCCTGTGGTGCTTCCCTAATAAACCCCATAATCTGTGAGCTCTGTGTGGCCACTGCAGCGAATTATCAAACCCAGGAGAGAGGGGGTGGGTGCTTTGGGAGGAACAGTTGGTGAAAGGGCTAGAGGGAGGCAGCATGTCTGGCCTTACAGTAATAGGCCTTGGGCTATTGATGGTGATTCTGCCTTCCTCTTGTGGGGTTCTAGGAGGTCAGAATATGTGGCCTCCTTGCCGTTTTTGTACAACCATTACAGACTTGGTGGAAAGCAGGGCACTGACTACTAAATACATAAAGAACATGGCAAAATGAAAATTCATAAATATTTCATTAGACATCTTTAATGCATAACATGTCAACTGCAATTTAATTCTAACTTCATTACATAGATTAGCTTTCAATGTATGTAGGTGGGTACATTTTAATTTATTTCGAGTGGGTACATTTTAATTTATTTTCTGTGTTGTAGAGTGGTACCCTTGTACTTTTACCATCCTTAAGATAAGAATAGAGAAATGACTTCAGAAGCGAAAATAGCAAGCAAAGGGACAAAAAAGGCTTACTGCACCAAGGTGCTTAGTGTTCAACCTAGTAAAGAAAAAATTACATTTGTCTCACCAACCAAAACTAAAATAAACATCAGCAAAATGTGAGTCAAACTACTTTTACAAAAAAATCTTCACCTTTCTTTATACAAAAAAAAAAAAAAAACTTCACTGCCATCAAGTCAATTCTGACTCCTAGTGACCCCTATTGCTATTCCAAGGCTATGAATCTTTACAGAAGCAGATTGGCTCATCTTTCTTCTGTGGAGCAACTGGTGGGTTTGAACTGCTGACCATCAAGTCAACAATCAAATGCCTCAACCACTACACCACTACGGCTCCTTACTTTCTTTCTAGAGAGTACCTTTCTCCCTGATGATAAACAAGTTTGTACAACTTACCAAAAACAAAGGCAGCAGTGTGGCTTTACCTGAAAATGAATCTCACCAGGAAAATAAACTAGCAAATAACAGTGAGGCTTGCATTCTGGAATCAAAAATTCCAATAGCAGGTGATTTCTGTTCGAGTTTTCAAAGAGCTGTCAGGAGAATGGCAGCTATCAACTGCCTTGAAATGCTTCCCTCCTATTTGCAGACCTCAGCCTACCCTTCCCTGTCACTTCTCCCGTGCCCTTTTCCCTCACATTTCCAAGGCTTGCAGACTGTGTCTGATTTGAATGGCAGCATTCATGGAGCCCTGGTGGCACAGAGATGCCTCGCTGCTAACCAAAATGTCAACAGTTAGAACTCACCAGTCCACTCCACAGGAGAAAAATGTGGCTACGAGTTTAATTTACACAGTGTTCAGCTAAGGAAATATCCTCCTTCCCCAGCTGGCTCACTAGGAAATTCTTCGGAAGGCAATGCTTTTTTTTTTTTTTTTTTGCCCACAGCAAGAGAAGGAGGGTTTCTGAAGCTGAGAGCACTCCCCTTGCTAAATATTTGGATGATGGTCTGACCACACAGCCACAGGAAGCTTCTATGGTGAGTGGCTTCTGGGTGCAAGCACATTTGCTCTATGGCTTGCTTTATTCGGAGAAGCACAATTCACATTGTTTCCTGCTAAATAAAATTTTTAAGCCACACCTTTTATTTTGTTTGTTTGTTTACTTCAAACTTAATGACCCCTGACAAATAGAGGACCATAGCAATGACTGAAGTTTTATATAGAAAAGAGTTTGGAAGAGAGAAAAATTGCACCAATATAAAGTAGATTGTTACATAAAGGACATTATTCTGTTAGATTATGTTAGCCCAGAAGAGTTGTAAATACATGGAGAAGTTAAGCTATCACTCAATTAACTGGAAAACAAAATTTGCCATTATGAGGCAACTTTTTCATTTTTTAAATTTCCTTATTATATTTCATATATATATATATATAATTTTTTTTTTATTTGGGTGAAGATTTACAGAGTAAACTCACTTTTCATACAGCAGTTCACATATACTTCGTCTCATGTCATTGACCAAAATTTACAATGCAACAGCTCCCCTCCCACTTCCTCCCCATAGTTACCTCTTCCCAGTGACCATCCCTCCATACTCTTCTGCACCCTGAGCTATCTCCCTGTGCATAAGCAGCCCTTCCTTCTCCCATGATTGTTCTCTCCAGGGCATGTGTCTACTTGAGGTAAATGTTTAACTCACATTATTTCATATATATTTTTTAGAGAAAGAAGAGTTGTCAGAATCAAGACAGCAGAGTTAAAATAATGCTCACTTAAGGAGGAAATAAGGAAGACTGCAGAAGAGTTGATGCCTTTGAATTGTAGTGTTGGCGAAGAATACTGAAAATACCATGGACTGCTGGAAGAACGAACAAATCTGTCCTGGAAAAAGTACAGCCAGAATGCTCCTTGGGTGTGAGAAAGGCCAGACTTCACCTCACCTACTTTGGTCATGGAGGCAGAAGGGACCATTCCCTGGAAAAGGATATCATGCTTGGTCAAGTAGAGGGTTAATGAAAAAGGGGAAGACCCACAACAAGACGGACTGACACAGTGGCTGCAACAATGGGTTCAAGCACAGCAAGAACTGTGACGCTAGTGCATGACGGGGCAGTTTCATTCTTTTGTACACAGTCGCTATGAGTGGTGGGAGCTCTGATGGCTTAGTGCCTAAAGCACTTGACTGCTAACCAGAAGGCTGGTGGTTCAAAACCCACCAACCACTCCTCAGAAGGAAAACTGGGCAATCTACTTCCATAGAGATACCACCTCGGAAACCCAAGGAGGGGTCGCTATGAGTCAGAGACGACGTGAGGGCACATAACAACAACACCATGAGTCGGACCAACTTGAGGGCTCAACGGCAAGGAGGAAATGTTTGACTAGATACCCTGACTCCAAAATTATACACTCTCAGGATGGGAAAAAAAAAAACCTCCAAAATATATGCTCTTAAATATATATATATATGTTATATGTAAATACGTTCACCATTCCTATCCAGTTCAAATATACATGAAGCAGACAAACTTCAAGCTACTGAGAGCTTTCTTCAATTATCCCAGCTACAGTTAAAAAACAGAGTTTTTTTCTTTGTTCATTTTAGTTAATAAAATGCTCACTGGAAAAATTCTGAAATGTGCTCCTTTAAGTACATTTAACAAAAGGCTCTATTCCTACTTAACTGTCCAAGGTGATAGATTACTATACAGAGGCTGGTGGTGGACAAGATGAGCTGGGAATGTGCCCTTCAGTCTTATGAAGACATTGTTAAAACGATAACTAGTCACATGTAGAACTTGATACTTTTCCCTTTTCTGCATTACATAGAGGAGCTCTGGTAGCATAGTGCCTAAGGCACTTGACTACTAACCAGAAGGCTAGTGATTCAAACTCACCAGCCACTCCTCCGAAGGAAGATGGGGCAATCTACTTCCATAGTGATACTGCCTTGGAAACCCAAGGAGGGGTCGCTATGAGTCGGGCCGACTCGAAAGCACCTAACAAAAGCATTACATAGAACAATTTTAAAGTCAAAAATCAGATAAAGTGTCCTGTGTCTACCCTCTGAGAGCACACTTGCTTATAATGAACATAGGTTGTTGTCATTGTTATGTGCCGTCGAGTCAGACCCGACTCATAGCGATCCCTCCTTGGATTTCTGAGGCAGTACCACTATGGAAGTAGATTGCCCAACCTTCCTTCCAAGGAGTGGCTGGTGCTGGGTTTGAACCATGAGCCTTCTGATTAGCAGTCAAGTGCCTTAGGCACTACCCTACTAGAGCTCCCAGTGAACATGGGTTGTTGTTGTTGTTTGCCATTGACTCAGCCCCAACTCATAGCGACCTCTCCTTGGGTTTCCGAGGCAGTATCACTATGGAAGTAGATTGCCCAACCTTTCTTCCAAGGAGTGGCTGGCGGGTTTGAACCGCCAGCCTTCTGGTTAGCAGTCAAGTGCCTTAGGCATTATACTACCAGAGCTCCCAAGAACATAGGTAGGACATCCTAATTATCAAAGGTCTGAGATGTACTTGTTATCTGGTGCAACACTGACATAGATTTATTTATAGTGTTCCTAAAACTCATTAAACATTTCCTGAAATGAGACAACATCACTGAAATCATTTGATTGTGATAGGCTGGCAGAACACAAAGGGAAACCAGTCCTCAAAGACAAAAAGACAAGGGTCTGCCTGCTGTCTTTGAACAGAGAACCAAAACCAAACTCACTGCCATCAAGTCGGATCCTACTCATAGCGACCCCTCCTTGGGTTTCCAAGGTGGTATCACTACAGAAGTAGATTGCCCAATCTTCCTTCTAAGGAACGGCTAAACCGCCAGCCTTCTAGTTAGCAGTCAAATAAATGCCTTAGGCACTATGCCACCAGAGAAGGTGGGGGCATATTTTACTGAGGATGAAACCATTGTAGGTAAATAGCAGGAACTCTCTTCTGATGTCATATCCTGTCCTGCTTAACTCATTAACTCAGTAGACGCTAAGACACTAGAGTAAACACTAGCAGTAGTAATTCTTTTGTGACTAAATTCAAAACATTTTATTATGACTGTTGTTGTGTTGTTATGTGCCGTCGAGCCGGACCCAACTCATAGCGACCCCTCCTTGTGTTGCTGAGGCAGTATCACTATTTGTACTTTAACATAGATCTCACACTGAATGGGCTATTCAGATCATCAATGAAATACACTCTTTAAGTCAATGAAATGTACTTACTGTAGCCTCACAGTTGCATATGAAGAGTCTTTTTATATCCTTTTTGTGTTGTGTGTGTATTGTCTTTTGTAAGCCTATTATTACAGGCAGGAAGAATATAGCAAAATGTATACTGCTTATTTTAAAAAGATAAAAATTTTACCATCAAGATCATTATTTCAAAATCATTCATGTTTACATTGTAGGAGAAAAAAAATCAATAAGCAGACAAATCACAAATGCTAACTCTGGACAAATTACAAACAACTTAATATAGACAACTATAGCTGATCTTGAATTACTCGTGGATAAACTGAACAATGTAAGAGCATCCCAAAGAAATATTACCAAACTCTTAAAGATGGTTCATTTTCCAACTTCAGAGAAAATATTTCAATGGCAAGTATTAAATAATGAGTCCATCCAAATTATTAAGTAGGAGTAATCTGGGCTATATAAAATACCAACTCCTATTTTGTCATTATTCAGAACAGTCCCTCTGATTTCCCTAGAATGTGTCAGCCACATCCCCACTCCATAAGAAAGGAAAGGGTGATTTGGTTTGGGAAGTAAAAAACTGAAGCAGTAGTGCCAGGATATCCAATAGTTTGGGTCTGAGGAGGGTCTGGAGGCAAAGCTGACATTATGCTTATTCTTGAAGATTAGAAAGCAGACTGATCATTTAATAAATGGTCATTCATAATATACTAAGCATCTGGGTCAACATACCGTCTCTGGAGATAAGAATAAAATGAGAAAAAATAATCTCAAGTGACCAAAATGAAAAATCAAGTAAGAATTCTGAAATATCTGTGTGGCAGAGGCTCTAAGTTACCTACCTGCCATCCTGCCCCTTGTTCCCTAGTAATAGAACCTCTATATCATTGGCAACTATGTGCCAGCAGCTGCGCTAAAGAAGAATATCCTTTAAATGGCAGCATAACACACAGGACGGAGTTCAGCAAACCCCCAATACTCATGTCAAGCAAAGCAGCGCTCACAAGGGAAGCAACATCAGGAATGGCCATTCAAAGAACTGACAGAAGGGTGGTGGGCCAATCCTTAGGGAATCACTGATATACTTTGTGTTTATAAATCAAACCAAACCAAACCCACTGCCGTCAAGTCCGATCCAACTTGTAGCAACCTCTCCTTAGGTTTCCAAGGCGGCATCACTACGGAAGTAGATCGCCCAATCTTCCTTCCGAGGAGTGGCTGGTGGGTTTGAACCACCTGCCTTCTGGTTAGCAGTCAGATGCGTTAGGCACTATGCCACCAGAGCTCCTGCGAATGACATTTAGGGCCAAATAATTGTTTGTTGTGAAGAACTGTCTTGTGCATTATCCGATGTTTAACAAAACCTCAGCCTCTACTCACATGCACTCACTAGATGTTCCAGTTGTGACAACAAAAAACACATCCAGCAATTGTCAAACATGTCCTGGGGCACCATCACTGCACTGAGAACCACTGCACCACTGTGGAGCTGCTGGGTCAATTTTCCACTCACAGTGATCCCATGGGATCTCATAATCGCCTCATAAGGTTTCCTAGGCTATAATTTTTGCAGAAGCTGTTCACGAGGTCTTCCTCCTGTAAAGCTGCTGGGTAGGTTCAAAGCACCAAACTTTCAGTTAGCAGCCCTATCTGTAACCACTGCACCACTGGGCTCCTTAAACAAGCATTGGGGTGGTAATATATTTTTTAAAAATTCTTTAGTATTAAAATAGCATTTCTCCAATGCTTAGGAGACACTGATCTTCTGTTAATGTGATAGAAATATTCTGGAACAGTTAATGTTGTTGGTTGAACAACATGATGAATGTATTTAATGTTGCTGAACTATACATGAGAAGTTTGTTGAAATGGTGTTTTGTTGTTGCCTGTGGTTTTACAATTTTTTAGAAAAGTGATTTTAAAAAATATTTCTTAGTTTTTTTGTTTTTTTGTTTAAATTAAGAGCCAAAATTCCCCTGCTGCCTTGTTTTTTTCCAAAGGAGAAAAACATCAGTTCTCTGGGCTTGACCCTAAAGTCAGCCTATGACATGAGCACTAGATGTGAGTGGAATTAGCAGGCCCCAGAGGGCTAGCAGCCACCTGGAGAGAGTTCTACAAAAAAATCCTAGCATTTCCTGCAGTTCCTGCATGCCCTCTCAGCTTGGCCTTCCCAGTGGATTAAAGAGGACTACTAAAAATCAGAAAGGGTGGTGATAGGCAATAAAAATGTATTACTTCACTTCCCAAGAAGCAAGACCTAGAGAACTTTCAGAAACTGCACATCGTCCTGTACCTCTTGCCGGGTGTTGACACTGACCTCTGAGCTCTGGGCCAGGAGAATTTTGCTCCCTGCCTTTTCTGCATTTCAACATTTATTTCCTGGTTTGGAATATTAAAAATTCACTACATCCTGTTTTGGTCCTTTTTCCCTTTGGGTACAAATTTCGGCACGCCAGGTTAGAGGAAGGCCGAGCCAAGGGTGGAATGAAATTCAGCATGGGAAGGAGGGAGTAGCCACCAAGAGGCAACAACTCAATCCTATTTGTCTTGGCAAAGCATTCAGTAAGCATTTGGTTATGTCATTTGCCCACAAGTAGGCAGGCCTCACTGTTTTGCAGTCATCCATTTCCCAAAATGGTATCGTGACACATATAGATACACACACGTGTGTGCGCACACGCATACGCACACACACACAGAGAGCTGGCTTTGATTCCAGAGGGGGCAGGACCAGAGAAAAGAGGATGAAAATCAGAAAAGGATGCACTCCACATGGAAAACAACACCTAAGACTTATAAATATTAAAATACTTTTTCACCTAGAGAGTATGCTACTACAGGCAAAAAGTGAATAGCTAGAGATTTTTATCCAGGCTAATGAGTTTACATGGCACATTTTTTAAGTGAAATATGAAATGACAAAACAATGAAAGTCCAGCAGTACCCACAATTCTATTGCTGAAATGTTTCACCTTAGGTATTTTAGATGAATTAATTTCAATTTAAAGCTAAGTGTCAAAGAAAATTGGTTCATTTTCTTTATTATGTTATATTTGGTGCCCTAAGGCCTTTAGGCCCTGAGTAACTTACAAATAAATAACATTGTATCCTTATTGTTATATCAAATAATCCCCCAGCTTGTACTTCCTGTAGTCCCTAAAGGAAACATCATCCTAGAGATACAAGAGAATTAGATCTATAAGCCATAAGAAACAGTTTTTGAAATCAAATTGACAAAATGCTAAGATAACAACAGGCCTCTCTCCTCTTATATTTATGGCTTTATCCACAGTAATTCTGGTATTAGGATTGGTAAAACCCCAAACAGAACATGAAAGATATCAATATCCCCTAAATACAGTTAAGAACCTGAAAAATCATATAACGTAAGATGGGTGAATGAGGAGAATAAACAGTAGCAGTTCTCAAAATTCTGGCATAAAATTAACTATAAGGATTAAAAAGCTTATGTTGTTGTTGTTGTTGTTAGGTGCCGTCAAGTCGGCCCCGACTCATAGCGACCCCTCCTTGGGTTTCTGAGGCAGTATCACTATGGAAGTAGATGCCCAACCTTCCTTCTAAGGAGTGGCTGGTGGGTTTGAATCGCCAGGCTTCTGGTTAGCAGTCAAGTGCCTTAGGCATTATGCTACCAGAGCTCCCTAAAAAGCTTATAGTTATGTCTTAAACCATCAAATGAATATACACTGAGACAAATTATAATGAAATTATTATGTTCAAATTACACTAATTATAAATTGCACATCACTGATTTAACTGCTGAGTCTTTCAAGTGAAAGCTTTAATCAATAATGTCTTTTTAAAAATTATTTGTGAAGTGTGTTCTAACAATGTTGAACTTTATCTGAGCCCTGTGCTCCTAAAAAGCAAGGGTGATGGAGACACCCTCCCCCCTCTGTGACCTTTTCATGTTCAGAGAGAGGGTAACAGCAAAGACCACTTTATCCTGGAATATTCCAAGATAGGAGCTACCTCCAGCTTCCCTCAGCAACACTGTTGTCTTATAAAATCCCAATTTTTCTCCCTCTTCTTTAAGACTTCCCTCATTAACGACCATTCTTCCTCTATTGTACTTTAAAAAAAAAAAAAAGAAAAAGTTGCTGTTGAGTTGATTCCAAGTCATGGGGACCGTATGTAATGTACCACAAAGTAGAACTGCCCCACAGGGTTTTTAGGCACAGTGGTTAAAGTGCTCAGCTGCTAACCAAAAGGTCGGCAATTTAAACCAGGTGCCACTCTGTGGGAGTAAGATGCAACAGCCTGTTTCTGTAAAAATTTACAGCCTTGAAAATCCTATGTTCTGCTCTGTTGCTATGAGTGAGAATCAACACAACAGCTATGGATTTGGTTTTTCTTTTTGGTGGAATCTTTACAGAAGCAGATTGCCAGACCTTTCTTCCATGGTGCTACTAGACAGTTCTGATCCACCAACCTTCAGGTGAGTAGACAAGCACAAACAGTTTGCACCACCCTGAGATCTTTCCTATTCCAACAGCCTGAATAAAACCATCTCCTTAATTGTCTGGTACAATCTGTGCTTTCATTATAAAAGAATCCAAACTGCCCAAATATGGCTTATGGTAACTCTCCAATGGGATGAAAACTCACTTAGTCAACTTCATTCAGTTACAGCTGGGCATGGGAGTCTGAAAATTCTTGCAAAGTTCAGTGGAGCAAACCCCAAAATCATCTACTTCTGTATTTAAACTTTCGACCTCTTTTTTTAAAAAGATAAGGATACAAATTCAAATTGTCTTGTCTTATTAAATGTATTTGTAAAATCGATCATCATGTCACAAGAAGTCAAATACGCCAAGAAATAATATGTAAGCAACTGTTAAAATCTGTTTTGATTTCTAACATCTAACCTCTTAATCCCCATACGCACTGCCATCAAGTCGATTTGATTCATAGCGGCCCCTCCTTGGGTTTCCAAGGTGAGATCTCTATGGAAGGAGACTGCTCAATTCCTTCCAAGGAGTGGCTGGTGGGTTTGAACTGCCAGCCTTCTGGTTAGCAGACAAATGCCTTAGGCAGTACACCACCAAAGCTCCTAATCTCTTAACAGTCATTTAAAAAATAAATAAATAAATAATCTACTGGGGGGGGGATGATAGTACAGATACACTATCCATGAATCATGCCACTCACTTTTATGTCCCAAAGCAAAGGGAATGGACAGAATCATCCACAGTTCTTCTCCTCTACCTGCCCAGTCTCAATGTGATAAGAGGACAAGAGCAGTGAATGAAGCATAGAGAAAAAAAGTATGCAAAGAAGGCAACTGTCACTCCATCAAGTTTGTTCTCGTCAGACATGTTCCTCTGTATCCTCCAAAGCATTTATCACTTCCTGAACATATTTCCATTACAGGGATGATGGCATTCAGCTATAAATTTTTATTCAGTCAACTCTTTAAAATGCATTGTACTGTGGTACAGAGAATGCGTCATATCAGACACATCCCTGGCACTCTGCATAATTAGCCTAAGCAAACTCTGGGTCCACTGTATTTGTGGCTATATACTAGAACAGTACCTGACACATTGTGAGCAGGCACTTAACATTTGTTGAATAAATAAATGTCAGCTGCTGTTTCTGTTATTACTACTTCTTGGCTGGAAACTGCTAAGGTTCTGTTCAGTGTAGATTTAAAAACAAAACAGAATCCACTGACAAATGTCCCTTCTGTCTCAATCATCATTTGGACTTGTCCGAGTTTTCTGCTTCATTCTACCAAGACTTCTCATGAGTAAGAACTGTGCCTTTTAGTCTCTTTCAAAACCCTAAGCACAAGTGTTAAGGAGCTCTGGTGGCGTAGTGCCTAAGGCATTTGACTGCTAACCAAAAGGTTGACGGTTCAAACCCACCAGCCACTCCATGAAAGGAAGACTGGGCAATCTACTTCCATAGAGATTCACCACCTTGGAAACCCAAAAGGGGTCTCTATGAGTCTACTTGAGAGGTGTGAGCCATGCTTCTTGATTTCTAAGGGCCAAAGAGTTCAACATTCTCCCCAAAGTGCCAAGATGTTGCTGTTGTTGATGTTATGTTGTTAGTTATATATTAGACTTTAATTCTTAAGCACTTGCATTGCAGAAAGCTTAAGTCTACAGTGGGAGCCCTAACTCCCCTTTGAGTTTTGACGTAAGTTCAGACACCATTTAAGTTCTTTCTGACCATTAAACTAACATGATGACTATGCTTAGACAAGTCTGGGGCAAACTCAGGGAGGGGAAGTTTGTCCTCAGGAAGAATGTGATTGAAAGTAGATTAACTAGTATGCTCACACAAAGAACTAGGAAACTTGCCTGAGCATATCCTTAGTGATTTACCAAAAATAGTCACATTGTATCTAATTTAAAAGCAGAAGTCCTGGTGACTATGACTCAAGGCCACGTGATCATAAGTCTTATTCTGACCACCACACGGCCAGGTGGTCTAAACCTCAGAATCAATCCTGTAAGCTTTTCAACCTGCAATTGTATGTATCCCAATCACAGTCCTTTCCCACTTCTGGAGTCCCACCTGTGACAGTGATGGATTGACCTGCCACCAATCATGATCTTGTGATGATTTATTTTGTTCTCTGTCATATATAAGAAAACTACAGCTGTGAGTCAGCAGACTCCATCAGCCTCAGGCTGACAGCTTCTCTCATCCAGATGATTATGACTGTTTTGTCTTTGTCCTGTTTAAGACTTAATAAAAGGATCTCTATAGAATATGTTGGGATCTGAGGTCTTTTTCCCTAGCACAGGTGCTATTAAGTAGGCTCATGGTGACCTTACATATAACAGAAGGAAATGTTGTCAAGATATACCATTGGCACAGTCTACTTACTGACAGTCTCTGAACACCTTCCATATCTACCTAAACTCCTACTGGCTTATCATTATTTCATAGCTTGTCAATTTTATTTTATTTATTATTGTGATTTGGGTGAAAGTTTATAGAGCAAATTCATTTTCCATACAACAGTTCACAAACATTTTGTTTCATGACATTAACTGCAATCCCCGTAATGTAACAGCTCTCTTCTCACTTCCTCCCTGTGATCACCTTTTCCCTGTGTCCTTCTTTCCCATGCATGCCTGCTTTCTGAGCTAGCTTCCTGTGCAAATACTGCCCTTCTGATCTCCCATGGTTGACTATTCTAAGGAGTATACACCTATCTAGTGTAAATGCTCATGTCTATTGTTTGGCTGGAAGCCATGGGACTGACTTCAATTCCAGGCCTGAAGGGTCACTAAGGGTCACAGTCTCAAGGGTTTTAGCAGTCTCTATCAAACCAGTAGGAGCTCTGGTAGCATAGTGCCTAAGGCACTTGACTGCTAACCAGAAGGCTGGCGGTTCAAACCCACCAGCCACTCCTCGGAAGGAAGGTTGGGCATTCCTACTTCTGTAGTGATACTGCCTCAGAAACCCAAGGAGGGCTCGCTGTGAGTCGGGGCCGACTCAATGGCAAATAACAACAATAACAACAAATCAAACCAGTAAACCTGGTCTTTCTTATGATTTTCAGTTTTGTTCCCCATTTTTCTCCCACTCTATCCAAGATCTCCACAGTTTGTCAATTTTAATCAAAAGAAATGAAAAAGCAACATCTAGTATCAAAGGCAAAAATAAGTTAGGGGGTGAAAGTAGAGCTAGACCACCCAAGTGGATAAGAGTATTTGCAGAAATTGCTTAACTTCAGAGATTCTTCCTGGAAGAGAAACAACATTTCTAACAACTTTTGGCAGTGGTCTGAGAGCACAGAACCTTGAACCTTCTTGATTGAGGTCGCCCACCCACCTCTCCAGATGAAAACACTAAAAGATGCCCACAACTTGCTCTAGCTGGTAAATGATGTTCAAGAAGGTAAGCTATGAATTAACAAAAACAAAAAACAACAATAAAAACACTGGCATCATGTTGATTCCTTACAGAGCACAGTAGAACTGTCCCATAGGGTTTCCAAGGCTATAAATCTTTACATAAGCAGAACACCTCATCTTTCTCCCAGAAAGTGGCTGGTGGGTTCAAACTACTGATCTGTTGTTTAGCAGCCAAGTGCTTTAACCAAGGCACCATCAAGGCACCCATGAATCCATGAGGACAGAACTAAATTAAAAGATTAAATTGAGTCCTACAACTCCTTCTGGAAGACAGACAAAAAGTACCAGCAAAGTACTGAAAATCCTTATTAACTCTTATAACACCAAAAGCTTGCACAAGGGAAAAATATTAGGAACTTTCCTTTCCAAGAATTTGCAAATCCCTTCTCAAATGGTTGGAATGAAAATCACAAAATTCTACCCTCCTTCCACTCCCAATGATATACCAAAAAAAAAAATAAAAATAAAAAAAGCTACCACTTAAATCAAGGTTGGGCAATCTACTTCCATAGTGATACCACCTCGGAAACCCAATCAGGGGTCGATATGAGTCAGATTCCACTCGACAGCAGTGAGTTTGGTTTGGCTTTTGGGGTCAAACAAAGCCAGCTCTCCATTGTCACTGTGTAACCTGAGTCCCTCCTCAGGGCCAGGCAGAGTGCTGGAGGTACCCTAAGAAGAGCATCTAGACAAGTATTTGTTTCACAAAATACATCAAACTAGCAAAACAGTACATGCTAAGTCTTATTGAAATCGCCCCCAATGTCTAATCAGGAACTAGGCCAGCCCTGTCCAGTATGGTAGCCATGAGCCCTGTGTGACTACTGTCCATTTATAATGTGACTAGTACAACAAAGGGACTGAATTTTTAATTTGGTTTGATCTTTACTGATTTAAATTTACATTACTCAATGAAGTCATTGGAAAACCAGTCATTGTGTTTGGTACCATGTGAATCTATCTTTTCAACTAAATGTTGTTAAATGTAAATAAAAGTCAAGTATTTCCAGTAGAACTAGGTATCATCCACATTGCGATGTCTGTCTTTTAACCATAAAATAGACAACTGATTTCAAAGACTTAATACGACAAAAAGTGAAATATCTCATTAGTTACTTACATACTGATGACCAGTTGAAATATTTTGAATACATTCAGATAAAAAACTCAAAACCAAACTCACTGCCATCAAGTCAATCCCAACTCATAGTGCCCCCTCCTTGGGTTTCCAAGGTAGTGTCTCTACAAAAGTAGATTGCCCAATCTTCCTTCCAAGGAGTAGCTGGTGGGTTTCAACCGCCAGCCTTCTGGTTAGCAGTTGAATGCCTTAGGCACTATGCCACCAGAGCTCCCACATTCAGATAAATATTATTAAAAACTAGTTTACTTGATTCTTTTTACTTTTTTAAAGTAACTACTAGGAAAAGTAGCTACCGAGAAACAGGAATGCCCTCAACAAGATGGACTGACACAGTGGCTGTAACGACGGGCTCAGGTATATAGCAAGGATTGTGGGGCTGGTGCAGGACTAGGCAGTTTTTCGTTCTGTTGTACATAGAGTCGCTATGAGTTGGAGCCGATTCAAGAGCACCTAACAACAACAATAAGAAATTTTAAGATTATGTGTGGTTCACCTATCTCTGTTGGAAAGCACAGCTCTAGAGAATCAAATCAGCTTAAACTTTTAGCTTTAAAACTTGGATTCCTTTGGCAGTCTGATGAAGCTAATGAGGCCCTTCTCACAATAATGTTTGGAATTTCAGAAAATAAAATGTAAGTGTACAGAGGAAACCAATTACAATGGATTAAAAAATATTTTTTTATTAATTTTTAATATAATTATGGTTTGTTTTAATCAATGCACTGAATAGGAATTAAGGCATTAAATAAACAGTGGTGAGTCTAATAACTACTGCAATTTCTAAGTAATGATAAGCATTAAGTGAAACTGTCTATGTTATTAAAATATTTGAGATTTCTACCAATGACAAAGTCACAGGGTATTGTTTATACCACTGTGATTTGTTCCCTACCTTCACAGGCCTTGAAGGAAATGCTCAAGTTCAGGTAGGGCTTA
Source organism: Orycteropus afer afer (assembly GCF_000298275.1). Taxonomy (NCBI): domain Eukaryota; kingdom Metazoa; phylum Chordata; class Mammalia; order Tubulidentata; family Orycteropodidae; genus Orycteropus; species Orycteropus afer. The sequence continues at coordinate 4,761,359 of NW_006921788.1, forward strand.
GTGCAAATGTAGATGGAATTTTTACCCTACTCAAGTTTATGGGTCCCTTGATTCTATCCACAGACCCCTTGGGGATCCATGGACCCCAGGTTACAAGCACTGTTTTCCTATTTGGCGAATTCATGCATATGTGTTTTTCAAGAATGACCTTCATCTTTAAGATGTCATTTTGCTTTGGTTCATTCCTGTTAATTTGGGGTTCATGATTCATAATTCCTGTTTTTGACCACAAGCAAACCTATATTATAAGGAAGCACTTGCACTTGTTTTTTCCTATACTCTTGTTCTGCCAAGGGAACAGGAAGACCAGTAAGGTATGTACATTCAAAAGAAAAAAATCTTAGCTTAGTACCACAAACAATTCTTCTGATCTCACGATTAATTTTTGTGGGCCAGAATATTCAGCAACTAGAAAGACCACATAAATTTCAGTTGCACTTCATACAAGAGTACAAAGTGTCTTCCATTGCTTATTTTCTTCAACAAATACTTCTATAACACAAATCATGTGTCTGGTACTATTCTAAGGAATAAAAATATTATCTCCTTAAATTTTATTACAACCTGATGATTTCAGTACTATTAGTATTATCCTTTTTTCACAGATGTGAAAACTGAGGCTCAGCAAAAGGTTAGGTAATGCGCCCAGGGTCACAATGCTGTGATTGAAACAAAGATGAGCTGTCTATGCTGTTTTCAAGGAGAATCCAATACTTCAAGATTCCACTGTACACAAAGGAGCAAAGTTTATTACTACCTTCATTCCCTGCTTCTAAAAAAACTTACTGAAAACCAAAAGTAGAGGAGATAAGGCCACATTTATATCTTCTGGCCAATTCACAAGCAGGCTTCAAAATTAAACCAAACACTTTTCTTTGTGAGGGAAAATAAAGCTGCTCGGTATCTCAGGGCAGCTAATGCTCAGCCTGGCATTTTTTCCAGTCTTATCTAAAATATGCTCCAGGAGAATCAAGGCCCAGTGATAAGCCAAGTTTCGACTTCACCACAGCAGCTTAAAGGTGATTACACACAGACTCAAGATATAACCAGCAAGAGAAGGACAGAGAGACCTCAGCTTGTCAAAGGCCAGTCACTGTTTACACTCCGTTGCCAGGGCCCAGCAAACTCCGCCTATGTCAACAGCTCAGCTGTGGACAGGTTTCATCAGCAAAACCAGCTCTACAGGTGTATCCAGGGAGGCAGGTGTACAACGCCACATTCTTTCCTTCTGCGAACAAATGAAGGTTTGTTTCACTGCTGTGCTGGGCTGGGCAAGGCCAGATAAGCTTCTCTCAGACAATAACCTCAACACAAAAACATTTTAGCATGCTGCCACTTTATTACACCGAAAGTAAAATGGTCTTTCAAATGTCAGTCACTAAAAGACAAAAGCAGATAACGTTACAATAATATTTATATAAAAAGAATTGCTCATTAGGCAAAATTTAACAACAGCAAGAAATCTTTAGGGCAGTTACAACTCAATAAATGTTTGTGGCCCTGAAAACCTAGTGCTGCTACCTTTTAAAAGTTCTCTTGGACTAAATTAAAAAGCTTCGTCTTGGCTGTGTGAACTGGCATTCACTTTCTGAAATGATAGAGTCCCAGTGGTAGCTATAATATTAAATAAAATGACCTCATTTCCTCCAGAGAAATATTTTTACCTCAACCCCCACATTCCGGCACTCGCATACACAAGGCTCCAATACTGGGGGCAAAAAGTCAGACCTAATAGGTCTGGATCATTCTCAGATTAACAACCTTGAGGGAATAATCCTATAAGAAAATATTTTCAAGATTTGGGGTAATAACATTTTTGGGCCAGATGAAATTTGTTAGAGTTTGCACTTTTGTTTCTAAAAACCTCTGAAGTCATTTGTTTCCCACAGTTTTTCTCAGAAGCTACTTTGTGGGAAAGACAGCCAGTTTCTAGGCAGAAAGCCAGCTAGAACTGGGTTGCTCTGAGAGGAAGCCAGCCCTCGCCAACGCTGGGCTAAATGGCCATCTCTTGGCAAAGGTGGCTAATTTTTTACCTAGGTAGAGCTATATGTACTGGCATGGAAAAACATTCATGAAATATCACTTCATGAAACAAAAAAGATGCACAATATAATGGATTGTATGATCGCAGTTTTGTTGCTTCAAATTACATAGTAAGAGTTATGCCAAACTGTTCAAGGGTTATCTCTAGAGAAAAGAGTGAGGGGCGGAGATATGTTATGAAGGGGCAATGGGGGAAATGGCAGTACTGTGATTAAGGACACAGAGGCAAAGCCAAAGTTCTGCCACTTACTACCAGAGTACTCTTGGTAAAGCTAACTTAAACATTGTGCCTGAGTTTCTTCATCTGTAAAAAAGAGCACACAATCTAAAGTATTACTGTCAAGATCAAAGGAATTGATATATATACCAAGCACACAGTGCCTAAGGCATGTGACTGCTAACCAGAAGGCTGGTGATTCAAACCCACCAGCCACTCCTCAGAAGGAAGATTGGGCAATCTACTTCTGTAGAATTACCACGTCAGAAACCCAAGAAGGGATTGCTATGAGTTGGATCCAACTCAACAGCAGTGCGTTTTTTTGAGACTTAGACAGGAGCTGTCATGGTGCAGTGGCTACAGCATTCAGCTGCTAACCAAATGCTCACTGGTTCGAACCCACCAGCCACTCCATGGGAGAAAGATAAGGCAGTCTGCTTCTGTAAAGATTTGCAGCCTTGGAAATCCTAGGGGCAGTTCCACTCTGTCCTATAAGGTCACTATGAGTTAGAATTGACTTGATGGCAGTGGCTTTTTTGTTTTGTTTTGTTTTTTGAGTAAGTACTTAGAATGATGCCTGACACTAAATGTTAGTTAAGTGGAAGTGTTATTATTTTTATAAATCTCACATTTTATTTAAAAACATTTGTTGTTTTTACCATAATTTTCATAACAAATAGGTACAACTAGTGTCTCCATTGATTGAGAGATAAAAGAGTTGGCACATAGAGAAATCAAGGCACTTATTCAATATCACATAGTTAATAAGAGGCCACGTGGAAGGATCCATCTGTTGTGTGAATCCAGCCTCCAACTGCTTTAACCTTTGTCTAGTCAGCCACTCCTCGGAAGGAAGGTTGGGCAATCCTACTTCCGTAGTGATACTGCCTCGGAAACCCAAGGAGGGGTCGCTATCCTACTTCCATAGTGATACTGCCTCGGAAACCCAAGGAGGGGTCGCTATGACTCGACGGCACATAACAACAACAACAACAACAAGAAGTCTCTTGTTTGGCTTTTCTTTCCTCACTTAAATTCTCTTAAAAAGGTACAAAGGAAGAAGGGACAGAGAGAGAGAAACTTAAAAAACGGAGGGAGAGAGCACATATTATTACATAGATAATTTTAAAAACAAACAAACAAAAAACCTTAACATGTCAAAAATGAAATTCTATTAGGTTAAACTCTCAAGGCTATGTGATGAGGGCCACACTTTTCTTAACCTCCTGGTCTGGCTTGTATCTCTATTCCAGTTTTGTTGGGCAGAACAAATGAAGCAGGACAGGGCAATACTCAAGTGGAAGATATATAACCCACCTAAAACGAAATTCAACTGTCTGCAGCATCTGTTCTAAGACTCAGGAGTGGTGGCATGACAAATCTGGGTGCTTGAGAGAGAGAAATGCAAACATTCAACTCTCTTCTATCCTTCCTCCTTGAAACAGCTCACAATTGTCCTCAAAGGGAAAAAAAAAAATCATGTGGTTCTTATTATTCTTTACATGGCTTTTTCATTTCTGGAATTGCTACAGTTCTCTTTCACATATCAGACTGACAACCACTGATCTCTTGAAGTGCCACCCTTGGTCCCCAAGCAAGTGTAGAAAAGGCAAAGAAAAAGAAAAGCTGGGGCTGCCATTCTCAATATTTCCCAGTGCTGGAGTGTTTTGTTTTGGGCGGCGGACACAGAGTTGACAAAGGAAAAACAAAAATCCTCTGTGTCAAAACACAAGCTGAGTATGATTTCCTTCTAGCTGTCCTGGTGTCAAATGCACACAAATCGAGAGTGGCCCTGGGCTCATGAGGTGTTTATAGATATGCTGAGCAATAAACATGTCATCCTTCAAAACAACGCACAGAACTACCCGCACATCAAACAAACAAGGTAGTTCCAGAAAGGATGTATTGGTTTTTGACGTCTAATGCTCTAAATGAAACGATTTTGTTTTCCCTAAAAATAGATGAACTAAAATAAATATAGGACTGTTCCAAAGCAATGTAACCGGTCACTTCTTCCTGTGACTCAGAGAGACTTCATAACTTCTTTTGTATAATGACTATGGCCAGGCACTAAGTGTTTTTTTGGTGGACTGACTCATACTCTCTTCCCAACTCTGCTAGGAATTTAAAATTATTCCCATTTTACAGGTGAGTAGACTGTGACTTATGGAGGATAAGTAACTGTGTACATTCACATAGCTTATCACTGACATTTGGACCCTGGTGTGTCACATTCTAAAGGTCAAGGCTCAAAGCACTACCCCATATTCAGGCAAGGCTTTAAACAGTGACCCAATGGCCCCTCAACTAGCGTTTGAACTAAGTGCAATCAGGCTTTCTAGGCTCCAAACCTCAGCCTCATTTCTTTTCAACAACACATTCAGAGACCATAACGCATAATTTTTTATTTATAATTTATGAAGTAAATTATTAAAATTTTATAATTTATAATTTTTTAAGTAGGCATACTTTTAAATGGGTCAAATTAAAAGATCTGCAATACTAAGAGCTAGTGAGGATGTTAAGCAGTAGAAGTTCTTAGATACTGCTGAGGGGAATGTAATTCTGGCACAATCACCTTAGAGTGCTATCTGGAATTATCCACTGAAGTTAGATAAATGCATACTCTATGATCCAATCCTAGAATTCCACCCTGGGGTATATCACAGAGCAATGCAGGTACACATGTACCAAAAGACAACCATAGCCTTAATCATAATAGCCTAAAGCAACAAGAAATACAAATGTCATCAGCAGTAGAACAGATGAGAAAAAGCTGATATATACATGCTATTATATATGTAGGATCTCTGGTAGCATAGTGCCTAAGGCACTTGACTGCTAACCAGAAAGCTGGAGGTTCAAACCCACCAGCCACTCCTCAGAAGGAAGGTTGGGCAATCTACTTCCATAGTGATACTGCCTTGGAAACCCAAGGAGGGGTTGCTATGAGTCTGGTCCAACTCGATGGCACATAACAACATTATACTATGTTGCTGTTGTTAGTTGTCATCCAGTTGATTTCGACTCCTGGCAACCACATGTACTACAGAGTAGATCTACTCCAGTGTTTTTCTGGCTGCAGTCTTAATGGAAGAACACCAGGCCTTACTTCCACAGTACTGCTAGATGGATTTGAACCACCAACCTTTAAGTTAGCAGTTGAACACAAACTGTGCTGCCTAGGGACCTTCATATTACCCAGAAACGAAAATGAATAAATAATATCTATAGGTGATAACATGAGCAAACCTCAAGCATAATACTGAAAACATAAAGCCAGAGGGAAAAGAATACATATTGTGTGATTCCATTTATACCAAGTCCAAACAAAAGCAAACAAAATTCATCAGTGGGAATAGAGGCCTTGAGGGAGGAACAAATGAACCCCAGAGGGGGCATCGTGGTGACTGTCATGTTCTAGTTCTTGATCCAGCTAGTGCTATTTAGGTGTGCTGACACTGCAATAACTCAACCAGCTGTACACTTATGATTTGTGTAATTTTCATCAAGTTACCATCCCCTCAAAAAAAAAAAAAAAACCCAGGAAATTCATACAACCTTGAAGTTTAAACCAAGCTTCTAAAACATGCACAAGGTAAAGAAGCACAATATAAAACACTCTCAACCTAGCTCAATAGTCTGAGCATGCAGAAACAGCCCTACAGAGATCCCTTCAGACTCCAAAGTTCAACTCAGCAGTACTTTAAACTATGTTTGAATTCAATAAAGACCTGTTTATTGTGGCATCAAAGAGACACACATACAGTGCATCTCAAGAAAGAAGCTTACACTAAGCATAGTGCCTGGGGTTTGATAGTATAAGCTCTTGTTCCCACAGCAAAATCATTTTGTGTTTTGCATGAAATACCCCAAGCCTGGGTGGAAAATGACTATTTTCTGCAGTGGCTACTAAGAAAAGCCAGGGTTAGCCTAGTCTTAAATGTTTTTTTTTTTTTTTTCAGTAAGGACAGCCTTACTCCCTACGGTCCTACAGAGACCTCGGTAATATGGTCCATGTGCCTGAGGTTAAAAGCTGATGCCCATAGTACTAGTGAGGAAGAGTACATACTTTGTCATTTGGCCAAGTCACAAAGAATCCTAGGGCTTCTCGCAATGCCAAAGCTTCCACAGAAGGCTTTACAGAAAGAGCATGATAGCTCCACAATATATGAACCCAGGGACTCTGAACTAGTTTGGTTCCCTTTCCATTCTTCAGTCCCTTCATTGGGTTAACTCTCAAAAAATATTTCAGACTCCCCTCAAGCTCACTTGAGCTTTCTTTGACCTCCTCTTCCCCTCTATTGAGTGCCTGTTCTTCTACTCCCATAGCGTGCTGTGCCTCTCCCACTAGCCCTTTACTGCAACGATTGTTGACCCTTATCTGCACAACCATTTGATTCACAACAAAGACCACCACTTTTCTGCCCATCAATGATTCCCCATGACAAAGCACAATGTCTGTACATATTGTTGTTGCTAGTGACCATCAGTCGGCTCAAACTTATTAAGACTCCATGTACAAGAGAATGAAATATCGCCTGGTCCTGCATAATCTTCATGATCATTAGTATGTTTGTGTCCATTGTTGTAGCCACTGTATATTTTGAGTGTCGTCCAATCTAATGGGCTCATTTTTCAGCACTATACTGGACAACATTCTATTGTGATCCACAGGATTTTCCTGGGTTAAGTTTCTGAACCAGATCAGCAGGTCTTTCTTCCTACTCTGTCTTAGTCTAGAAGCTCTGCTGAAACCTGTCCACCATTGGTGACCCTGCTGGTATTTGAAACACGAAAGGCATAGCTCTCATGGCAACATGCAAGCTACCATGGTACGACAAAATTGATAGATAAGCATACATAGTAGGTGCTTAATAAAGTTTTACTGAATAAATTCCTTTTTAATATCAACAATAACAACAATGACAAATATCTCTTTCTCTCAAACCAACATCCACAGCCTTTTACATTTCAAGAGTGATCTCAACTCGTCCCAGGTGGGTTTTAGCCAGTGACGTAAATTTTTCTTTGAGCTTAGATTCATCATCTGGAAAAGGTCTCAGTAAGAGTTGCCTAGATAAGGAGAGAGTGATGTCTAGACAATTTTGCTTTTGCCTTCTGCTGGGAAAGCCTCCAGCTATTTCACTAAACCACATATAACCAAGTCATAGTTCACATTTCACAGATTCCTCACCAGGCTTTTGACATCTTGAGAGAAAAGAGCTGGGGGAAGGGTGGGCAGACATCTGTCTTTAGAGTGGTTTCTAACAAACCAATGAGTACAAACAATTCCAAGAAAACTAGGCTATCCATAATAAGTTTTAAAAGAAAAAGAAAACTAAGCTGTCACTGGTTGCTCTGGTCACTGGATTTGTTTTTTTTTACAATTAATTAATTAATTATGGAATGAGTCTAAAAGAATGGGGGGGAAAAAATACCTCACTGCCATCGAGTCAATTTGACTCATGCGACCCCCACTGGGTTTCCAAGGCTATAAATCTTTACAGAAGTAGAATGCCTTGTCTTCCTCCCATGGAACAGCTGGTAAATTTGAACCTCTGACCTTCTGGTTAGCAGTCAAATGCCTTATCCACTATGCCACCAGAGCTCCTTAAAGGATGGAAAGGTACCTAATTATAATTTGATTACAGTATTTCATCCTGAAATCAGAGAAGATATACTCACTCGGCTTGAAGCTGGAAATAGTTTTCTCTGACACATAAATGCAGAGCTGCTCAAGAAAGTGGGTTCTTAGTACCCTTCACCCATTTCAATTATACCACTTCTCTCTAATTTTCTTACCCTTGTCACCATATGGAGCCCCCAGGTAGTGCAAACAGTTAACCAAACGGGTGGAGGTTCAAGTCCACCCAGAGGCACCTTGGTAGAAAAGCCTGGAAATCTACTTCCAAAAACTGAGCCACTGAAAACCCTGTGGAGTACAGTTAGTTGTGCCTGAGACAGTCATTGGCTCACCTTGAGTCAGAACTGACTCAGTGTCAAATGATTTTAACTGGTTCATTTCCATATAATTTCCCCATCCTTGCTCCCATGTGGCCACAAGGGAAAAAATAATTCTGGGAAAGGAATTTAAATGCCCCAATTACATGCATTCCTTACTTGTCTTCTAATAACGTATCATTCTTATTGATGTTCTTTCTTCCCTGAGCTATAAATTCTTAGAGGGCAGGGACTTACGAGTATTGTCTTTTCAGTGTTATAGGTAGCACAAAGCATAGGCCTGATATGGCAGACACGAACATATTGATAGGTTAATAGATGAACGAGTGAATTAGGCTCTGTTTCTGCTTTAAAAGGACATGAAATCCTGGAATAATCTTTTGAAGTTCCATGATGCCATGATTTCAGGGACAAGAGGGTCATTTCTGTTTCTATGTGGTATATCCCAGTGTCATGCTTCCATTTGCTGAAATGCATTAAAAAACAGGACAAACATACAGGAAACTAATTGGTCTTGGGCCAGTCAAAGAATTTTTCAAAACAAGTCCACAGAAACAAAAGTCATTTTGAACTTGCTGCTATCCATCCCACACCTTCCTGGGTACTAGTTGCTATTGTAACTTCAACTCAAGTTTCTTATGCGACACTGAAAACGCATAAGTGAACTGTATACAGTTAGCACTGAATAAATAATTTGGGCATTGAAAATTGTAATTTGTTTTTAAAATATAAAACCCAAAAACACCACTGGAAAACTAATTTGTGCATGCAAGCAACATGGCTGGCTCTAATAGCTGAAATACTTTTGTCTACATTGCGAGGCTGGGTGTCCTGGGAAATAATATTAAAATGGAGCCCTGGAAATAATATTAAAATGGAGCCCTTTTGGAGATACCAATCAGATTAAAAAAAGGTCAAGTGTGTAGATAGTGTCTCACAAAGGTACTCTATGAAAAACAGATAGCTATTCTCCTCACTTGCAATATAGTCAGGAGTTGAACTGATAAAGCTACATGCATTCATGTGGTTTGACAAGTTTCAGAAAACAAGCTTTCCAATAAAACAGACTGCATTCCTCTTTCCCCTGACCTTCCTGTCAGGCTTTCCTTAATAAAGTTTCTGCCTGATAAACATCATGAATGTTCCATTGTACTGAGAAGAAAGAAGCTTACACCAAATTGCTTGGTAGGGCTAATAGCTTACGAACCACCTGAGCCACCTGAGCACTGAGCTATTTGGGAAAGGTTCTCTCTCCAGCTGGGACAGCTTCCCTGATTTGATTTGGTACAATATCCATAAAGTGGTTGTTTTTCTTCCAGTAGATTTCTCACATAAGTAGTTTCTGGATTAGAAATAAGCATATCTACCTTGTTGGTTTTCATGGACATTATTCTAAACTGTACTCTGAAATGTACCCAAGTTCTTCCAAGAGCTACACACACACACACCCTAATGTATCTTCCATCTCAGTTATGGAGGAAGATGAGATCTGTTACAATGAAATGTCCATTTAGAGAATCAAAATAAAATGAGCAGGTAAACTAGGTTTCACGTTATGAGCAAGCAAAAAAGAAGAAAGGAAGGGAGGAAGGGAGGTAGGAAAAGAAAGCAAAATTAAAGAATCTGAGTTTTATAACAATATTATATGTAAATAATGAAGTAATATGTTTACAGAGTTCTTTTCTTGTTAGAATAACAACAACCCAGTGTAGAATAGGCAGCTCATAACTTTCCATCAATATTACTTCATAATTTTAAGAAGAACCTTATTAAAGGTTTACATATGGAAGAAAACTTTCTCTGTTGGTTTCCAGAGATGGGATGGGAAGCGGGGGAAAACTGCTAGATAGGAGATATATATATGGAAGATTATTTGTGGTTACTGGGGTAGGAAAGAGCAGGAAAGGGGAAGCTTTTGTTTATGAGACATTGAGTTTATGCTAACAGTGGTGAAATATTTTGGGAAAAAATAGCAATAATGGTGGCATAACATGAAAAATGTCATTAATGTCCCTGAGCTGTAAATGTGGAAGTTGTTAAGTAGGCGAATGTCTTGGTGTGTATGTTTTCACCACAATAAAATTTTAAAAATTAAAAAGAAGAAAATCTTATGCCAAGCCCTTCTGCATGCAATATTTTATTTAAGTCTTATAACACACTTAAAAGAATAAAAAAAATTTCCATGACCACAGAGACCTTTGCCTATTTTGTTCATCTAGTTCATCGCAAGATCTGGCACTGTGCCAGGCATACAGTATGCACTTAAGAAAATTTGTTGACTGTAGGTCCACACTTTTTCATACATTAGACAAATGCAGCTCATTAAGCTTATACAATTTGTCTCAGACCACAAGGATGGTAAGTAGTAGCAGGCAGTCGGGAGCCCTGAGTCCTTGCATGTAACCACTCTGTGAGCCTGGTCCTTCCATTATTGTTTTTAAGAGTGCTAACATTAACTTTTATCACATCACATCTCTGACAGGCAGCATGAGACAATATCCTGCAGACTAAGAAACAAACATAATTTTAACCCATTAAGCACAGTAATGGCTATGATCATGTCTTTCAATATCCTTTCACTGCCTCCAGCACAGTGTACCTCTGCCCCCAGTAATTACCCCCATGTCAGCGATCCATGGGGAATCTAAAAATCTTGAGGACATGAGAGGAGCCAATCCATTGACCTGCTGAATATGTCAGTGCCTAACTGACGGAAGAAGGCACCTCCACAATGATGCAAAAAATCAGACCCTGGGAGAAGGAACAGGGCAAAGAGGAAGGAAGGCTCACAAGAAACCACCCTGACATTCCAAATAGGGCCTCCTATTCCCAGGTCTGGGAGAGATCAAAGAGCAAGGGATCACAACTTTGGGGTATGAGTCACCGACTCCTCTCTTATAAAGAGATATAGAGAAAACAGTATCCTTTCATACACCTAAAACTTCCCTCTTTCTCTCAGTCTCACTTGGTTCCTTTCCCAAGGCTTTATAAATTGTCAACAAGTTCTCACCAGTGAGTATCTGGTTTCCCTTCCAAGCTAAGGATGACACCACCTTTCTCTCCTTTGCAAACTTCAGGCTATTTAGCACTAACTGACCTCAGACAGATTTTGTAAGTAGCTTTATACCTTTATCACCCTGAACAGAATCCCTAAGACTCATTCAAATTCTTGGGCTTTCAGTGGATTCCCTGAAAATCCCCTTTTTGATGTTCCTTTGTCTTATGAAGCCATTCCAAATGCAAGAGACACCCATTTCCAGAAGGTCTGAACCACACAAGACATGCAAAGAATTTCAGTAACAAAACTGTTTGGGAAATCACCTGCATCTAACTCACCTATTTCAGGGTGTTGATGATACCCAGGAACTTTAACGAAGGAACGTATGCTTGGCCAAAGCCCCAAGGCATAATTAGCCTTGCTCTAATACCTTCCAAAGAGGCCTGAACCTATAGCATATATTTTTCTTAGCCAAGAAACAGATGCAGCTTGTAAATGATTTTTGACTGTGCATCTTGGAAATGAACTCAACTATCTGGTAAATGTTCCTGCACATACAAATTGTGAGAATCCTTTAATTCAGTGTTTCAAAAACTCCCATACAGTGCGAATGGTTACACAACTTGAAGAAGAATGTAATCAGTGGCACTGTATTGCACATGTAGAAATTGCTGAATTAGTGTGTGTTTTGCTGTGCACATTTCCAATGGAAATGTTTTTCAATTGGAAACTTTATATAACCTCTGTAAGTCCACATACATAAGAATTGGCTATCATAAAAATTAAAAAAAAAAAAAAAAAAGCAAACTCACTGCCATCGAGTTGATTCGACACATAGTGACCTCTCCTTGGGTTTCCGAGGCAGTATCACTATGGATAGTGGATTGCCCCATCTTCCTTCCGAGGAGTGGCTGGTGGGTTTGAACCACCAGTCTTCTGGTTAGCAGTCAAGTACCTAAGGCACTATGCTACCAGAGCTCCTGAGGCAATAGGTACCTCTAAAAACAAATGCAATGAGAACAAAATGATGCCATTAAAAACACTTAGTAGTTTACCACCATGAGCTGAAGGCTGTAGAGCTGGAGGCTCTAAACCTGGGGGCCTCTCAATTAGAAATGGAGATTAGCGATTGTTGGGGGTTGTTAAACACCTATTAGCACCCAACGGAGACTTTTGTGATGTAAAGTGAAACCTAGGAGAGCTGGAACTTTATTTGTTTTTCTGGATCTCCCAAGTTTTTCACCTTTGACTTGATGCAGTCTGATCACTTTTCTATCGCTCATTTTAGTGGAAAATATTTCAGTTTTCCTTCTCTGACAGGTTGCCACCTTACATAGATTCTGCTTTCACAGGTTTTATTGTTACAGCAAGAACTGAGAAAGAATTACCAGGAAAGAGAAGAGGACTGAATTTGAAATGAGGCAAAAACTTGAGAAGACAAAGGCTGAGGGCTTTATTTCACCCTCCCCTTTACTGCCAACACAACACAATGCAACGCACTGCCGTGGAGTCGGATCCAACTCAAAGCGACCCTTCCCTGGGTTTCCAAGGTGGTATCACTGTGGAAGTAGATTGTCTATTCTTCCTTCCAAGGACTATGTGGTGGGTTTGAACCGCCAGCCTTCTCATTAGCAGTCAAATGCCTTAGGCACTATGCCAACAGAGCTCCTCAGGGATATACAAGTGGCTACTCCCCAGACATAAAAGATGCTACCAAAGGCACAACTTTTACCCAAATGTGACCAACTGGGGCATGCCTTCTCCTCAACACTCATGTCTAGGATAGAGTCAGCAGTCAGTCATATTTATTTCTAATTCCTAACCTTCTTTCTACAAAAGATTTTGGAAAAGAAACTAAGAGTAATTTTCTAACATCTGAGATGGTAAACAGTTGATAAATGGCAGCTATTGCCAAAATAGCCCTAGGTAATTCTATCCAACTAGGTCAGCCAGTCTTCCAGACAGCAACAGGAACCTGAAGTGGAAATGCCTTCTGTAAGGAAAGATATTTGAACAAGATACAAGAAATTGCAAGGTGTTACCTCTTCTACAAGATCAACCTTCACACCAAAGCAGTAGAACTTTGAGCACTTCTGTTTCTCAAAATTCAGATGGAGGTATTTTTTTTCCAACAACAGACATCTCTGCCACCTTAGAGAATGCTTACAAAATGGAAATTTCTCCATTTTATGCTTAAAGGAGACAAGCCATTGTGGAAAAGACAAAGATGATGATCTTTAGAGTAAGACAGATTTGTGATCGAGTACCACTGCTGCCACTTAGCAGGCCTCAGTTTGCTCATCAGCAAACGGGGTGTTAAAAACAATCAAAACTCAACAACAGTTGAACATAAGGGTTATTCTGAGTAGTTATTCTATATGCATAGACGGAGACCATTTCAATGCAAGGAAAAGCAAACAGCTTGAAGAAGCTAGCTAGGTACCATGTGGCTTGTAAAAGAGGAATGGAGGGAGAAATATAGAAGATCAACATTGGCTAATCTTAACATGACCACTTTAACCTTCCTCTCCCTTTCACTGAGATCAACAGATATCTGGTCACAAGATGGTCTCAAGCCCTCTACCCAGCCTTATCTTTTGAAATTCAAATTAAGCATGCCAGACTTGAAGGGAAAACAAAGGATTTGCACCTTTGGGTAAAAGAAAAGCTGCTAGCAGATTAATTTTGGTCAGGAATTTCTTGAAAGTGAATACTTGGTTTCATGGGTAAGAAAACACCAAAATCTAAACAAGATATCTGCTACCAGTTGCTCTCTTTGGTGGGGGATAACCTGCTAGCAGTTGTTTTGAGGATCACAGGAGGCAATGTACATAAAATAAAATGTCTGGTTAATCCCAGGCACAGTTGTTTCTTCCAAAGAAATCTATAAAACCCATAAAATTAATTTTTTAAAAAACCTACAAAACTCATGAGATTAATAATACAAATTCAACAATGACTATCTGGCATGTATTAGTTAGCATGCGGTACCTTCTGTTATAAATGACATATATATACTTATTTCTCTCACAAAACCACACGAAGAAGGAACTATTACTATTTTCACTTTACAGATGAGAACATGAAGGCACAAAGAAATTTAGTAACTTGTGCAAGGTCACAGGCTTAGTAAGCATTCAAAACCAGGGAATCGGGTTCCATAGCTCACAGTCTTCACTTTCTGTGCCATGTTGTCATCTCCTTCCAGAGCCCAAAGTGATGGACAGAAGGATGGACAGATGGATAACTACATGATAAAATGAGTATAGAAAAATGTTAATGGTTGAATCTAAGTGGTGAGTATATGGCTTTCACAGTAAGATTCTTAACTATGTTTTGAAATTTTCATAATAAAAAGAAACCATTCCACTCACTGAAAAGTGTTCATGGAAAAGCTAGACCAAGGTATTCAACTGGAAACCATTTCTTGACACTGTACACGCAGACAAATATTGCAGCTTCTAAAATGGCAAAGAACACAGTGGTCTAACCAGGCCTATCATGTATGTAAGTGCTGGTAAGTTCACAGATTTTTACTTCTCAAGTACTACAGGTAAGTACCAGCTCATAAAACCATTAGGTGAATAAAGATACATGGAAACAATCAGTCCAAGCAACTGGTACACCATGCAGTCCTCAGCCTATATAACTATGAGACCAGAAGAACTAGATGGTGCCCGGCTACCACTGTCAACCACCCAGAGGGGGATCTATGTAGGAGATCCTGGATAGAGTGGGAGAACAACGTGGAACAAAATTCAAAATCATTAAAAAAAAAAAGGCGGGGGGGACCAACAAGGTTTGCTGGTCTGGCCTGATGGAACCACTGAGACTATGGCTCCTAGCTGCCCTTCAGGTCTGGAATTGAACCCACTCCTGTGGCTATCAGCCAAAGAAAAGACAGTCATATGAGCTGAACGTTTACATTAGGTAGATACACTCCTTGGAAAGAACAACCAGGGGAGAATAGAAGGGCTATGTATGCACAGGGAGACAGCTCAGGGGGCAGAAGTGCATGAGAGGGAAGGACACAGGGAGGAGGTAACTATGGCGAGGAAGTGGGACGGGAGCTGTTGCATTGTGGGAAATTACAGTCAATCTCATGAGACAAAGTGTATGTAAGCTGCTGTATGGAAAGTGAATTTGCTCTATAAACTTTCACCCAAATCACAATTTCAAAAAAAAAGAGCCATTAGGTGAATGAAAGAGAGGAAAACAATGGAAGGGAAAGAATTAGAAAGGGGGCTTCACTAGATGAATCTGAACAAACATGTAAAGAGGGGAGAGGGGAAAATCTGGCACTACTCCAGAAAAGGTAGGTTGTATATTTCAAAAATGCTCCTGTGATCTACGTTCTACACAAATCTAGGCTTGCTAGCTTCTAGACTGGGTCAGGAGATACAGGAACAGAAGTTGGAGACAGAATTGGAAAGGCAGAGATAGTAAGGAAATAAGGGGATGAAATTTTAGGCATGTTCATATTCAGATGATAAACAGTAGAAATGCCTCATCTTTTTGTGAGAGCAATTTATCAATATCTAATAAAAAATATAAAGTATATATATAAACCAGAAAGTCCACTGCTAGGATTGGGGTTCTATTCCATAATTGCAACTATACATGCAAAAAGATTAAAGTACAAAGATATTATTCATTTATAAAAATGGAAGACTGAAAAGTAGTTTAATGCTAATTAGCAGGGGACAGGTTAAATGAATTGTGGTACATTGATGCCATGGTGAACTCCAAGTTATTTAAGAGACTGAAGACAATCTCGATGGTAATTGAAAAGGACCTCCAAAATACAGTTACAAATATTCAGGGGAAAAAAGGAACAGAAATTAAACAGACAGAAAGACAAATAGAGTTTGTTTTTTTTTTTTTCTTAAACATTTTATTGGGATTTGAGTGAACCTTTACAGAGCAAATTAATTTCCCACTGAACAATTCATATGCATTTTGTTTTATAATATTAGTTACAATCCTGTCAATGTATATATGCTTATTTTTAAAAGATGGGAAAAATAAGAGGAAATAAGACAGAAGAAAAAGAATTTGTACAGCTATAAACAATCTCTAGAAGAAAACCATAATAATCAGGGGATTAGACTTTTCACTGTATACCCATTTATACTGATTTTTTTTGGGGGGGGGCTCAATTTTACCCTCTTGGAGCTTTGTTTTATTTATTTATTTTATTTATTTATTTATTTTATTTATTTATTTTTTAATTAATTAGCACGTATATTCATTTTTCACTTTAAATAAACAAAACAAACAAACAAAACCCAAACTCACCACTATCGAATCTATTCCGACTCATACCAATCCCCATTGGGTTTCCCAGGCTGTCAAAGAGAACTGGAGGGCAGCCTGGAACGTCAGCTTGCCCATTCTCTGGTGCCTCCATTGGTAAACCTGGGTAAGGAGTATCAGGTCTCGCTCCTGGGACCCCTGTCTCTCTCTCTCTCTCCCTCTCTCTCTCTCTCTCTCTCTCACTCACTCTCTCACACACACACACAAATACACTGAAATCGTCAGAGGATGGGAGAGGCTGAAAGGGAAGCTGCAGAGGAATCCAAAGGTTAGAGGTTTGAGTCTACTCAGCAATGTCTCAGAAGAAAAGCCTGGCCACATACATCCAAAAAATCAGCCACTGAAAATCCTATGGAGCACAGTTCTGTTCTGACATATGGGGTCACCAGGAGTCCAAATCAACTCAACAGCAACTGATTTTTAACTAGTTGCTACCAAATAGGACACCACAGCTTTATGCATTGACAGAATTTAAAACTTTCGTATTTCATATTTGTTGAATGAATTAATAAATGCATGGACAAAGTTGGACCCACGGTCTGAGGTGGAAAAGATCTTAGACAATGTCAGATAGCTCCAATCATAGAGAAAAGAAATTCAGAGGCAAAAAATCAGGGAAGCCTAATATAATACAGTACACTAAATCATTGTTCATGATTTTTCATACCCTCCCTATTTTAAAATTATACATCAATATCCTTATCAATAGGAGCTCTGGTGGTGTAGTGCTTAAGTCATCTGAGTGCTAACCAGAAGGCTGGCAGTTCAAACCCACCAGCTGCTCCTCAGAAGAAAGACTGGGCAATCTACTTCTGTAGTAATACCGCCTCAGAAACCCAAGGAGGGATCACTATGAGTCAGATCTGACTCGACGGCAGTGAGTTTTGGTGTTTTTTTTGTTGTTGTTTTTATCCTTATCAACATCTTTATACACTGATGTAACATTGCATTTCTTCCATTATTGATATTACTTGTTGGGTTTTGGCCCGGTGAATTGGTTTGGCCACTGGAATGTTACCACACACAACATGAACAAGCAGAGGCCTTAAAAACACACATGTACAGCCTGGCTTGCCCTCTTGCACTCTGGTGATTCACCATGAGAAGGACATATTGGAGAAAAATAAGCTGGTCAGAGAATAAAGAAGAAATAAACATAACAGATCCAAACTCTGGAGCTAAGATCAGCCAACCCACAGCCTGAAGTAAAGCCACCCACAGACCGATGACTAAGAAATAACTGCTTGTTGTTGTAGGCCTAGTTTTGAGGTTGTTTGTTATACAGCATAATTACAGTTATAGCTACCTGATACAACAAACTTCAATGGTCATGGCTTTACAACCAACAGAGTCATCAAAGAATAATGAATACTAACCACAAGGGTGCTGAAATCTGCTACCATTATAGATATGTCACTTCTTTTAAAAATATAAAGCCTTAAACTATGAATTTTTCTAAATCATTATTTAAAAGGGTTTCTAGAAAACAGAGCCTTGAACCAGGGGGGTACAATGTGGAATTGTTCTTTATCTATTAAGGGCCTATTGTTTATATTTATAAGTGGTGTTGAACCTGAGAAATAGTCCTGCTACCCATTATCTTTCCTTGAGATGATCTGAATTTAAAAGACCTCAATTTGAAATGCTCCCTGAACCACTTCAGGCCTCTGCATTTTCATTTTAAAATTTCTCCATTCAGCTGTCTCTAGCAGTCACTCAGAGCTGTCAGCCAGTATTCTAGTATCTGAGACCCTTTCACCCAAGGAGGAGATAAAAATCTGTGTCCGAGTCAGACATGTTTTTATGCAACTCAAAGAAACCAAACCTTGAAGAAACTGATATCTTGCAGGGGCTCTGTCATAATCTACAAATGTTTATGAACCAGACTCAGGCACAGCACCACTTCCACAGGAGACCAATGCTTTCCCGCTTCCTGCCGGGAGGAAGCATCCAGCTTCCTGACTGATGTGCTCTCCTGGGATTAACCAGCTCCATCACTTCCCTTTACTTCTGTGTCACACAAGCAAGAAGGAAAAAAGGTTTAGATTTCTCCCCCACACATCCAAGGGGCAAACTTCTTGCCCTATGTATTAGTTTCCTAGGGCTATTGTAACAAAATACCACACAAAGGAAGGCTTATAAGGACAAGCATTTACTGTCTCATAGTTCCGGAGACTGTTGTTGTTGTTATGTGTCTTCTAGTCGGAACGAACTCATAGCGACCCCTCCTTGGGTTTCCAAGGCAGTATCTCTATGGAAGTAGATTGCCCCATCTTCCTTCCGAGGAGTGGCTGGCAGGTTTGAACCACCAGCCTTCTGGTTAGCAATCAAATGCCTTAGGCACTATACTACCAGAGCTCCAAATTCAGGGTATCAGAAGGGCCATGTTCTCTACCAAGGCTCTAAAGGAAAATCCTTTCTTGTCTCTCTCAGCTACTAGTAGCTCCAAGCATTTGTTGGCTTGTAGATGCATACATAGCTGTTTTTCCTGTGTGTGTCATACTGTGTCTCTTCTCTTTCATAAAGACACCAATTAGATGGGATTAGGACCTACCCTTCAAAAAACCCATTGCCATAAGCAGTAGCGACCTTGCAGGACAGAATTAATTACACATCGAGTTTCCAAGGCTGTAAATCTATATAAAAGCAGACTGCTTCATCTTTCTCCCACGGAGCATCTGGTGGGTTCAAACTGCCAACCTTTTGGTTAGCAACCAAATGCTTTAACCACTATGCCACCAGAGCTCCTATCAATCTTATCAACATAACTGGTAATATCTTCAAATATCCTATTTCCAAGGTACTAGGGATTAGGACTTCAACATATCTTTGTGTATGTGCATGTGTGTGTGATTTGAGTGAATTTACAGAAAAAGTTCATTTTCCATACAACCATTCATACTCAATTGTTTCATGACATTGACTACAATCCCCATAATGTAACAGCTCTTCTCACTTCTTCCCTGTGGTTACCTTTTCCCTTTGTCCTTCTTTCCTATGCATCCCTGCCCTCTGAGTATCTCCCTTTTTGAGGATACAATTCAATCCCTAACACCCAGCTAACTATGCCCAAATTCACTATAGCTTCCCCTTGGGTACACTCTATAATCATGTTACACCCCAGCAAGAAGAGGCACAAGGAAAATTCATGGGTAAATCGGATAAAAATTTAGTCAGAGGATGAAAGGGATGGCAAGTGGGAAAAAAAGACTGTATCTAGAGGGTGAAAGAGAAGGAAGGCCCTCAGTCCAAGCTTTCTCAGATTCACTTTTTCCCTTGTTCACTTCCAGCCTAACAACCAGTTGTCATCACGTCAATTCCAACTCATGACAACCCTAAATGTGTCAAAGTACAACTGTCCATAGGGTTTTCACTGGTTGATTTTCTGAAAGCAGACTGTCAGGCCTTTCTTCTGAGGAGATAAGCAGTTTATGGTAATTATTATAGTAGTTCTGGGAGCTCAGGTGGCATAGTGCCTACGGCCTCTGACCCCACCAGCCACTCCTCGGAAGAAAGACTGGTCAATCTACTTCCGTTGTGATACCGCCTTTGAAATCCAAGAAGGGGTCACTATGACTCGGATCCAACTTGACGGCAATGAGTTTGAGGTGTTTTTTGGGGGGTTAGAGTAGTCCTAGGAAACTAATAATGTAAAAAACCTGAAACTGTGGCCATCAAAATGATTAGAACTCTTAGCGACCATAAAGGATGAGCAGAACTGCTTCACAGGATTTCCCAAGCTATGATCTTTATAAAAGCAAACTGCCAAGTCTTTCTCCTGTGAAGCTGTTACTGGGTTCTGACCATCAATCTTTTGGTTAGCAGCCAAGTGCTTAACCACTGCACCACTAGGGCTCCTTAGGAAACTAATATAGACCTCAGATCTACTATTTTCTATTCTTTTTTTCCTTTGTAGCACCTTCATAAGAGAAATATAAAAAGTTCCCTTGGGTTTCATAGTATTCAATAAAAATACCACATTCAAAGTGCTGACAATTTCAACCTCATGATATTCTGATACAAGTTTGGCCAAACCATGATGTAAAGGGTCTGTTTATAGAGCAAATTGTACAAATAAATAAATGTCTCCTGGCAAAATTATCAACGCCTTGAAGAATGTATCACAGTATTATATATCAGAATATGCACATACACATATATACAATAGCTGAGCGCTAGAAATCTGGGTTCAAAATTCATCTCCACCTCTTACTGATTTGGGGGCTTTGGGCTAATTAACTGTTCTAAGTTGTAGTTTCATTATCCATAAAACAAGAATAATAACAATCTCTTAACAAGGCTGTTGTGAGGATTAATAGAAAAACTTTTACATAAATTGTTTAGCACAAAATGTGGCACAGAGAATGTACACAATCAATAGTAACAATTATTATTATATAATTATTGGCCTCAGTCTCATTTTCTTTTTCAAACTCATTAAAACCTTTTTCACTTGTTAGGAACAATTCACATAATCAAGAAAAAAAAATGTAAACAATAAAGAGTCCACTTAAAGCATTATATAACTTATAATTACTGATGCCATAAAATAAATTTTGCATTAATTTCATCTAAAATTCATTTTTGTAGTGTAAACCAATGTGGTTTAAATTGATGTTTATTATTCCCTTTTCTGAATTAGCATTAAAAAAAAAAAAAAAAAAAAGACCAAACTCACTGCCATCTAGTTGTTTCCAACTCTAATAACCCCCATTGGGTTTCAGAGGCTATAAATCTTTATGGAAATAGATCACCCCATCAGAATATAAAAATATGAAAGGCACAGAAAAATAAGAACTTTCTTTAAAGATTTATTTACTTTTAAAATTCAAATTTAATCCTATTGTTGTTGTGTGTCATCGAGTCAGACCCGACTCATCATGACTCTTCCTTGGGTTTCCGAGGCAGTATCACTATGGAAGTAGATTGCCCCATCTTCCTTCCGAGGAGTGGCTGGTGGGTTTGAACCACCAGCCTTCTGGTTAGCAGTCAAGTGCCATAAGCACTATGCTACCAGAGCTCCTAACTTTAATCCTAGGAAAATGAAAAGGTAAGACTCAACTACAGTTTTACTAGAAAAAGCTCATTTTGCTTCTTGAGAACATGGGTTGTGACATTCATTTTGGCATCCCAATCACCATTCACAGTTCCTACAACAGAGCAGGACTTCATACATTTGCTGAAAGCATGAGAGGTAGATGAAGAAATGGATGGCTGGTTGGTTGGTTGGTTGGATAGACGGATGGTTGGCTGGATAAATTAACTAATACAAACTAATGGCATAAGGTTAGTTATCTACTGTTACAAAAAAAATTACCCCAAATTTAGCAGCTTAAAACACCATTTATTATCTCAGTTTCTATGGGGCTGGAGTCCAGGAGCAGCTTGGTTGGGTGGTTCTGGCTCAGCACCTCTCATACCTTTGCAATCAAAATAGCAGGGAGTTGCAGTTGTCTGTAGCTCCAACAGGACTTAGTTATCCTGTCTTAGTTATCTAGTGCTACTATGACAGAAATGCCAAGAGTAGATGGCTTTAATATACAGAAATTTATTTTCACACAGTTTAGGAGTCCTTATTTCTGCACCTTCTGCTTTCTGGTTCCTTGGGGATCTCCATATATTTGGCATCTATCTTACCCCATCTTTCTTCTACTCATTTGTTTAATCTCTTTTACATCTCAGAAGAGATTGACTCAAAAAATGATACAACTACTGTGTGAAATGTTATGGCACTTACTTAAAAAGTTGGAAATTGAAATACCATTTGATCCAGCAATCCCACTACTAGGAACATATCCTAATGTGCTGAGATCCATGAAAAGATATATGCACACCTATGATCGCAGCACTATTCACAATAGCAAAGAGAAGAAAAATTGAAGTGCTCATCAACAGATGAATAACTGAACTATGGTAAATATATATAATGAAATACTTTGCAACATAAAGAATAATGAAGACTCTGCAAATCATCTCCGTGGATGAATGGAGGACCTTATGCTGAATGAAATAAGTCAAACACAGAAGGACAAATATTGTATGAGTCAGCTATTATAAAAAGTCAAGGAGAGGTTTATAAAAGGAATGAAATTTTCTTTGTCGGTTACCAGAGATTAACAAACCAAAACCAAACTGACTATCATCGCATGAGATCCAACTCAGAGTGACCGTTCCTTGGGTTTCCAAAGCAGTATCACTACGGAAGTAGAGTGCCCAACCTCCTTCCAAAGAGTGGCTGGCAGGTTTGAACCACCAACCTTCTGGTTAGCAGTCAAATGCCTTAGGCACTACACCACCAGAGCTACCTACCAGGGATGAGAGGAGAGGAAAAACTGATGACTAATTAGATTTGGGTGAAGGCAATATAACAAAAGTGTGTGACCAGCACGATATCACTAAGGAAAATGAAGACACAGAGAGGTGCACAAGAAGCAAAAATACTTTTTTTTTTTTAATTGTGATTTGGGTGAAAGTTTACAGCACAAATTCACTTTCCATACAGCAGTACGAATACACTTTGTCTCATGACATTTACAACAATTTACCCCAAGGCAACAGCTCCCCTCCCACTTCCTCCCAATAGTTACCTCTTCCCTGTGTCCATCCCTCCATGCACTCTTACCCCATGAGCTGTTTCCCTGTGCATAAACAGTCCTTCTTTCTCCCGTGATTGTTCTCTCCAAGGAGTACATCTACCTCAGGTAAATGTTCAATTCATATGCCTGTCTTATTTGGCTGGAAGCCACAGGTGTGGGTTCAATTCCAGACCTGAAGGGCAGCTAGGGGCCATAGTCTCAGTGGTTCCACAAGGCTCTATCAGATCAGCAAACCTGGTCCCTTTTTTTGTTGTTGCAAATGATTTTGAGTTTTGTTCCACATTGTTCTCCCTCTCTATCAAGGATCTCCTACATAGAACCCCCTCCGAGTGGTTGACAGTGATAGTAGAGCACCATCTAGTTCTTCTGATCTCATAGTTGTATAGGATGAGGATTGCATCGTGTACCAGTAACTTGGACTAATTGTTTCCATGAATCTTTGGTTTTCTTCATTCTTCTTTGCTCTGGATGAGGAGAGACCCATCGTTGCATCTAGATGGCTGTTTGCAAGCTTTTAAGATCCCAGTCGCTATTCACCAAAGTAAGAGGTGGAACAATGTTTTGTATAGTATGTTATGCCAATTGAGCTTGATGCCCCTGCGACTATGGTCCCAAGCCCACAGGTTCATCTACTCGGTCCCTCTGGGTAGCTGGCTGTGGCCAAGAAATGACTACAACCTTGTCCCTTGTCAGCTCTACTATATACCTGGGCATTCTTATAGAACATACAAATATACTTGTAGAGCCATTGTCTGCCAACCCTATACATGGTTTTGGGTACACTCCCCCCTAAAGGCAGATACTTTTACAAATACAATACTGCATTATCAGTAATAATAAACACTGATCTATGAGTGGATACACAGGAAGACAGGCAAGAAGATCAGGTATAAGTAGGAAAATGCGAATATATCCATAATCGTACATAAATTTGATAGATGATATTCCTACATATGTATTTGTATGTGCTATAAAAATATCAATATACATTATAAAGCTCACAAGGGACAAAGTCAGGATAACTTATTAGCCATCATCAAACACCTTGAAGGAATGAGTCATTGGGCCTGCACATTCAGGACCGGGGTTCCAGGAAACATCAAGTTCATTTGGCATAACACAGTACACAAAAACATTGTTCTACATCCTCCTTTGTTGAGTAGTGCCTGGAGTCTTAAAAGCTTGAGAGCAGCTATCTGAGATGGAACTACTGATATCTCTTCACACATAGCAAAGAAGAGAAAAGTAAATCAAAGACATATGGAAACAATTAGTCCAAAGGACTAATGGACATGGGAACCTCAGCCTACATCTCCCTGAGACCAGAACTAGATGGTTCCTAGCTACCAATGACAACCACTTGGAAAGGGATCATGGGAACCCGTGTGTGTCAGAGAAGAATTATGCTCCATAGGGTTTTCAATGGCTGATTTTCTAAAGTAGATCACCAAACCTTTCTTCCAAATCACCTCTGGTAGACTTGAACCTTCAACTGTTCTGTTAGTAACCCAGTACTTAACTGTTTGAGGCACTCACAAACTCCTAACTCAGTATCATAGGCAGTGCTATTTTTCCATAGCTGCAAAAGCTTATACAAATCATTTATACTATGTTACAAAGATAAAAAGGGAAATATCTGTTGTCAAAAATCTAAATGCTCAAAGAAACACCAAGAATTAGTGTAACAGAGTAATTTATCATGAGTAGACATGATCCAAATCCAGTAGCATCACCGGAACACGTGGGCAACATTCTCAGCAGACAGCACAGGGAGTGCCTTATATAGATGACTGTTATGTTAATTTATTAGAAGATACCATCCAGGCTCTAGCAGGGTTTCAGGGTCCATAGTTTACAGAAACAGAATCACTAAGGACAAGCCCTACATCCTAAAACATATCCTCTAGTCAGACCCTGGAGTTCCTGCTTCTCTAAGCTGGCTGTACATAGGTAATTTTCAAAATAACCCAATCCCTAAAGCAAAACAATCTCCGCTAAACTGTTTCCTAGATTTCGGATTACTAGGCTTTAGGAAAACAGTTCCTTAAAGGCTCAAAGTTCAAGACACCTTTTTAATATGTCTGGATAGCCCACACGAGGCACCCCAATTCCACGAATCCAGAAATATGGATTCCGGGAGAATCAAAACAAGTTTGTCACTGTGAAGCAGAAAAAGAAATCAATTTGGGTCTTCCTCCTGACCCAGAAATGACTGAAACGCTCTACCTGCCAATCTTTCAATTCACGGCAATAGTGATTTCTATTCTAAAACGTCAGGACTGTCTTACCAAACACATCATTGTCCAGAAGGCCAACTTTCAAAATCACTTGTCTCTTTCAGGAGCACAAATTAGGCCAAAATGAAAAAAGAGTTTAGAGGAAAAAATGTTATGTCCTTTCCATTCCTCATATAGGCACATTAAATTGTCAGGACCTTTCACATTTCATGCAAGGAAAAAAACAGAAGGAAAGATTTCTCTGGAATGCCTCATATACAAGTCTGAATTAGGAGATGTCTTCACATCACCAAAAACTTTGCACGTTCTCTCTGCTTCTTCATCTGTAATCAAATGTTACTCAGGCATAAGTTAAAACTAAGTCCTAACTGACAAATGTTGACTCTCCTGATTTGAGCTCTGCTCTGACTGGATCAAGCCCTTAGATATCCTTATTTGGCATATTCTTCCCCATGTTACATAATGTGTCTAGAGGATGGTGGCCAGCAGGTATTAATGTAAAATTCTTTAAATTGTATTTCTGAACTGGGGGTTAAGGGGAAAAAATATGCAAGGCTGAAATCCATTTCCACTGAATGATGAAGACAGTCTCCATTCCAAAGGGCAGCTTTATTTATGGTGCTTCTCTCCTGGTAGTTTCAAAATTGCCCTCTGCAAATGTTCCATCACAGTTCTAACTCTTGAGTGCTAAGAAGCCAGAAGCCTTTGGTGAAGTCCACTGCATCTCCTTGTTTCCCTCAGGTGATAAGGTAAGAAATCCTGAGTTACAAGTGATCCACAAAAAAGGCAAACCATCACTAACATCTTCAAATAAGGGAATTTCTTGTGCATAACTATGTTTTAAATAGAATGGGGGGAGGAGAGGGTTAAAATGGAGGCCATGCAAAATTTATTTCAAAGACCTTTCTCACTGATGAGCTTAAGGATGGTAAAACATTTTTTGATCAGGTTTGAAAGTTAATTATTAAAAATCTCGTGCATTTTACTTCGTTACTCTTTTGAACCAAACTCAATTACATACATGAATAAATCAAAATGCAATTTGCTTAAAGCAAAGGTAGACCATGAAGAAGCATTAGGAGTTGTGCGGCAAAATCCTGAATAAGTACAAGCTTTATTACCTGCCCTCATTCAAATTATACACTTCCACACTTGCTTTGTTCAAAAGCTATGACAGGCAGAAAGTATCCTCAAATGACACCTTCATTCTCACCAGGTATCTCTCACAGGTATTTTCAAGCAGAAATCTTTGGAATATTTCAAGTTAACAAGAACCAGAAACCACCCCAGCAGGCAATCTTTCAAATTCTAATTGCGGGAAACCAAAATGTCAATTAAAGCACTTAACCCTGAGCAATGTTTGTTGTTGTTGTTGTTATTTGCCGTTGAGTCAGCCCAACTCATAGCAACCCCTCCTTGGGTTTCCGAGGCAGTATCATTACGGAAGTAGGATTGCCCAACCTTCCTTCCGAGGAGTGGCTGGTGGGTATGTTTAGTGAAGCTCAATACCTATTTATAGATGATGATTGTGGCATCAAGGGGTTTTCTTTCATTTAATTTGTGCTTTAGACATCTCGGGCTGGAAAGGAGACCAGGCTCTAACCTGGTGGTCCCCTCACCTCCTCTACTCTAAATGGCATATCTCGATGTCAATATCATCACTTCAGGGTCACTGTCACCCTGAGCCTATGGGCACTCCACTTGACTTCCTCCTAAGGATACTACTTGTACAGCTCCCACAGTGACCAGATCAATGTCACTCCTCAGCTTAAAACCTATTGCCTTTCAAATGCATAGAGACCAAAGTTTACTATTAGTAGTTACCAGAGACTGTGAGAGGGAGAAAAAGGGAGTTATTGCTTAAGGGGCACTGAGTCTCTTATTGTCAGCTGCCACCAAGTTGAACTGCTCCATAAGGTCTTCAAGACTGTGACCTTTCAGATACCCATCACCAGGCCTTTCTTCCAAGGGGTCTTTGGATGGGTCCAACCACCAAACTTTCAGTTAGTAGTTGAGCACTTAACCATTTGTGTCACCCAGAGGGGATGAAAAAAACCTGGAAATGGATAGTGGTGTCGGCTACACAACATGGTGAACATAACTAATGTCATTGAATTGTACAAGTAAAAATGGATGAAACGGCAAATGATGTGTTACATATTTTTATCACAAAAAACAAATCCCCTGCTTTATTCCTTATTACTAGCTTGTTATTTTTCTCTACATTTCTTTATTAGCATGCCTATTGTATGTCATATAGGAAAATATAAGAAAGTAAACTCTATAATAAGAAAACCAAGTCTTACATGCAGCACTTACAGGCGTCAGGCCCAGATCTAAGCACTGTAATTCTCACAGCAACCTATGTCAGGTATGTTATGGTAAGGCAAGGATCTTATAAATGAGAAAACTATAGCAAAGATAGGTTAAGTAATTTGTCCACACACATAATTAATAACTGGTAAAGCTGAGGTTCAAACTCAGAAATGTGGCTTCAAGACATAGGGTTACGAGCATGTATTCATCCTGCTGTCTTCCCATTAGAGCAGGGACCTGGTCTATCCTGCTCCTATTCCTACTCACTGCTGATTCTCCCAGAGACTAGAATCCTGGGGAGACAAGTAGGGAAGGGAGCAAGAGAATCCACCCCCTACCCTAGGTGGACTACTTTCTCTCCTATCATCATCCCCAAACACTTCTAACTCAGGAATGCTATTATCTCACCCCCATCATCTTACTGTTTCTTCATTGCAAACATAATTTAAAATACATAACAGGAGTAACACATCTCTAAATTTCTTTATTCATAGAACAATAATTTTAGTATACCCAGAAAGCATAGCATCATTCAACAAGCCCAAACATCCCTATCACTTTTTTTTTCCCACAAAAGGGTGTCCAGTTAGAAATAACAGCCAGATTTTGGCATAGTTGCACAGATATCCAGATCTCTGGAACAATACATAAGAAGTGACTATTAACCCCAATCCAATTTTTTTACAGTAATTTATCAAATAGAATACAACTTCTGCCTACAAGCCCTTCCTGCTACTCCAGCTTCTATTTGGGCCATAATATTTCTATCTTCAAGCGATCACATTCCCAGGACTGGGAAGTAGCGGGTTGCTTAATCAAAACGCCATCCAAGAAAAACCATTCTAGCAGTTAAATTCTGTTTCCGTCAGGAGCAGTTGGCTGAAAGCTCACTGGGGCATGTGGTTTTAGCTATTCTTACTCTTCAGGGTAATGCTATCCTTCCTCAAAGCAACACAGCCCAGAAACTCCAAGGAAACCTAGTTAACTTCGTTGAGGATGTGGTTGTGAAATTCACAGTTCCCTTCACTTCAGGGAATTTTAATGGCAGCATCTCTGTTTCACATTAACCTTAAAACACTTGAAAAGTGTAAGCAACATATAAATGGTGGAATATTCTTCTGAAATGTTGTCTCTCTTTCTCAGTTCCTCATTTTGTTTTTAAAATGTAGATCAGGATTAAGAACTAAGACCTATGCCTCACTTCTCCAAAGAATGACTCTGTTGATAAACATGATGGTTTTGGGATCCAAAGGGTTTCTTACAAGTGAATAGCTTATGTGTTAACAGGATGTACTGATGACTCCAGTGTCTGGGGCTGCATAGCTGAGAGGGTTCTAGCCTCAAGGTCAAGGGCACAGAACCAGTGTTCTGACAAACTGTCCACTCAGCACTATCCTGTAAGTATGTGTTGGTGACTCAAGAGAAACTGGCCAAACAAGTAGATCAGTACAAACATATCATCATTCCTGGAAAAGCTGCTGAGCCCTTGGTCCTACTGAAAGCATCCCTCAGCATCTACTGAGGTGCTGGATTAGGGTGAGCCAAGTGAGGCAGGGGAGTACAAGTACAGGGTCAGATTCTTTCATTATTTAAATGTTTGATATTTTGCTCACCATGGACTTTTTAAAATTAATTTTAACTTAAAAATACTGCATCAAAATATAATTTATTATTGAGGTGCTTGGTACCCACTTAAATTTTAAACCCCAGGCAAATGCCTCACCTGCCTCATGATGTCCTTGCCCTGGTATCTGGTATCCCTTCTCTACTAAGCAATTGCTTATATCTCTTAAGCTTCATGTGCCAGTTGCTATGCACATGTCTTGTTACATTAGGGCTATTTAATCCTCATAACACCCCTATGATGTAGATACTGCTATCATCTCTATTTTATTCAAGATTCTAAACCATAAGACAGATTACATAACTTGCCCAAAGCTGCACATTAGTAATAGCAAGAAAACCAAGCTCTTCACCCTATGGCAGCCAGCATGGTATCCCATGAAAGACAGGCTTAAAATCCCTTCTTTAACTGCATGGCCTATCTTTTCTTTAAAAGAAAAGGTAACATTAAATACAATATAATTCTGAAAGCACCAGCCCAAAAGCAGCTTGGAAAAAGACTGCTGGACTATCACAGGCAAAACATAAGTAATGTAACATCTATCTCCAAGAAAATACTTAAACAACATAAGCTTCTGAGGTTCCAATAAACATTTCCAATTATTACTAATGCACCACAGGAGAAAATAAACTCAACTCCCCAACCTAAACCAGAATCAAACTTGATAGAAATCCTGGTAAGGCATATACCAAAACCAATGCCACTGCCACTGAGTCGATTCCAATTCACAGTGACAATAAAAGTCAGAGTAGAACTGCCCCATAGAGTTTCTAAGGCTGTAATCTTTATGGAAGCAGATTGCCTCATCCTTCTCCAACAGAGCAGCTGGCAGGTTCAAACAGCCAACCTTCTAGTTAGCCGCCAAGGACTTAACCACTATGCCACCATTTTAGTCAGCAGCCGAGCATGTAACCATTGTACCACCAGGGCTCCCTAAGGTATGTACATATCTTACAAAAAGAAATCAAGTGTCTTAGGGGTAAAAGGATGAGAAGTATGTGCATTTGTACCTGGAAACTTCAAAGCAAGAGCTAATTTTAGGGCTGGCTGGCCTATTCCACTGCCTGTGACTTAATTGCACACTTCTGTTAATAGAGCTTAGAGATTGGCCCTGATTCAGATGCAAGAGACAGATTCAGGTGTACACTCCTACCCATCTACAGATAAAATTAGTATGGGTCACAAATGTATTTATAGAATCTATTTTTTCAACTGAACTTAAGGATCTCTGCAAATACTACCTTGTTGTACACTAAGATAAGGCAATAATTTTTCTTAAATGAATATGAGTAAAATCTGGACCACAACAACGAGAAAAAAAAAGTTCTATATTAGGAATGGCATACAGGTATCACTTCGTGCGCTAATTCCGGTAATTGTGAATGGTATTATAACCACATCTATGTTTGGCAGGAAAGAGTGCCATGGTCAATCAGCTGTATCTGCCATGGGTCTGAGGAGGAAATGACCACATATATCTAACTGTTTCCCCTTACTTATACCCAGGAGCTCTGGTGGCATAGTGCCTAAGGCAATTGACTGCTAATCAGAAGGCTGGTGGTTCAAACCCACCAGCCACTCCTCAGAAGGAAGGTTGGGCAATCTACTTCCATCTAAAACCCAAGGAAAGGTAGGAAATCTATGAACAAGGATAGAGGTATTTACAAATATCTGCAACATTCAACATTTAATACATTCTTCTTGAGCACAAGTTCTAAATCAACATACTGAGCATGTTCTAAATGGGCACTATTTTAATTATTTTAGTTTTCCTGTTTCAATTTTTCCATTTCCAGTTCTCTTAGGCTTTCTGTAATGTGACTATCCTTTTCATCTGAACTGAGAGATGCAAAAATTTTGTGTCAAAGGTTGATCTCAACTCACTGTCTGAACTTTGGGCCCTCCTGCTGCTAACCAAAGGTCAATGGTTTTAACTCACCTGCAGCTCAGAAGGAGAAAAATGAAGCAGTCTGCTTCCACCACGATTTACAGCCTTGGAAACCTTAAGGGGCAATTCTAATCTGTCCTATAAGGTCACTATGATTCAGAATTAACTCCATGGCAGTGGGTTTGGTTTAGTTTTTGGTGACCAGCTCCCACTATTCTGAGAAAATGTAATATTTCTTCCAAATATTAAAGTTATTTAATAAATAATCAATTAGTAGAAATGAAGTTTATTTTTGCTTCTCACAGTACAGGAGAAAACTGGCAAGGGATTCCTACTTGAGAAGGTCTATTAATCTTTAAGTTAAAACTTGTACTGTTTTCAATAAGCTCTGATTCAATGAAGCCCACAGGAATGTGCTATCTAAAAGATTTGCAGTGAGCTTTGAAACATATATAAATTTTAAACCTTTCCCAAGTGCTTGTTATGTACATTTTAAATAGCAAGAGCCTATAAACCCCTACATGTGATCACAATGATCAGGCTACCAAATTGGCCACTGTGATCATTCTGGTCATTCAAAAAAAAAGAAAGAAAGAAACAGTTGTCATCAAGTCAACTCTGATTTATGGTGATCCCATGTGTTTCAGAGTGGAACTATGTTCCACCGGAATACATCTAACTCAATGGCTGAGTTTTTGGAAGTAGATCGCCAGGCCTCTGGATGGATTTCAACTTCCAACCTTTTCAGTTAGCTGCTGAGGATTTTTACCATTTCTACCATCCAGGGACTCCATTCTTCATAGAAATGACATTGAATTTATGAACAAGGTCTCAGCTAAAAATGTTCTCTCTCATAGAAAGTCTTCCTTGACTTGCCAACCCCCATTCAGATGATGTCAAGAATAGCCAAGTCATGTGCTCCTGACAGACTCTGAACTTCACCATCCAACCCTCAGCCTGCTTTTAGTTACGCACTCAGGGTAACACAGCGTGGCTATCTTGTCCATCACAGAACTAAACAGACTAAAAGAACCTCTCAAAACTTACACATGTTCAATGAATGAGGAAATATCACAAAACAGAATGTGTATGAACTACTGAATAGGAAACCAATTTGCTCAGTAAATTTTCACCCAAATCATAATAAACAGGAAGGGAAAAAAAAAAAAAAAAAAA